>NC_084525.1:29109635-29467135 GCF_024500275.1 Phycodurus eques
GCATCACTTATCACTTACTGCCTATAATAATGTCTTGACATCTCTTCCCCCAAAGATCACCTCATTCAACGAGAAGATTGGCCCCAACGAGCTGTTTTTGCCACAAGACGAGTGAATGACTGATTGGTGTGCAGGATAGTCGTTTCACGAGCCACACTAGGCAACAACAACAACACTATTGTTAACCACCCCCAGGGGACACATCCACGGAAGAATAAATAGGGAGGCTCTACATCTGAAATTTAGAACTGAAGAAGCCTTTTGGATTAATGTTGAAACAAACAACAATAGTCCAGTTGCCTTGATTCATCCTTTGCGGATTTCCATGACCTTGATGACTGAGAATCCACACATACAGGCAAAGCACAGTTCAAAACCCCTTATAATGAAAAACAAATATGGACAACATACGCCCCCATAGGAGCCTGGCCTGGAGGTGGGACTCGATGGTGAGCATCTGGTGGCCAGGCCTGCACTCATACTGCAGGCATGGTCCTAAGTGTCAACTTGGGTTCCCCTTCCCATGGGCTCACTACCTGTGGTAGGACTCAAGGTGGTTTGGTTGCAGTGTGAGCTGGAAAGTTGCTAAAGGTGAGGACATTGGTGATCCGATCCCCAGCCACATAAGCTGGCCCTAGGGACGAGATGTATAAACCTTCTGGTTGGGAAGGAGCTGTTGTGCCTCTGCATCCTTTTTTAAGTCCTTGAAGCGGGTGTTGGAGAGCCTTCCAGCTCCCTCATATTGCTGAGGGACATGGATGCTCAGGTGGGAAAAAAAAAACGACAATATAACAGGGTTGTTCAATGTAGGGCTGCAGCTAACGAATATTTTAGTATCTGAGTATCCTACTGAAAATTCTATCGAACAATTGAGTATTTGGATAAACTATATGTTTGCTTGGTTAAAGAGCAATTATAAATACAAATGAGAAAATAAGAGCTTCCACTTAATAACATACGCCTAATTGGATTCCGGTTTTGTAATCAACCATTCTGATATCTTAAATTCACATTTTGCATAAAAGTTATGGCATTAATTAAAAAAAAAAAACACCAGCGAGCGTTTTATCATTTTTTTTACATAATACATTATGTGCATGGCTGTTCATTTATGAACTTACACCATCTGACTAGGAATAAGACAAATATTCTATGTACTACCACAAGTTTTGGAAGTGTTCAACTTGTTCAAACTTAAGATGGAGAAACCTTGAAACCTTATTTCTCTCTGGCCACATTTGCCACCATTTCCCACCTACTTGACTAAAATTTTGACCACTGACAGATCGGATAGTAGTATACTATACTAGCCATTCGTCACTCAGTGACTACATTGAACAAAAGCACCCGGAAGTAATGTTACGGTTGCACACTGTACTTTTCACCTTCGTAATAAACTGAAACCACACATTTGACTGTACTCGTAATTAACAGACACGCTCCGCACTGCTATCGCGATGTTACTAAAGTGGACTAACATTACTCTCACTGATTTGCGCTGTTAATTTTACCTTCGTCACGAGGGTCCCAGGACGCGGCATCTTTTTCGGAGAGAAAGGTTCGTGTTACCGTGAACGGGTGCGCGCTTTGCATTTCACGATGAAATACTTCCACAATTTCACCGTTTTCTGTCTTTTTTTTCTCTTTTCAATTCGGCGTCGAATCCTGCTGGTTTCCCGCTCCTTCAACCAAATAGCGTCACTTCCACGTTGTACTTCCCAAGCACCGGTGACGTAAGCGCGTTGTGTCACGTACGCCCCAGTGGCGGACTCTTACTTGATGATTCACTTGAATGTCACATATGCGCAAATCACGTAAATCAAACTCCTCAAACAACATTACACATGGATACAAAATGAATACAAGTTTAAAACACTTAAATGATAAAAGATGAACATTAATGACTTTGTGGCCATGTAGCAGCCACCGGGACGAAGCGGCTGCTGAGGGGACAACTGAGGAAGTTGCAGATTTGACTTGCCCCAGTTTATAGCTGCCCGAGGAGCTCACAATCAACATTTGTCTAATAACATGACAAAAACATAAAAACTTGAAATAAAATATATTGTAGTCACCAGAGATGCTGATTTACAAAAAAAATCCACGCCCTTTTTATTCTGCTTATGCCTGTACAGTGGCTGAATAAAAGAGTTCATTGTGTAGTGCTTTGAAAGTGCAGAATAAATCATTTACTGAGTAAAAACAAGAGAACCACCAATGGTGTTGTCGACCCATCCTCACAATGTCCACTTTTTTCTTGAAAAATCCGGCTTGAATTATTATTTTTTTTTATAATGTCGGTTACCAAGTCAATTTCTCCTCCTGTTCCCGTCGGCCATTTTGGGCAGCTTCTGCTGTAATCATCCAATCGAGGGCGGGCAAATGCCAACATCGCTCAGGGCCTTCTAGGTAGCGGTTTATTGAATCCGAAATCTGATTGGTTGAAAAAATAAACAGCCATTGTGTGTATGTGTCATGGGCCAGCATTTATGACATTGACATGACATTTATGACATTTGGCAGATTATATTGACATGGCGACTCTAAATTGCCCGTAGGCATGACTGTGAGTGCTCTAACCGACTGGTCAGAGCATCAGCCTCACTGTTCTGAGGACCCGGGTTCAATCCCTGGTCCCGCCTGTGTGGAGTTTGCATGTTCTCTCCGTGCCTGCGTAGGTTTTCTCCGGGCACTCCGGTTTCCTCCCACATATCAAAAGCATGCATTAATTGGAGATTCTAAATTGCCCTTAGGTGTGAATGTGAGTGCGAATGGTTGTTTGTTTGTATGTGTCCTGTGATTGGCTGGCAACCAGTTCAGGGTGTACCCGGCCTCCTGCCCGATGATAGCTGGGATAGGCTCCAGCGTGTCCGCGACCCTAGTGAGGAGAAGCGGCTCAGAAAATGGATGGGTGGATGATTAATAATGTAATGAAGTTGTAAATGTAGGCCAGTGCTTTTGATAGTGTTTAGGCCAACAGAAAAGGCTCTCAAGGGCTTCACTGCACGCCACTACTTAAACTCCTCCACATGGGGCAGGATCTCATCCTTGACCCAGAGAGGCCACTCCACCCTTTTTCTGAATGAGTACCATGGCTTCAAATTTTGAGCTGGTGATTCTCATATCAACCGCCTCACACTCAGCTGAAAACCAGCGTGAGTTGAAAGTTGTGGCTTGATGAAACCAACAGAACCACATCAGCCGCAAAAAGCAGAGCCATAACACTGAGGTCACCAAACCAGACTCCTTCGAGGTCCCTCCCGTATTTTGGTTATTTAGACCGCCATAGAGTGACTTGCTAACATGGACTTAGTATAAAAGTGTCATTCATTCATTCATCTTCCATCCCACTTATATTCACTCGGGTCACGGGCGTGCTGGAGCCTATCCCAGCTATCTTTGGGCGAGAGGCGGGGTACACCCCGAACTGGTCACCAGCCAATCGCAGGGCACGTACAAACAAACAACCATTCACACTCACATCTACGAGCAATTCAGAGTCTTCAATTAACCTAGTCTGCATGTTTTCGGGATGTGGGAAGAAACTGGACTATGTGGCGAAAACCCACACAGGCACGGGGAGAACATGCAGACACCACACAGGTGGGGCCGGGATTTGAACCCCGGTCCTCAGAATTGTGAGGCGGATGTGCTAACCAGTTGTCCCCCGTGCCGCGATTAAATTGTCAATTTCATTAAAAAAAAAAAAACCTTGATTTTGTCATACGAGTGTCCAGAAAAGGGCCCTAAAACAGCTACTTCTGTTTGACCCAGTTTTGTATCTGCTTTGTCCATATTTGGCTAAGACAGTCCCATTTCCTCTGATTGGTTGCCTCCGTGTAGAAGACCCACTTGTGAGCGCGCACATGTTCGTTATGTTGACAGCGCAGGCTCAGGAGCGGAAAGGGAAGGCGGAGATCTTCGCTAGTCATGTAGATAAGCTCGAGAAATTTTAATTCATATTTCACGTTTACTGAGTGACTCACCATAGAGACAATATTACTTCCCGAATACTAGAAAAAGTTGGTTTGGCAAAATATGTCCCCTTTAACACCTTGGCTGTTCCTAGAAATTCTGTCCAAACAGCTCATGAAAAAACAAAGAGACAATGTCAGCCTTGGCGGAGTGCAACCCTCATTGGAAACAAATCTGACTTACTGCCAGCAATATGGACCACACTGACACCTGTCATAAACATACAGAACAGAGGTCATGTTGGTTGTCCTCAACACATTTATGACATTTTTCCTCTGCATTCAACAAATTACAGTAGTGAACACATGCTGTTAGTGTCACCCACTGGAGCAATGGGTGCCCCCAGAGCAGTCCAGGTTGCAGCTTTCGGTCCAGGGTTTGGGTCCAGACGAATGTCACCTCAACGTCATATTCAGTGTGCGTCAAATGGGAAGCTGTGTGGAAAAACATTGGTTTCTCATCCATGGAGACCAAGGGCCATCACATCACCGCCATGTTGCTGATGATGTGAGGGTTTGGTTGGATTAATAAAAAGGAATGCAGACTCTGCTGCATCATTGTCCTCTGCAGGGACAATCATGGGCACTGAGGCGATACTTTTAAAAAGACGAAATTATGAAAAAAATGATTACCACATCAGTTCGGGGGGTGGGGGGGATTATGGGCAGGCTGTGTCTTTGCATCACCTCGACTTTGTCTTCATGTTGGATGAGGAAGGCTACGGTCTCATTATGATAGCAGAGATACAGCTAATCAAGTTTTTCCTTTTCTAATCACATGAATCTCATTTCCTGATGGAGCTACTCCAACAAATTCTTCCTCCCAGCCTCACAGATATCAAGAAAAAGTGTCTTGTTTTCAGATCAACACCAAGATTCAAGTCCAACCATGTAATGACAAAATGTCCATTTACTGTCAACAATTATAATGCTCACTAACGCAGTTTACATGTGATAACATCATCCACAACCCACTGGCATGTATGACACATCATGCATGACGACACATGCCATTGTGAAAGTGGTTTGGTCTGGTTAGAACAAAGTTTGATAATAGTAAACACTAAAAAAAAAAAAAAAATGTAAAAAGTCAGCGGACAAAGATGTTATGGGGTCAGATACAATTCATATTTGTATTGTTTATGTTATGTAATACATGTACGTAATTTTTAGGAAGTTGTCAACGATAGTTTAGCTAAAAATTTGGTTTTTATTACGCATATCGAGCACTCCCCGAAGATACCCGAAGCTCGAGACACAGGGGTGTAGTTACTCTATCCACCGCAAGGGCTACCGGAAGTGACGTTCCTTTTGCCAAAACACAGCACGCTACACTCTATACGCAATGGCGCGCAACGTGTTGGAATATGAGGAGGAGGATTTCAACGTACAGGAGCACCCAACTGAACTTGGCATCGTCAAACCGTAGATGTTTGAGCCGATCAGGAGGTCGGAACCTGACAGTAACGACGACGAGCAGCCAAGTACCAGCTGTACAACAGAAAAAGAGAGTGGCCACTGGGTCGATGTGACGGCACTGCCTGCAGAAGAGACGACACAATACCACGCAGAGCGGATTGAAAATACAGACTGGTATGTTTGTGCATCCCATAAATCCATTTACTTGCTGCAGCATCCTCACTTGTCGGTAGACCCGTAAAATCATCAATAGACGCAGTATGAGTAGTTGGCCGTTTGTGTGGGATTTATAACGCGTTGGCCATATATGAAATGCAAACAACGCAGCCGGCGAGAACATTGAGCTGCATTTTCCATGCATGAAGACTCAAAATGATCATTTGTCATATAGAAGAAAAAAACACACAACAGGAGCACAGAAATCCTTACTTTGATAGTCACTAATATAAAAGATCCAGTTAAAGTTCTCAAAATGTATTGCACAGAAGTTGAATAACAAAATGTACCTAAATGTTAAAATACAAAGGTTTTTTTTATCTGTACAGTAATGCCAAATGTCATTTTATCAAGAGATGTCATTTAAGATGGTTTTGGTAAGTTTTTCTTTGTTCTTTTTAACATTCAGGGTCTATAGTACATTGCATACAGACGATTCACATGATGGACCTATCACATCATTGGGAAGAAAAAACAGAAAAGTTCTGCCATCCTGTGTTGTTAGTAAAATACGTGCTCAGTGGGAGAGTGAAAACAATTATTGTGGATTTAAATATCCAAAGATCTAATTGAACCAGAACTTCGTTGAAGTTTTTTTGCCCACATACTACCTGCATCTTGTGAACCTTCTCATATTTGTCAACATTTCGTGGCAGGGACGGTGGACGACCTGGTTAGCACATCTGCCTCACAGTTCTGAGGACCGGGGTTAACACTCGCCCGTGTGGAGTTTGCATGTTCTCCCCGTGCCTGCGTAGGTTTTCAAGCACAATTGTAGGTTTATGAAATTAACCAAAATCACACTGCAAAATCTGTAGTCACACTTCGATTCGACCATAAAAATGTCCCTTTAAAGTTCACAACAATATCAAAATTCAACTCAAAGACAATAGGAATTACAAAGCAATAAAGAACAATGTTTTCAAATGTCCTTTCTTTGACAAAAATCCCAAGAGTCCACAAGCAATGTGTGTTGAGTTGCACACACAGCACTTTCAAAGTTCCATAAATCCAAATAGAGGAAAATTCCAATTCCTACCGCGACCTTGGTGTAGCAATAAGTTCACAGTGAAAGTGGAATCACAAGTAGTCCTGGTAGCGGTCCGAGGAATCGCAAATTCATTGGTAGCTCGCCACTCGGAATCACCGAGATTCGTGTCTGAATCCAAAGGGTTTCTCCGAGGGGGAAAAACCTGGCGTGTGGGTTAGGCCGTGAAGGAAATTGATTTTGTCTTTAAATAAAGATTAAGATTGAAAGTAACCTAAATCAAATCTAGCTATTCACAAAGCTGCGTGTCAAAGGAAAACAAAACATTGCATTCACCAAGCCACGTGACAAAAAAAAAACATAAAATGGCAGCTGCTCTTAGCTCCAAGCCGCTCGTGTTTTCCATCAACTGGCAGATTTACACATGAAATGAACCAATATTACAAATATATAATACAAAGAGGCATTAAGTATAGAAAACAAGAACTCAAAATACTTATAAGTATTGTTCTCGGCTCTCTGTTGACGAAGACGGACGGAGCTTAAAGGGGGCATCATGCCTCGCCATACAACATTACAAAAGTATACAATTTACAAAAATAAAACTTACCAAAACTCGTCTAGTTAACGTTTTTAATCCTTCAAGGTTGACACCCTTCCTCTGATAAGGGTCAAGAATCAAAGCTCTTCGACAAAACTCTTAATAGTCTGACATTGTAATATTGTGCGTACCTCCTCAAACTAGTCAGCGGAGACGCTGGTGGTGGGATGGCGCTTTTGAAAACCATCGACAACAACGGTTTACAAGGTTACTTTTCAAAATAAAAATGTTCAATATCGACAATGGATATTCACACATTTCTCCCAATGTAATTTTGAGCTTTTCTTTGTTGTTTGTTTTTTATTGAATTGACTTATTGATTCATCAACTGTTCATATACTACTCAGTTTGACATTTACAATACTAGGGTTACACTAACATGAAATTCCTGTTTTAGGTCAATTAGGATTACCAAAATTATTTGTATTCGCTAAATCCCAGAACAGTGAGAGAAGCAAAGCAAATTTATTGATATAGCGCATTTCATACTAAGGTAACTCAATGTGCTTTACATGATTAAAAGCATTGAAAAACAAAGAAATTAAACAGCTTATAAACATTTAAAACAAAGAGAAAAAATAAAAATACAATTAAAACAGCGTACAGTACAAGAAATATCATTTAAAAGTGGAAATGCTCTAAAAAGCATGGGGGGGGGGCATTATTTTGTTAGAAAAAAAATATAACAGGCATGCTTATGGGGTCAGACAGTCAAGAAAAAAAAGCATGTCTTTTTATACAGTCATGGCTAGAAATATTGGCACCCCAGGGGTGAAAATATTTTTTAGCACGACAGTACGTATCATACAGTATATTCATATATGTTTTAGTGACAATCTTTTACATAGTATGTAGTATTCTTATATATTGTGTGCCCCTTGCTCAAGTAGCTTTATAACACGCTGCACAGAAAGTCTTTGCCTTGTCTGTTGGCTTGTCATAAAGGCAAAAATACAGATGACAGTACTGAAAAGCACTGCATGTGTCTTTTTATTTTTCTACTACTCAGTGCATAATAACCATAATAGAGTCATAGGTATATGCAAGGAAATCCTCACCTCTTGTCTGCACCGCTTCGCTGCTGCACCATGGCGGCTGGGAGATTTAGTTCTCTTGCTGGCAGTTGAGGTCCCGATGGCCGTGGGGAAAAAATAGTTGGCACCGCAGCTGGTTTCAGCCTCTGCCTAACTACACTTGTGTATCCAATACAGCACACAGTTTGGAATGCTTGCTAGGCACCCATAGGTGACCACGTTTCTTCCCCTGTCGATTGACTTTCTGTATCCACTGGTCACATATTCCTTTTTCACTGCAAAAGCCAAAGAAACTCTTGACACTGCCCGAACCATTTGTAAAACCAACTGCCACACAATAAACCATCAGGAAATCGTTAAATCATACGACAACAAACCATACGAGGACAGGAACAACAGCAGGGAACAATAGCAAACAACGCAAACATTTTAGTTTGTGGGCCACAATCACCCCAATTAGATCTAAAGTGGACCGGCTCACAATATTTTTGGCTTCAAAATTCATAAATATCAACTTTTCAAAAATGTCCCCATTGTTTTTGTACAAATGATTTTGGAAAATATTCATATTTATTCATTATTATCTTGTTGTAAATCATGAGCAGTCTGCAATTTTTAACCAAAAATGATCTCATGTGATTTGCGATTCGCTAGCGTTGTCACTCACGTTGGCAAATGACCAATGAGCAACCAGCGCAGGGGGGGGGGGGGGACTTAAGTGAACTGGTGTACTGAGAAACTCAAGAACTGAAGAGTGATTAGTTTGTTGAACTTATCGTTCGCGATCCGTTAGACACGAGTGATTTGTTTGTTGAACTTCTTTGTTTGTGATCCGCTAAGGAGCGATGTACTAGTATGGTGAGTGATTTGTTTGCGCAAGGAACAACGTACTACACAGCGAACGTACTCATGAGTCATTTTAACCGCAAATCCTGACGTCCTCGCTGGGATAGCTTTCACTAGCAGCTGTTTCTTCAAGCTAAGGGCTAATGTTGAGTCAGTCAAGCACATGAAAACAAGCACACATATTTAAAATAAATGTTAATTAATAATAAATGTATACGCGTAGACATACATATCATTCCTTCTGTGTCTTTAAGGCGATTATTAAAGCTTTTTATTTCATACAAATAATACAATACATACAAATTCGGTGAACGAATCTTTTTCAATAACCGATTCGAATGATTCCGTGCACTCAAAAGAACAGCCGTGCCCATCACTAGCTACATCAAAATCTAGTAGACATTCCAACAGCTTCTTCCCTCTTGCGATCAACTTCTTAAACACCTAACCTATAATTCCATTACAACAAGCTGGAAAGTTTTTGACTTGAGTTCGTTGTCACATTTCTGTGGGGCCAATTATGTATTACTCGTGCACTCACTGTAGTTGTCTCGCCATGCTGCACTATTTGCATATACTGGCCACTCATGCCAGAGTAGCATCTGCTCCATTTGCACACTGATTGAGGAGTATCTGTAACATTTGCACAACCAACATTGCCCCAGATGATCGCACTACTCGTCACTTTAAACCGCATACACTCCTAGAAGTCTCAGCGCCCTTTGCACAATGGTCATTGCACCGGACTATTGCAATATTAGTCATTCGAACTGCTCTAAGTGCTAGAGGACTCTGCATCTTTTTGCACAATTGCTTTTTGTCAATGTCTTTATGTCCCCAAAGTGTTCTGTAAATTGACTGTCTGTTGTACTAGAGTGGCTCCAACTACCGGAGACAAATTCCTTGTGTGTTTTGGACATACTTGGCAAATAAAGATGATTCTGATTCTGATTCTGATCATTGACAGTCATATTGTTGTTCAATTTTCTAACACTGGAGCAAACTCCTGCACTTAATTTCAACACTGCAGCTAAAAGAAGGGCTTGTTCTAAAACCCAATGGACCACTGTCAAATAAACTGAGTGGTCCCACTTGGTCAGAATGCTCGCGACGTCATCTGCCAAGATACTTCTCTTCTCCGCCTCTGAGGACCCCAGTAGGACCTACAAGACATTAGATGAGTGGATTGGTACAGTGTGGCAGTGGTTTTATCTCTTTGTACCTCATCACCTCAACTGATGGCAGGAACATGAGTAGGGAATAACCCCTGTTGTCATGACAAGCTAAATGGTACACCTCTATCCCAGTAACCAGTCCACCTGCTGAGAGGATCTTCTTGACAGCTGGTGACATTGTCACAGCCCAGAGAAGTCCTTTGAAGCCTGAATGTGGAGACAAGCTGCTTTTCATAAACAAAAATGTAGATGTGCACACTTACTGTATTATATAGGCAGACATGCAGGGACGTGGTTCAGAAGTGAAATTGGTCCAAAAGTATTGTGAGGTTTATCACAATTTCGAAGAGTTTACTTTTTCAATACAGAGATGTTATCATGTTTTTTTTAACTCTTGAACTCAATATGCACAAATAAGTTATTGTAAATTTTTGTTAATTACGAATTCCAAGGGCCAATAAACATTAAGTCTACGTGCGCTTTACTTTGTCAGTGTTTATTCACAATTGCATGTTTTTTTTTAACTTTTGTACTCCATAAGCACAAATAAGTTTTATGTATTTTTAAAAAATTTCAGATGTTTTGTAAAATTGTGAAAATGTGTGTGTGAAAATTATTTGTGTATTTCCACCGTTTACTGAATCAATATTGATTATAATCAATATCGAATCGAATTGCAACCTAAATAATGGGAATCAAACTGAATTGCATCCTAAAGAATTTGAATTGAATTGTGAGGTACTACTTAACAATACCCAGCCCTAATTAAATGAGTCTCTTAAAAAAAGACAAGTAATTGGTCATTCTTGTATCTCACCATTGGATGCTGCCTACCTTTGATGTTATATTAGTTGCAAGTCCAATTGTCATCTCCCACCTCTTGGATGTTGGATGACACGTCTTTTCATAGCATGTGTGAAAATCCATTTTATCACAGCCCAACAATGGGTGACGGATGTGGCCGCCAGCCAGGGAGTGGCACATCGTCTAAATAGACTCTCAGACCATGTAAGGACCTCAGGTACCGTGAAAGTCCTTTTGGGATTTAATGAAACTCATATGAGTGCCTATCTTAAGGCAAGGCAGCATTATTTATATAATGCGTTTCATACACAAGGGTTACTAAAATGACTAAAAGAACATACAGTGCAAGAAATTGATTAAAAAATAAATTTAAAAATGCTTTGAAAGAGCTCTATTGTAAGCAACCAAATAGTTTTTAATCTGAATTCAAACACACTGGCGCTTGGGGCTGACTTCATTTCTGTTTGCATCTTATTCCGTTTGTGTGCAGCATATCAGCTAAATGCTGCTTCACCATGTTTGGTTTGAACTCTGGACTTTACTATGTGACCTGAGTCTGCTAGACTCACGATTCTGCTGATCTCATATTCCATTAGCGTTTCTTGAATGTTTTCATGACCTAATCCATTTATCTTGATTAATCGTTTTTTTACCCGACATGAAAATGTCAAGCGTTCTCTCTCACCACTAGTGATGGGAATCTTTGGCATTTTCGAGAGTTGGTCCTTTAAGCTCAGCCAAGTGGTCCCTCAAATGTATTTGTTGCTTAAAATAATTTATTCCCCAATTATGTGTAAAAGGAATGACTAATTTAAAACATACATTATCGAGAATATACATCATTTATATTGCTTAATTAATTCACATACTCAGAGGGCTCCTAAAAATAAACTGTAAAATACAAAGGACCATCAAAAAAGGTGTAATATTTTTGTATATTATTAACTATTGTCAGAGCAGGAAGAGTTGAAGGTCACACAATCGCATGTTCATTAACAGCAGGTTCATTTGATTATCTTTTCTCCTCTGAATGAAGTAATGGGTGTTGTGTTGGAAAATGTATGTTTTATATATACCAAATATTACTTCTATCAGTTTTATACAACATTCACATGCTTTATTGTTACATTGTAACTACTAGCTCTGTGTGCGTATCAATTGTTCCCAGCCATGTTGTGACTACGAGCTGTTTTTCGATAAAGATAAGTTGAGCGCAGCTGGACAAAGATAATGGTTTTGCTTTCCTTCTCTGTCTCTCTCACTTCGATATAACAAAGGGGTTTTCTGTCTGGGCTTCAGTAAGGGGTAACAACTCACAAGACTTGTACCTTTGCCTCTCTTTGCAAAGACTTTTCTTTCTTTTTTGTAATAAAACCCCACAAAGACAAGATTGCTTCCTCACTCATTCTGTCAGAAAAAGATTTGCCAAAACAGTGTACAGTATGCATATGTTTGTGTGTGCGTGACATGTTTGGCAGTCAGGTCAAACAAAAAGGAGGACCTGTATTCCTTTTATTCTGTAATGGTTTTACTGTGCCACGGTGGAGTTTTTAAGCTGCCACTGTGGTTCTTTGTATAGTGATGGATTTTTATTGAAAATTTCAGTTGGACAGAACAAAGTTTTAAGGGGAGTGACAGAAACAAAGTGGAAAGGCAGTGAAAAGATAACTAAATAATATAGGAAGAGAAGGCAACAAAAGAGAGGACAGTTGTAATAAAGATGAGGAAGGTAAATCATTATATGCCTAGTACAATGACACATTAAATTCGAGTGTTGTATGGGGCAGTAGTGCTACACCCTGTGAAGGAAGGATAGGACAATATAGAGGGCTGGACAGACAAGGAGAGGCGGGGAAGCATGCAGGACAGAGGTAGTGGACCCAGCTGTACAACAGAAGTGTGGTGGGAGTGGTTCAATAAATTCTAAACATCTTTAGAAATAGAGTGCAAGTGAGGGGATACCCAGGAAGTTTGCATACTTATGAGCTATTATTGCAATGAGTGACTGACACTAAGCCAATAAGTCCCAGAGGTGAGTCTCTGCAGACACATGCAAGTGAATTGACACAGTCTCGCATGCACAATAACCCTCAGAAGTGTCCTGTGATAGCTACGACTGCACCGCGGGGGCTGAGGACCCCACCCCATCCAGCTGAGAGGTGGGATCGGTCCCAGGAGCCCACCCAAGAGGGGCCCAGTGGACAGGACACTCCCCACACAGAGATACCTAGTGTGGTCCCACCGAGGCACCCCAAACCACCCGGAGGAGGCCCCCTGGGCCCAAAGCCAACCCCCCCCAACCCAAATCCCACCGCCCCACAGAAATCAGTGTATGTAGTGCATAATGGGTGCGTGTAATGCATTAAAACACCTTGGGGGCAGGCAGGGTGGAGGAGCAAAGAGTCTAAACCAGGAACCAGCACTGATGTACTGACCCCTGATCCCTCTGACCCCGCAACAGCCCCCCAAGAAACCTTACAGTGAATGGTGTGAGTGTGTGCTAAGTGAGTGATGAAGAGGCATGGCTCCTGTAGGCCGGGCCCACCCGACAGGAAAACCACAGGGAGAGAGGACTGTCACACCCAGCCCAGCAGCACTGCTCCCCGGAATCCCCAGCCCATCATCCCAGCCAGCGCCTGCTACCCGCTCCAGAGTGCGGGAAGTGGACCCACCCCCAGACCAGGCAGCGACAAAACCCCACAGCAGGCCCGAGGAGTCACAGGTGGCCCCACCCTCCCCCACCAGCACCCAAAACGGGGAACCAAAGCAGATGCCAGTTGGCACCACCCCGGCACCCACGGACCATGAGCAAAATAGTATTTATTTGTTCTGTCTGTCTTTACATGCCGCTGGCGTAGATAGGTGAACAAAGAGACATTATTTTTTGTAAATAAATAATATTCTGACCAATTAAATGAAATGTTATAATTTCCCACGGCACACCAGAAGAGCGCTCACGGCACACTAATGTGCCCCGGAACACTGGTTGGGAATCACTGGTGTAGACACACTGATGCCACCACACATCTTGACCAATTTTAACAGGAAAAAGACAAGAAAAAACAACATATCCACTTCCATTAGGATTCTCCTCTTGTCGGTCATTTGAAAAAGAACGGCATTGTTCATAACGATACATCACTTCTTGCTACCCTTTCTGCCCCCAGGATCTGCATATTTTTCTTCAACATGTGCTGCAATCCATTCCCCCTCATTGTGTTTGTGCTTCATCCTCTCTCCTTTGATTCTGCCCTGATTGGTTCCCAAATGCATTTTGCGCAATCTACAAATCTTTCTCCTCCACTCATCACACCTCTGAGCGAGTCTCAACAAAAAGTACAAATGAATTATCCTCTTTTTACTTCTTACATGTGCTCTTGAACTGTGCAGCTTGCACAGCTTGTAGGTTTTGATCCAATTATGAAGTGGAGAAAAGTGTGTAGCAAACTGTACTGCACCACGCACTTTTCTATGTCTGTTTCAGAGAACTAAAAGAGACAAATTGATGACTATGATCAAATAAAGCACTATAGATTTCCCCTTAACTATTATTATTTCTAATTATTATAAATATTTGGATTTATGGACAGTGGGGGGCATGTTGCCAGTCAGATTGACATGAATAAAGAAGATCCCCTTTCCAGATGATCAATTTCATCAGACTCTACCTCCACCCACCATTCCTCAACATGCCCTCAAACCACTTACCCCCTTCTCCCACCTTATCATCTGTCACATTTATTTTGTCTGTAGCATCTTTAATTCAGTTCAGGTTCTGCCCTCCCCCACCTCCCTTTCCCTCTTTCATGCTCTCTGACACCTCCCACTTTACACCATATCCCCCGGCGCCCCAGCTCCATTCCTTGCATTTGTGTTGACTGTGCAACAAGGAGCTGACATTGGATTAATTTCCACGCTTCGCCTACACATTTGCTTTTGTTCCCGTTTATTGAATCCAACGTGTTCCCTTGGCCAAGCAGCAATTCTGTGGTTTAACTTTTGTCAGTCGACCATATTGTATGAGCTGCAAAACCTTCGACCGTGAAAATGTCTGACATACAAATGAGGAGACCTTACAATGACACCAATAACAATCATGAGCGTTCACTTAGGAACAATCCGGCCACATGGCATAGATAGCCAATTGGGGGTCCAAGGCAAACCCGGTCATGCGACTCTCCATATCCACATTTACCAAAATGCATTTCTTCCAGTACTGTACTTTAGTTCAATTTTGACAAAAGAGCGGTATGTAATTTAAACAACTTTGTCCTGCTATTGAATTCTAGTCCCATTATCTGATAGCTTAAGTTATAAGTTAAACAGTATACCATTTTTTATATGTTTCACCTCTCTAGCAGAGATCTCAAAAGTACTGTAATTTACTATCCATCCATCCATCCATCCATTTTCTGAGCCGCTTCTCCTCACTAGGGTCGCGGGCGTGCTGGAGCCTATCCCAGCTGTCATCGGGCAGGAGGCGGGGTACACCCTGAACTGGTTGCCAGCCAATCACAGGGCATAAACAAACAAACAACCATTCGCACTCACAGCCACACCTACGGGCAATTGAGAGTCTCCAATTAATGCATGTTTTTTGGGATGTGGGAGGAAACCGGAGTGCCCGGAGAAAACCCACGCAGGCACGGGGAGAACATGCAAACTCCACACAGGCGGGGCCGCGGATTCAACCCAGGTCCTCAGAACTGTGAGGCTGACGCTCTAACCAGACGTCCACTGTGCCGCTCCAAGTTTGAACATTTCCAACAAAAAATGTTCATGAAATCAAAAGGTCGTGATCTTAAGGGGACATCGTTTGCAATGAACAACTAGTTTACTAAGGAAATCAATGAGAGGCATAAGAAGAAGAACCACCCTGAGAAAGGCAAACGAGCGTGGCTAGTTGTCGACAAGCTATACTGTCAACGGCCAACTGTTTCGGGATGCCAACGTGACACCTTGGCTCTTCTAGATAAGCACTTCCTCTGATCTGTTGTCGTTATTAATTGTAGAAAGCTCGCTGTATTTTGTTTCACGCTTTCCATTTTTGCTTAGGACAAACAAAAGAATGGAATCATGCACGCCACCAGCATGAATTCTCACACCTGTCTGTCTGTTTTCCTGGTCTGCTTGTTCCTACACACGTTAAACACACAATTTTCACAAAACTCTCCTTGTGCACCACAAACAACTACCACACACCGTATTATTCCCTGATCATTGTTTGTTTTCTATGTTCTATGTTTGTTTGCTACCCTTTTATGTACCCTGGCTTTGCTGTACTTAAATATGTCATCCTTATCACCCTCTTTAAATAATAATGAATAATTTACCAACACAATACCATAACATTTCCTGTAAACCGTCAAAAAACAAAAAAGAATACATAGTACCCAATCTATTTAACTATTTTACCCATTATATGTCACACTTAACTTTTTTGTCATGAAATGTCAATGGCAGTCGATCACAGGCAAAGAGAATTATCACTTAAATTTAAAGCAGACCTCCTCCTATTACAAGAAACACATCTAATTGAAGAAGAAAAATGCCTCATTGACTCTAATTTCACTCAGGCTATCTTGGGTTTTTATAGTTCATAGTTCATAAAAATCCCCTTATAGATCGCTCAAATCTAAAACATAGCAATCAACCACAATGCGGTAATATATTAGAGCAGTATATGGACGACATTGGACTTCTTAACATATGGAGGCTAAAAAAACTTACAAAAAGAGAATGCATATTTCTGTCCTCAGTTCACCACTCTTTCTCAAGAATAGATTTTTTCTCTCTCAAACAATTCGGCAGCTCAAAGAATTACCTCCAAAATGCATCCAATCATCATCAGTGCCCACGCACCAATTTCTCTCTACCTAAAAATTTTATCAAATCTGGGACCTCCACCAACATGGCGTACGTCCCTACTGAAAGAACCGGACTTTCATTCATTTGTGAGGAAAGAATAGGACCATTTTTTTAATTCAAAGACTCCCCAACCATATCCCCATCTCTGCTGTGGGAAACCAGGAAATCTGTAATGAGAGTTCAAATCATATCATACTCTTCATACAAGAAAAAACAAGAACTAAAATTAGAAAATGAAATTGAGGAAAAAAATAAACATCTCACAGAAGAATATTCAATTAATCGGACAGATATGCTTGGAAACCATTTTCAAAAGGGAAAAACATCAATTAGACGTCATCATATAAAAAAGAACAGAATTTCTACAACAGTAAAATAATAAATCAGGCAAATTTCTCGCGAACCAACGTCACCACAATAAAGAAAAATCATTCATTACAGGCATTCAAGATTGAAAAGGCAGCTGTACACAGTCACCGCTAGAAATAAATGAAATATTTTACAATTATTATGGCAGCTTATAGGCAACTTCGAGCAACCAAGACCAAAAGGAAATACATTTTTTTAAATTAAAGATCTAAACATTCCTCAATTAAATATAGAAATTAAAGACTGTCTTGATGCTCTTTTAACCATCACAGAATTATATAATGCATTAAAAAATATGCAATCAGGAAGAGCGCCTGGCCTGGACGGAATTTCCGTCGAATTCATTAAACATTTCTGGCCTATATTGAGCCTTTATTTTTCAGAAGAGTTAAGGAGATAAAAGATAAAGGTCAAATAAGTAGCCTTCAATTAAATAACTACTAAAGTCAGGCTAAGACCCCACTCTCCCGACTAATTATCGGACATTATCACTGATTAATGTAGATATCAAGATTATCTCAAAAGCCCTTGCAGGGAGATTTGAAACGGTACTCCGATAATCCTCTATGAGCAGACAGGTTTCATTAAAGGTAGAAGTTCCACAAATGATGTCAGACGTCTATTAAATTTAATAAGCATGTCACAGCGTAGAAATCTAAAAACAATCATCATGTCACTCGATGCAGAGAAAGCTTTCGATAACGTTAACTGGTCTTTCCTGTTTGCAGTACTTCGCAAATTTGGCTTTGGAGACTCATTTATTTGCAATCGTCATCAAACGTCTTGCTACCACTATATATCAGAGTGCTAGAATTGTAGGTATCTGCTCGCTAGTGACAGAAAACAAAATCATTTTGTATGCTGATGATATTCTTCTTTATTTACAGGAACCCAAGTTAGCTCTTTAAGCAGTCTTCAATCTCATTAAAATATTTTCACAAATATCAATTACTCTATCAACCAGACAAAATCAACAATACTCCCAATAACAGCAAACTCATGGAATCCTGCAGCTCAAATCCCAGATTACCCCATTCCTATAGGAAACACTAAGTATTTAGGTATTATTATTTTGCCGAAACTCACAAATTACACACCACCTCTGGAAAATATCTCAGTTGATTTAATATGCTGCAATAACTTGACAGTATCATTACTGGGAAGAATAGCCACAATAAAAATGAAAACATTACCTCAAATAAATGATTTATTCTCAATGATTACATTTAAGACCACATTTAAATGGTTCCAAACATTAGATTCTGTCATATTAGCTTTTTAAATTAAAAAAATAAGAAAAATAGAATTAGTTATCCACTCTTCAATAAACAGGAAGGAGGGCTAAATACTCCCAACTTGAAACACTATTATTTAGATAACCAATACCTCATCAACTGGATGAACCACAATGAGGAGCATTATTCTGGCTAGAATAGGAACAGATAGACTGCAACAACTTCAAACTCTCAAAACTCCCATTTATTAGTCTTGAACGCCAGAAAGGTTTGAAGAACCCAATAATCGCTTCCACTTTAATGGCTTGGTGGAAAAGTCTAGAAGCTACGGGATCTCAATTAGCTCCCAGTATGCTCTCCCCAATATGGCACAATCCAGATTTTGAAATTAACAATATACCCCTCATAATAATATTTTTATAACACGTGATGAACTGTTCCAAGAATTTCAAATACCAGGCGGAATGCATGTTTGATAACCAATAAATGTTCTTCAATTTTTAAAATGACATTGTGGTCCAAATCTGAAATATTAAAAATAATATTAATATAAAGGTGTACAGTGACTTTCAGATTACCCTCTAGTTATTATAAATCCATTTTATTGTACTTCCACTTGTACAATTAACTACGTTAACATGTTACTTACATACTTGGCTGACCGCGAAACAGGTAGACTATACAGTATCGATTCCCTGTATATCCAATGGGACAAATTGCTTTGAAATCCAAATAAATTTGTAAATTGTAATTGCTCTAATTGAACAAGTCCGTAGTAAACCATGTAAGTTCGATCGTAATTGTTTGGGTTGCTAGGTCCAAAGCAAGAAAAAAGAAAATAAAACATTCCCTTAAGTATTTGTTTTTATGTTGTTGTACAAATGCAAATGTAACTCAAATTTCAATATCAACCATGCAAACAACTTCTCCATCACAGTCATAAACATTTTATGTTTCAGAACAAACTGAAAGCTCAGTGATAGGGGACCTTAAGGGCAGTACATGTATCAGAATTAATTCCTGTTTCCATCAAGTTATCAGTTATCTATATAGCTGATGCAGCTATTCCCAACGAAACACACAAGACACATTAGGATTTAGCCTTCCAACCTTAAACCAGACTGGACCGTTTGGTGTTAAAGTGACTAAAGTGCATTTATTAAATGCTCTCATGGCACAGCGCTGACTTTGCCGCCTGCTGAGCGCTGTTTAGCTTTGAAGTTGATAACAGCTTGTGTAGAAGGATGGAAATTGAAATTATGAAAATTTAAAGGCAGGTCCGAAGAGATATCACAAACCCAAACAGGCCCAAAGCAGAAATATGACGAATGGAGACGGAAACACTACTGCACTTTTTCACAGTTCTTCCTTTAATAACACAAACCACTTACAAACATGGACTGTACATATCTTTGACATCTGTGTATCTCACATTTTTATTGTCTGGTTCAAAGTAACCCCATTGAGAGATTTGATAACAGATCAAAATGAAAATTGTGAGCTGGAAAGCGTTAATAGGAAACCTCGTCATTCAAATATGACTCGCCAAGGCATAACTGTGTGTTGTCTCATCCAATTGAGTATTTTCTTTACAGTGAAACCTCTAAGAGGAACCTCCGAGTAGTTTGCATTTAGATTTTTTTTTTTTTCCATAGAAAACAATGGAAAGAAACATTGTTATTTCCAGGGTTAGAATGTCACCATCATAAAAAAATATTTGGAAAAAGAAGAATCATCATCTTTATTTGTTGTAAACACATCCACACAAAATGTTTCCTCGGAAGTAGCCACCTGCATGAACAATGATGGAAGGAGCTCCAGAGATAATAAAATTTGCGATTGGCTGGGGACAAGCTAAGGGTGTACCCCGCCTCTCGCCCAGAGTCAGCTGGGATAGGCATCAGCATACGCGAATTTAACAGTTTAGCTAGTTGGTCAAACATTAAGTTTCATAGACTGGTTTTGGACAATGAAAAATATAAATGGTGTGATTGTGAACGTTTTAGTACAACTAAGTAATATAACTAGGGGTGGGATGGTTTATGATAATTGTCCGAGCCTTTTGTTTCAGTTCATACAGTATAGGCACACAAAATAGTGTTGCTAGCCGTCAGTTGTGGAGTTAGAGAGAAAAAAAGAGAGAGAGAAAAAAAAATAAAAAGTGTGAAGACCAGTTCAGGGTGTACCGCCTCTTGCCCTGAGTCAGCTGGGATGGCTCCAGCAAGCCTGCGACCCTAGTGAGGACAAGCGGTATGGAAAATGGATTGATGGATAATCGTCAATGCAAAATCAATCAGTAAATCAGGTACAGTCACTTTAAGAGAAAGCATTTCAAAACAGGTCACTTTGGAGATTGTAGCAACAAACACAATGCTTCCCGACTGCGCCACAATGCAGACCTTTTTACTTTTGTTCACACACAGTTGCATTTTGATGCTGAATGTTGATGATGCAGTGATGTGCCTCTGTTATATTTAATAATGTTTCAGTTAAAATAAGTTTCAAGGTAACAGAAAGTAGTGAAGATGGTTTGAAGTGTGTGATTCTGCCCTTTAAAGGATACCCTCTCACAAAAACAGACGCACTTTGTTGACATTTTCCTACCACCTCCTGTGATACACACACACATACAAAATTACACGCTTAAAACCCACTACTGTTATATGTTTAGAAGTTCAGGGTCAGCCTGTCACTTTCGTGGCTGTGTTTGGATACAGCAGCCTCAAGCACCAACTATTCCAAACTCATAATCTTCCTTCACTTGCATCCAGAATTTCCCATGGTTCTCTCCTGGGTCCCTTTCTTCTAACTTACTTAATCAGTACCTTCCTTGAATTTTCCTTCCTATGCAAATGGAACGTAGCTATACTTCTCTACCAAGCTAAATTATCCAGTATGATATTACAGAGATATTGATGCAATGATGACTCAAGTTCACTCACAGGATCATTTAATTCTTAATTTTCCATAGTTATGAATTTGAATGCTAATGGTTTAAGTATCGAACAAATTTAGACTCAATTATCGCTATTTCGTTGACTAACCGAGTCACCGCTCTCTTGCAGCCAGGCGTGCAAACAATCTGAGGCGGGAAGACCAGTGGAAATCAACGGTTTCTGGCTGGTTCTCTTTTCTTCCCCCTGCTTCCCTGGCTCCTGCCCTGCAACTTCCAAGCAACACTTCTTCCGAAAAGTGACACTAAAAAGTCAATGTACTCGACAAATAAAGTTTCCAAAATTGGTTTGTTATTTCAGGTAGCAATAATATTTCCAAGGGTCCATTTACCTGGACCCCATGGGTGCCCGGCCGAAAGGGTAACGTGGGTCCCCCTTCCCATGGGGTCACCACCGGTGGGAGGGGCCATAGGGGTCGGGTGCAGTGCGAGCTGGGTGGAGGCCGAAGGCAGGGACCTTGGTGATCCGATTGACGGCTACAGAAGCTGGCTTTAGGGACGTGGAATGTCACCTCTCTGGCAGGGAAGGAGCCCGAGCTGGTGTGTGAGGTCGAGAAGTTCCGACTAGATATAGTCGGGCTCACCTCCACACACGGCTTGGGCTCTGGTACCAGTCCTCTTGAGAGGGGTTGGACTCTCTTCCACTCTGGAGTTGCCCACGGTGAGAGGTGCGGGTATACTTATTGCTCCCCGGCTCGGCGCCTGTACGTTGGGGTTCACCCTGGTGGACGAGAGGGTAGCCTCCCGCCGCCTTAGGGTAGGGGGATGGGTCCTGACTGTTGTTTGTTGTTTGTGCATATGCACCAAACGGCAGTTCAGAGTAACCACCCTTTTTGGAGTCCTTGGAGGGAGTGCTGGAGAGCGCTCACGCTGGGTACTCCATTGTTCTGCTGGGGGACTTCAATGCTCATGTGGGCAAGAGGGTGGGGGACCATACCGGTCCGAACTGGGAGGCCCAAACGTATTGTGAGGGTCTGCTGGGAACGTCTGGCAGACTCCCCTGTCAGAAGGAGTTTCAACTCCCACCTCTGGCAGAACTTCACCCACGTCCCGGGGAAGGCGGGGCACATTGAGTCCAAGTGGACCATGTTCCGTGCCTCCATTGCTGAGGCGGCCGACCAGAGCTGAGGCAGGGTCCTCGAGGGTGCATGGGAGTTCGCCCAACCATTCTACATGTGTTTTGTGGACTTGGAGAAGGAATTCTTCTCTCTCCATGTCGGGGATGAGATCCTGCCCCAAGTGGAGGAGTTCAAGTATCTTGGGGTCTTGTTCACAACTGAGGGAAGGATGGAACGGGAGCTCGACAGGTGGATTGGTCCACCGTCTGCAGTGATGTGGAGTTTGTCGGTCCGTTGTGGTGAAGAAGGAGCCAAGCCGAAAGGCGAAGCTTTCAATTTACCGATCAATCTACGTTCCTACCCTCACCTATGGTCACGAGCTGTGGGTCATAACCGCAAGAACAAGATACTGGATATTGAAATGAGTTTCCTCCACAGGCTGTCCGGGCTCTTCCTTAGAGATCGGGTGAGAAGCGCCATCAGAGTGGAGCCGCTCTTCCTTCACATTGACGAGCCAGATGAGGTGGCTCGGGCATCTGATTAGGATGTCTCCTGGACGCCTCCGTGGTGAGGTGTCCGGGAAGAGACCCCAGGGACGACCCAGGACACGCCGGAAAGACTATGTCTCCCGGCTGGCCTGGGAAAGCCTCGGGATCCCCTCGGAACAGCTGGAGGAAGTGGCTGGGGAGAGGGAAGTCTGGGCTTCCCTGCTAAAGCTACTGCCCCCGCGACCCGACCTCGGATAAGTGGAAGAAAATGGATGGATGGATGGATGGATGTTGTTATTTGACGCTACAAACACACAGCTTTTATTTTGGTATTTCCATTTCTTGGCCTGTGTGGATTTGCATATTAGCTAAATATTTAGTTCAACCCGAAAAATTTAGCTTTAGCATTTAACATTTATATTTAAGTTTATATTTAGAATTGTATTTAATGTATACATTTAGATATAGATTTAAATGTTCATTACTTCGGTAAAAATTTCAAGTCTTTTCAAGTCAATGGGCTCGAGTCTGACTGAATTCATGAATCATTGCTGTTCAAGTCCAAGTCGAGTTGCAAGTCTAGTGACATTATGTCAAGTCGAGTCTAAAGTCATCAAATTCATGGCTCAGGTGGGGTGCTAGTGGTGATTAGCCTTCGGAAAAGTTAATGTCCAAAGTGTATGCGACCCACGTAACGCTCGTCGATCCCGCACCTCTAGCCGATCGTCAGCGGGGAAAGGTGGGTGGGGGGGGGGGGGGGGAGTGCTGCTTCCCATGTCGGCAACTCCCACACACCCCCACCCCACCATCCCACACACCCCCACCCCCACCCCCACTCCCCGCTAACCCTACCCTAAAGAACTACTATTCACATAATGCGTGCTCGGACATCTATCTTTCTCGCGCTTGCTGTTTTTAATATGAGTTTTACAATATTTATTTTATTTTGCAAGACAAAAACATGAACCCCTCTTGTATTAATCTCTCTCTGTGAGGGAATAACAAAAGTCATTAATATTTGCAATTTGTCCATGTGTTTGTCTCATATGGAATGGTTGGCCTTTTTGAGTTCTCGAACATCCACCCACTTCAGTAAAATGGTTTCCCTCAGGTAAATCCCTAATAAAAGTCCTAGGCTGTAGAGGAGCAGATTCCATTGAACTAGAAACAGAGACAACTCTGGCTGCAAAGTAATATTGCTTAATAGCTGCTTGGTGCCTATTTCACCTCAGGGAAGTGGAGCATTTGTTTCCTGCTGATGTTGTCTCATGTCCTGCTAACAGCCAGCTCCTGATGCAACATCAAATCTTGTCATGAAAACTGCTTCATAAACAACACCCCTAAAAAAACACTAACCATACCATATGCTACAGGGAGGATGATTAAAGAGACACTAAACAGGCCAGAAAAACAATATGTAAATTTGATACACCACAGAGAAGGGTAATGATAACAAGCCTACCAAATTTGAATGAAAAAAAAAAAAACGCTAAGTACATAAAATCAGGTTTCAAAACTTCAATTATAAGGGCCACCTCTCAGCTGTGGGCAAGGTCGAATGGATGCGCCAAAAAGAATCAAACATACTGAGGGGGGTGATCACGTTAGGTGGCTCGACTTAAAAATTTAATGGTTATTGTGGACAATAATAATAAGAATAAGCACACGTCAACTTACCCTCGTTGTTGGTGATATAATGTCACAGCCAAAAACGGCACCTGCCGACAGCGGGACGGCAGGAGGAAGCTCAGGTAGTTCGACTAGTATCAAGTTACCCATGAAACCATATTGTCTCTGGCGAAAGTTTACAAACTATCCGTTGTAAAATGCGCACTGATGTTCAGCTCGCAATCTGTGTGTATCTTTAAAATGTCAATCCATCGCTTTTTTATTTTCTCATTTTTTTGGGAGCTAAAAAACATCACCAAGCTGTTCTGTAAATTGAGGCATCCAGCGAAGACGCATTTTCGGGGTGTAGCCATTGTTAGCTTGCTAAATGCACACTGGAGTGGTAAATGGACCTTGTTATGGAAGTTAAGCACAGCTAAGACAACTGACCAGCATAGCCAAACAAAATTACGTCACTTTGTACTTATATAATGGGGAGGGAACTCGCGCTAGAAAGTGTACGCCGCAGCCCCGTGATGTCACAGGGCTGTGTTTGAGCCCCACCCACAAAATCAGGAAAATTCAAACAGTGAAAAATATGCTTAAGCTACAACCCCAATTCCAATGAAGTTGGGACATTGTGTTAAACATAAATAAAAACAGAATGCAATGATTTGCAAATCATGATCAACCTATATTTAATTGAATACACTACAAAGACAAGATATTTCATGTTCAAACCAATCAACTTTATTGTTTTTAGCAAAGAATCATTAACTTAGAATGTTATGGCTGCAACACGTTCCAAAAAAGCTGTGACAGGGTCATGTTTACCACTGTGTTCCATCACCTTTTCTGTTAACAACATTCAATAAACATTTGGGAACTGAGGACACTAATTGCTGAAGCTTTGTAGGTGGAATTCTTTCCCATTCTTGCTTGATGTACAGCTTCAGCTGTTCAACAGTCCGGGGTCTCCGTTGTCATATTTTACGCTTCATAATGCGCCACACATTTTCAATGGGAGACAGGTCTGGACTGCACGAAGGCCAGTCTAGCACCCACGCTCTTTTACTACGATGCCGCGCTGTTGTAACACGTGCAGAATGTGGTTCACAGAGAGGTGAACCTCGCCCCATCTTTGCATTCAGGGAAGCTCCTTTTATACCCAATCATGGCACCTACCTGTTCCCAATTAGCCTGATCACCTGTGGGATGTTGCAAACAGGTGTTTGATGTGCATTCCTCAACTTTCTCAGTCTTTTTTGCCACCTGTCCCAGCTTTTTTCAAACGCGTTGCAGCCATAAAATTCTAATTCTAATTCTAAAACCAATATAGTTTGTCAGTTTGAACATTAAATATCCTGTCTTTGCAGTGTATTCAATTAAATATAGGTTGAACATGATTTGCAAAACATTGTATTCTGTTTTTATTTATGTTTAACACAACGTGCCAACTTCATTGGAATTGGGGTTATATATCGCAACAATTCAGCACTATATTGGTGTAAGTATTTGCATTTGTTTTCAGCACTTATTTTCAAACATATTTAATGTATTTAGAAACAAAAACACAGATATCTGTTTAGAGTCCCTTTAAGATAAAATGATAAGACAAACAATGAGACAGGCTTTGACTGTCAGGGCTGCTGTTTCAGCAGCCTGACTTGCCTATCTTTTTGCTTCCTGACGACCTCGTGAGTTACAGCTACTTCATTCTTGTTCTGTGTCCCCAGTCAGGCATCAGCCCTTGCTCCATGCAAACCAGTGCGCACCTCTTGCGGCCCACCGACAACACGGACTCCTAGCCTGCCAGACCGGTGCTCGTTGGAACCCGGCCAATCCCGGATTTAGATCTCGGAGTTCCTTTGTTTGCTTCCAAGCTGCAATAAACCTTTATTCACAAACTCACCTCCCTGTCCTCTCTGCATCTGGTCCAACTTGCAACCTGAATCCTGACAATGACATAAAATAGTAGGATTAGACGCACACTGTACAACTCTACCATATGCATTCTCGGGAAGGGATGAGGCAGTTTCAATCCAAACACATTTTTCATACATCTTTGCAACCAGAATTAAAAAAGTTCTTGATTGAAACGTACGACCCTTCCAAAAGGTTTCATGGGAATTGGTTGTATAGTTTTTACGTCACTAACTAACTGAATGAAGACTTGATAGCAGTCAAACGTTTTAAAATTTGTTATACAACACATATTGGCAGCGTTTAAAAAAGAAACATGAAGGGTTCCTAGCCCAATAAGGCGTAATAGGGGACAGTGGCATACTGTATGTGATGGTAAAAGCTCCCCGTTGGCATCAATAATCAATCTGTTATGAATGGGTCATCTTGAGTTTCATCGACTGAAGTGACTGTAAAATAATCTCCATTTTCACTTGTGGCATTCACAGCTCACACTCACATTCACCCCGGTGGCTAATCAAGCTGAGTGATGTTTTCTCAATTTGAGACCTGTGTCATCAAATGTTTTCATTTGTAACCAGCCCGCATATTCACACCTCACCCTGAGAGGTTGTTATGGTGTTGCACTTTGGCTCAAAGACACACTGACAAAAGTGTTTGAAGTGTTGGGTCACCGATTTGACCTCAGGGGTGCTGTGAACAGCTGATCCCAGAGACAAAAAAAGCCAGTGCTGCATTAAAGAAGACCTGTCCTGCTTGTCTTGAATGTAGCAGATGAGCGATGTGCAATGGGGTTACTTTGCACCAGACAATAAAATTAAAAGTTGAAATAAACATCAAACATTCAAATGTTTCGATTTGCGAAGCCAACCCATTCATCCATTTTCTGTCCCGCTTATTATCACTGGGGTCGTGGGTGTGCTGGAGCCTATCCCAGCTGACTTTGGGCGAGAGGCGGTGTACACCCTGAAATGGTCACCAGCCAATTGCAGTGCACCTATTGACAAGCAACAATTCACATTCACATCCACACTGAAGGACATTTATCTGTTTTCAATTGATGTAGGTCAATGTTTGTATGGGTAACCCAAAGTACTCGAAGAAAAAAATACAATGTTTTGTTTTCCATGAAAAAACTAATATCTGCCTGTACGCTAAATGAATATTTTGATCCTTTGTTCCAAAATCCACGCTATCTGGAGCGATTTTTTATTTGCCCTTTGTTGGCTTGTCAGTTGTGTAGCTCTGCTCTATTGGGCTCAGTTTGATTATCTTGCAAGTCCTGGCTTCCGAGTTCCTGCTTTCTATTATTATTTCGATTATACTGTGTTGGGCTACTCCGGATATTATAGATAGACGCTGGCCTGGAAGGGCCAGTACAAATTTCATAAATAAATATGATGAAATCCACACATTTATGGGGGTGCGCGGTGTATAGGCTATTTTTAAATTATACTTGGACGAAGGTATAGATTTAGACCGGGGTTGTCCAAACTTTAGTTTCTGATGGCCGCATACAGAAAAATCAAAAGATGCAAGGGCTAGTTTGAAATCCTTCAACTTTAAATTATTAAATATGATAATACCACACGTTATTCACCTTATCACTATACTCCACTACTGATGACGTAGAAAAGTGATTTCCAACCTTTATGGAGCCAAAGCACACATTTTACAATTGAAAAATCTCATGGCACACCAACAAAAAAAATGTCACAAAAAAGTGGATACATTATTTATTGTATGTACTTCCTGCCATCTAATAGAAGAGCATTTATTTGTTCTGTCCATCACTATGCCTCACTGGCATAAATAGATGAACAAAGATACATTATTTCTCTTAAATAAATATTTTTTTGAACAATGAAGTAAAATTTTATCATTTCCCACGGCACACCTGAAAAGCGCTCATGGCACACTGGTTGGCAATCACTGACGTAGAACACCTAGTTCTTGTAGTACTTCTACTAATACTTCTCATAGTTTTGATCATAACTTTGAAATTTCTTTATCGAGCAAATACACACCTTACAATTCTCGGACAACAGTTCCTGAATAGTTGACAAACCCCCGCATAAACTTCTAGCTGAGTAAGATATGTTTTCAAATCCATAGTTTAAGGCCGAAATATATGGGCATGGCTGTTCATTTTGCTTTGCAATCATCCTTTTTTTCTGTGCGTTGCTCCTCGTGTGCAACTGTGTGTGTGTGTGTGTGTGTGTAAGCTAGAAGCCCCACCTCGCCTCCTCCATGTTTACAATACACGTTTATATGGCGATACATACCATTACCGTGAAGAGATTCAGTTAATACCGCAATGTGAATTTTAGGCCATATCGCCCAGCCCTTTTGCTCTTTACCCCAAATTGTTTGAGTATTATCCGCTTAAATTCATCAAGCCATTTACTACACTGCATGAATCTTTCGGGCATGTTAGGTATTATTGGCCTGAATATGGATACACCCCTAAATATATCATGCAAATGGTTTTCGCTGTCGAGGTTTCTGCAGCTTCCCACTCCAATTATAATTATCCAGGCACCCCAGGTTATAATTTCATTGTAGCAACATGTTTCCGTTGACTTGGAAATCTACTCAAGTTACGTTCAAGTAACGTGCTTAATATATCATTAAACCTGATATTTCTCATAATGTGTCATTTTGTAAATACAACTGCCAGTACATTATTGTATATTTAAATAGCAATATTGTGTCAAGACATTATATTGACTGAATTAAACATCTTACTGAAAAAAAGAGCTCTCAATATTTTATCACTCAAAACTGTCCATGTAGGGGCTTTTCAAAAAGTTGATTCATATGGGAGAAACATAAATCAATCTACAGTATATGGATGTACAACCCCAATTCCAATGAAGTTGTGATGTTGTGTTAAACATAAATAAAAACAGAATTCAATGATTTGCAAATCATGTTCAACCTATATTTAATCGAATACACTACAAAGATAAGATATTTAATGTTCAAACTGATCAATTTTATTGTTTTAGCAAATAATAATGAACTTAACTTATCACTCCAACACGTTCCAAAAAAGCTGGGACAGGGTCATGTTTACCATTGTGTTACATCACCTTTTCTTTTAACAACATTCAATCAACGTTTAGGAACTGAGGACACTAATTGTTGAAGCTTTGTAGGTGGACTTCTTTCCCATTCTTGCTTGATGTACAGCTTCAGCTGTTCAACAGTCCGGGGTCTCCGTTGTCATAGGGTTCCATCCATCCATCCATTTTCTGAGCCACTTCTCCTCACTAGGGTCGCGGGCGTACTGGACTATCCCAGCTATCATTAGGCAGGAGGCGGGGTACACCCTGAACTGGTTGCCAGCCAATCGCAGGGCACATATAAACAAACAACCATTCACACTCACAGGCAATTTAGAGTCTCCAATTAATGCATGTTTTCAGATGTGGGAGGAAACCGGACTGCCCGGAGAAAACCCACGCCGGCACGGGGAGAACATGCAAACTCCCACAGGTGTGGGCCGGGATTGAACCCGGGTCCTCAGAACTGCGAGGCTGACGCTCTAACCAGTCGCCCACCGTGCCGCCCCTCTGCTTTATAGTGAGTGATATTGTAGTATTGTAAATAGTGACAGTGCAACATTTTGTTCGGCTTGTTTTTTTTTGTGTTTTTTTTTTAAATCGCTCGTTGAAAGGCCTCCTTGAGAAAAGAAGACCACGACATTCTCCCACAAGAGGTGAGTGCTTGCAGATTAATTTCCGCATATATTAATGGGTTTCTTCAGCTCAGTTCTGTAGTGATTGCATAACAAATGCCTCGAAGACGGTTGAAAAGAATTCCGATGGATGACACAGGCGTTTCTGTAGGCTTCATGATGGCATTGTGGAACACAGGCAGACTTTGATGTACACCGCTGGCTGTCACGGCGGACATGTGCAATCACTTCGCCATGTTCATACTATTTTATCAGGCTTGAACGCTTGATAAAATAGCTTTGGACAATGATGTTAAACAGGTGTTTGATTTTGGGACGTGGCTTTTCGTACAATCTTGGGACTTGGCTGATCGCGGACTTTGGTGAGCTCTGTTGCCTGTCACGCCAGACACCTGACGAGGACATATTTCCAGCCAAAAGCTTAACGTTGCTTAATGTCCCAAAACTGCGAGAAATGCATCCATCCATCCATCCATTTTCTTATCCTCACTAGGGTCGCGGGCTGCTCGTCCACCGTGCCGCCCGTTTGGGAACTGAGGACACTAATTGTTGAAGCTTTGTAGGTGGAATTCTTTCCCATTCTTGCTCGATGTACAGCTTCAGCATCAATGGTGCCTTCACAGATGTGTGAAGTTACCCATGCCATTGGCACTAGCACAGCCCCATACGATCACAGATGCTGGCTTTTGAACTTTGCATCCATAACAGTCCGGATGGTTCTTTTCCTCTTTGGCCCAGAGGACACGACATCCACAATTTGAAATGTGGACTCATCGGACCACAGAACACTTTTCCACTTTGCATCACTCCATTTTAGATGAGCTCGGGCCCAGAGAAGCCGGCGGCGTTTCTGGGTGTTGCTTTGCATAGTAGAGTTTCAAGTTGCACTTACGGATGTATTGCTAAACTGTATTTACTGACATTGGTTTTCTAAAGTGTTCCTCAGCCCACGTGGCGATATCCTTTACACATTGATGTCGGTTTCTGATGCAGTACCGCCTGAGGGATCGAAGGTCACGGGCATTCACTGTCGGTTTTCGGCCTTGCCGCTTAAATGAAGTGATTTCTCCAGATTCTCTAAACCTTTGGATGAAATTATGGCCGTCGTTGATGAAATCCCTAAATCCCTAAACTGTTTGACTATTTTATCACGTACTTGTTCACAAAGAGGTGAACCTCGCCCCATCTTTGCTTGTGAATGACTGAGCAATTCAGGGAAGCTCCTTTTATACCCAATCATGGCACCCACCTGTTCCCAATTAGCCTGTTCACCTGTGGGATGTTCCAAACAGGTGTTTGATGAGCATTGCTCAATTTTCTCAGTCTTTTTGCCACCTTTCCCAGCTTTTTTGGAACGGGTTGCAGCCATAAAATTCTAAGTTAATGATTATTTGCTAAAAACAATAAAGTTTATCAGTTCGAACATAAAATATGTGTCTTTGTAGTGTATTCAATTAAATATAGGTTGAACATGATTTGCAAATCATTGTATTCTGTTTGCGGCACGGTGGAAGACTGGTTAGAGCGTCTGCCTCACAGTTAAATCGTCTGTGTGGAGTTTGCATGTTCTCCCTGTGCCTGGGTGGGTTTTCTCCGGGCACTGCGGTTTCCTCCCACATCCCAAAAACATGCATGGTAGGTTAATTGACAACTCTAAATTGCACGTTGGTGTGAATGTGAGTGTGAATGGTTGTTTGTTTCGATGTGCCCTGCGATTGGCTGGCAACCAGTTCAGGGTGTACCCCGCCTCCTGCCCGATGATAGCTGGGATAGGCTCCAGCACGCCCGCGACCCTAGTGAGGAGAAGCGGCTCAGAAAATGGAAATGTATTCTGTTTTTATTTATTTTTAACACAACGTCCCAACTTCATTGGAATTGGGGTTGTACGTGTAATCATTTAAACTTATCGTATTATATCATGAATATACATGGATGGTACCGGTTCTGCCAGGGGTTGGCTCATGCTGGGCCCACCACTCAAAAAGGCTTAATGTTGGACTCTATTAGCACATTCCCACTTATGTACAAATTAGGGTTAAATCACCGCCGTTGGAGGCGAAATCCAGCGGAAGATAGGCACCGCCAGTAAATTGAAATATTGAACGTACATCCCAGGACAGACTTGTCTTGAAAACACATTTTGATGGGCCTCTGTACAGTACTGAGTTTTCCACTCTGAAAATATTTTTAAGGGACAAGAAGGGTTACTGCCTCGCGCTCTCGCCACATCTGCTGCGTAAAGAAAATACAGTGCAGCTCAGCCTCTGGCTCGCGGACGTTATGGCTAGCAATCGCGTGAACATGAATATCAGCGCTGCACATAAGAAAACTAGTGTGGTGGAAATGCAATTCCCAGCGGCATTTGGACAACATCTCCTAGGCTCTTCAGGTGGAGCCAAAGCAATAACAAAATTTACCGGTACTTTATTAATCTTTTCATCATGCAGGTGTCATGTTCATCCTCAGTTTTTAATAAGGGTAAGGGTTATGTTTAAACTAATGATCTGCTTATGTTTTCAACATTTTCTTACATGTTTTTAACTCTATATAAATGTGGGTTCTGACTTTGCACAATAAGAAAATGTGGGTCCCAGGCTAACAACAACCTGTATTTCAACCTAATGCTTCAAGAAAATTATCTTCCTGTCAACTATGGCTTTCGCAGCTCTAACTGGTTTGGGTGTGCTGTACAATGCTGTGCCGCATACAATTTGGTATGTTTTCAGTCTGAATATGGTCCAAAAGTAAACAAATCCACAATTGGATGACACAATAAGGTTTGGCATCAGCTGACCTCTTTCCTCACCTGTGTGTATCTGATCATTTCCAAAATAAATAGCATTCTTGTTGATTTATCAGACAACACCCCCTGAGGTTGGGCCGAGAAATACAGTTTACATAACTCTTGATAATAAAACTGCAGATGTGGTAGACCAGGGCCAAATCTTGCATAAGATCATGGAAATAAGAGACTCGAATCAACCAGGCCTGGTCTGGTACTTGAACACATCTCCATGGTAACATATGTGTCATTGCTTTTGTCAAATTGAGTTACAGTTCCACTGAGTCAGGATATCCTTTTTCAAAGCAAATCTCTCATTTAAAGTAATTTGGGATTGTAAGGATCTTTGTCGAGTAACTTGAGCTGCAGATAAAGAGCATTTTGTATTTGGCTATTGGTGATGTAAGTCAGGTCCTTTGATAGATGGTAAGTAATGGTTGCAGACTCATCTGTAGATGCACAAGATGACAGAAAGAAGTGTTTCTCTGCCTCCTAAAAGGCACAGCCTAGCCTCAAAAACAATTGCCGCCTCACCCTCATACCTTTTCTGTGATACTGGACCTCGTCAGGCTCCATTAAAAATAAATACAAAAATAAATAAATAAATAAAAAAAATGCTGGGTCAGTGTGAACTTGGAGGGGACGATGTGTTTTCCATCAGGGATTGAAAGGCTGGAGAGATACAGTGTTGGTTCGCTCGTGGCTGTCTCACAGACAAGATAACTTCTGATTACATTGTGTCGCCTTGAAACATGATTATTGGAGGAACAATTACACCTCGGATTAACTTTAGACCTCCTCTTCCTGGTCAAGACAAATAATTTCCTTGATTCCATTGTGGTGTTATGAAAGCATTCAGCGTGTGTCTCTCTATGATACACATACTGTATTGTACTTTCTTGTGCGTCATTGAATGGACTCACAGCGATCCATCTTTATGCTCTCAAGATGAAGTGCAGTGGTGTAATATGGGGCCAAAGAAGTGGTGCCCCTCGAAACGGCGTTATGTTTCCTTCTAAGTGATTGCGGGCCCACCATTAATTTCATATCAAAACGCCACTGATAAAATCTATTCATGCAGAGAATTACAGTATACAGCATCATAATGTATTCAAAAGGAACCAAGGGGAGGAAACCTGACTTTAATCATGCTAGTGTATTCAGCGATTATTGTACCTAAGCACATCCAGGATATGAAAAAGACCTACCTTGAAAATGCTTTGTCTTATGCACGGCATTCACCAATCATGTCTCATTTGCCAAATTTGTAGGGTTGTCTGCCCTGTTTATTTTCAATTAGCAGGCACCTAAATTGTTGTTTATTATGACCTTTTGACTTTTCAATCATTGGTTGATTGATTGATTGATTAGGCTATTAGAGCTATACTGACACCTGAAGGGGACTTTATAAAACAATTAATAACTTTAAGTACCAAATTAAATTATATTTGAGGTAGCAAAACATCGTCCAAAATGCCACCTTTCTGGGGAAAAAATGACAGCTTGCTTGAGTTTGCAAACACTGCTTTGTTCAAGCTGGTATTATACATTATATTGCTATCATATATCATTGGATTTTCATGTGAACAACAACTACAGTATCTCCCATGAACAACCCCAAAATTATGCTCAAGTGCTAAATTAATATGCTGAAAAATCGCTAATTTACTAGGGTGTCATTGATTAAAATGATACCAAACTCGGCGGGAAGTGCCACACATCCTTACAAACCTAATGAACCCAAGCAATCATATTCTGTTGTTCTGCACTCTGACATGAACACAGCAGCTATTAAAAATTAAATTATGTTCAATCCCTAATTTAATCTAATGAAATTCACCAATTTATTAGGTTGTCGTCGATTAAAATGGTAAGCACGTGGGCAGCCACGGGAGCAGTCTTAAACGCCTAACCTAAGTGTAAAAAAGTTTATTTGGCTTAATGTCCCAAAACTGTCACCAATCCCCACAAACATTTACGTGGACATCTCTACACATCCTCTGAAAATATTACAATGATCGGCCCAATATCTTTTATTTTATGGATGTTAAGCATTTTCCTCTCCAAAGATGCTGACGAGAGAAAGAGCTTTAATCTTGCTGTTAGATATATCTTAGTAGTTATCATTTATTTGCTTAGCTTGCATTAGTATTTTGCATTAGTAGCTTGCATTAGTATTATGGACAATATTTAGATAGAAAGATGTCTCGCCTTCAAGAAGATGACTCAGCAACATTTGATGGAAGGGCGCCTTGACCAAGGACGTGATCGGATGTGGTCGGGGACGGGACAGGTGTCGGCTGGTCCTATGTTTTGTGTTGTGTCTTAATGCTTAGAATATTATGTCTTGTAGAACTCTCCTATTTTCAAATAAATGTAGGAGCGACGGGGGAGATTGTTTAGAGCGTGTTGAGAGGCTGTAACCTGAACAATCTCCCATGCGCCCTCCTCATGAGTAAAATGACCAACGTCTTCATTCCTTTTGTGTTTATTCATAATAATGTTTGGTGAGATAAATCCAACACTTGCTTAATGAGGAACACGCTTAACGTCCATAAAATCCATAATATTTGGGCTATTTTTCTGATATTTTCAGAGGTGGAAGCAGTGGGGGCTTTGGATATGGGCGACCGAGGCAGCAGCCCAAGCCGGTATTCTCGGGGGTGGCAGCATTCCCCCCGTCGATCTGACAGGGTGGCGCAATACTGGGGCGACTCACAGGGCGTATAGTTTTGGGACAGTTATTTTTTCGGTGGCAATGAACCGACAGTACCCCCCCCCCCCCCCACACACACACACACATTTTGGGTGATGATTGATGATAGTATTCCGAGATTATGCGATGTTGAACTTTTTCTGTATAGTGAGCACATATGGAGAGCAAACCGCTTTATGTCCACATGATAACAAATATCTGGCTGATTGTGCCCATATTTTCAGGTGTAAGCGGGCATAAATAGAGATGTGCACATTAATTTTGGTGACATGCATTTCTCGCCTGGGGTTCAAATCCCGGCCCCGCCTGTGTGGAGTTTGCATGTTCTCCCCGTGCCTGCGTGGGTTTTCTACGGGCACTCCGGTTTCCTCCCACATCCCCAAAACATGTGTGGTAGGTTAATTGGCGACTCTAAATTGCCCGTAGATGTGAATGTGAGGGTGAATGGTTGTTTGTTTCTATGTGCCCTGCGATTGGCTAGCGACCAGTTCAGGGTGTACCCCGCCTCTAGCCCAAGGATAGCTGGGATAGGCTCCAGCAGCCCGCAACCCTAGTGCGGATAAGCAGTAAAGAAAATGGATGGATGGATGGATGGATGGATGGATGGGTGCATTTCTCGCAGTTTTGGGACATTAAGCAACGTTAAGCTTTTGGCTGGAAATATGTCCTCGTCAGGTGTCTGGCGTGACAGGCAACAGAGCTCACCAAAGTCCGCGATCAGCCAAGTCCCAATATTGTACGAAAAGCCACGTCCCAAAATCAAACACCTGTTTAACATCATTGTCCAAAGCTATTTTATCAAGCGTTCAAGCCTGATAAAATAGTATGAACATGGCGAAGTGATTGCACATGTCCGCCGTGACAGCCAGCGGTGTACATCAAAGTCTGCCTGTGTTCCACAATGCCATCATGAAGCCTACAGAAACGCCTGTGTCATCCATCGGAATTCTTTTCAACCGTCTTCGAGGCATTTGTTATGCAATCACTACAGAACTGAGCTGAAGAAACCCATTAATATATGCGGAAATTAATCTGCAAGCACTCACCTCTTGTGGGAGAATGTCGTGGTCTTCTTTTCTCAAGGAGGCCTTTCAACGAGCGATTTAAAAAAAAAAAAAAAAAAAAAAACAAGCCGAACAAAATGTTGCACTGTCACTATTTTCACTCGTTATTGTCTAAAGAACAAACAAACATTTAGACATTCAATAAAAGTAAAAATTACACCACAGAATAGATAGTAGTTCAATGAGGAAATGCCTTCTGCACTTGACATGTCAGGCCATGAAAGGCTGACATGCCCAAAATGTGGGCGGGCCCAAATCTGGCTAAAAATCTAATGTTTCGTAGGAAAACAAGCCTAAAATTACTAGTGATTCTATTTTGGGGGGAATATTTTCTGCAGACATCTTTTGTAAAGACCAGCGTTAAGTCCTGCATAATATTCCATTTAAAACTTGGAACAGCACACTCAGAAAACTGCTTGGGAGAGGCCAGCACAAATTGTTACAGTATTAATTTTTGTTTCCATTTAATACATTTTTACACAAGCAAACAGTTCTTCCCACTGCCTCTTATTTTTTCTGGGCTACGCTGGCACAGTTTTGCATGGTGGGTTGCACTTGCCTTTCACATATGCGATTTCCAGACACAAAATCAACTGTAATTCCTCTCTGGTTTGCTAAATCCCATTGCATGTGGTACATTCATCTATTTGCATATACTCCTCGCAATTTGTGCAAAATGAACTGCGCGGTAATCTATCCCAACTTCTGTTCTTGTAACAGGGTATAATCCGAGTTGTGCCCCATTAGAAGATCAGCTGCAAGTTTGCAGCCGTTTTTTCACTTCCACACCTTTAGTAATATTCTTTCGCTTGGATGCCAATGACAGAATTACTTATAATTCTAGCTCTTCCATCCTCGTTGCCCTGTCTATACTTTAGATGAGTTTTACAAACATTCAAAATTCTCTTTCCAGTCTACAGTTGTCACTGAACATAAGCAAAATTAAATGCATGATCTTTAATGGAAACCTCCCACAAATTGAGCACCCCACCAATATTTAGTTGCTTAATGGCGCTGCTATTCAATTGATCACTTACTAAAAACACCTGGGAGTCTGGTTTGACAGTTCACTGACATTTGAAACACACAAATCTTCTTCTCTCGAAATTTAAAAGCAGATTAGGGCTCTCTCGACTGAAATAAGTCCTCATTAACACATTCTGCTAAATTGCTTCTCTTTAAAATGACTGTCCTCCCAATCCAAGATCACGGACATGTACAACCCCAATTCCAATGAAGTTGGGACGTTGTCCATCCATCCATTTTATGAGTCGCTTCTCCTCACTAGGGTCGTGGGCGTGCTGGAGCCTATCCCAGCTGTCATCGTTTAGGAGGCGGGGTACACCCTGAACTGGTTGCCAGCCAATCGCAGGGCACATAACAAACAAACAACCATCCGCACTCACATTCACACCTACGGGCAATTTAGAGTTGTCAATTAACCAACCGTGCATGTTTTTGGGATGTGGGAGGAAACCGGAGTGCCCGGAGAAAACCCACGCAGGCATGGGGAGAACATGCAAACTCCACACAGGCGGGATTGAACTGTGAATTTTATGGCTGCAACTGTTTTTCAGAACTGTGAGGCTGACGCTCTAACCAGTCATCCACCGTGCCGCCACGGGCAATACAATGATTTGCAAATCATGTTCAACCTATATTTAATTGAATACACTACAAAGACAAGATATTTAATGTTCAAACTGATAAACTTGATTGTTTTTAGCAAATAATCATTCACGTAGAATTTTATGGCTGCAACACGTTTATGGCTGCAACACGTTCCGAGGGAGATGACCACGGGATGCCAGATTTCACTTCGCACACAGAAGCTAAATCAATTAAAAGCCAGTAGCATCAAAGCCGAGACACAGACAGCTGGTTTCGCACCCGGACGGTAAATTAATTAACTTCCAGCACGGAGAGCCTCAACAACAAATACTTTTATTTCCCCCTGCCTCTAAAGACATTTGCCATCCCTTTTCCATACCGTTTCTCTTCACTAGGGTTGCGGGCGTACTGGAGCCTATCCCAGGTATCTTCGGGCGAGAGGTGGGGTACACCCTGAACTGGTCGCCAGCCTATCGTAGGGCACATATAAACAAACAACCATTCGCACTCACATGTGCCGCCGTTGGAACGTTGTGTGAAACAAATAAAAACAGAATCCAATGATTTGCAAATCCTGTTCGACCTATATTTAATTGTTGTCACAAGGAAAACAGTGAGTAATGCACTCCGCTGCCATGGCCTGTATGCACGCTCATCACGCAAGACCGCATTGCTGGAAAAAAAAGCATGTCAAACCTCGTTTAAAGTTTCTTGAACTACATTTGGATAAGTCAGTTAAGTACTGGGAGAATATAGTCTGGTTGGATGAGACCAAAATTTAACTGTTTGGATGCCATAATGCACACCATGTTTGGAGGAGAAATGGCACTGCACATTACCCTAAAAACACCACACCAAAAGGTGTGAGGTGGGAACAAAGATAGTGTGGAGCTGCTGTTCAGCAAATGGAACTGGTAAACTTCACATTATTGAAGGAAGGATGACATTCGTGGCAAGAATCTGCTGCCATCTACGAGCATGATGAAAATGAAACGACGGTGGACATTTCATCAGGATAATAATCCAAAACATGGTGCCAAGGACACTCTCAATTGGTTTAAAAAAAAAGCTGCTAGAATGCCTCAGTCAATCACCTGCCTTGAATCCAATCGAAAATCTATGGAAAGAACTGAAACTTAAGGTCCATAAAAGAAACCCAGATTTTTGATGTTTCTGATTCTGATGACCTTTGCCCTAGAAAAACCTTAGCAACTGGACCCCTCCGAATTTTAATTTAAGATCTCTGTTCTACAACTTTAACCAGCTTTCACTTTGCTTCTTAATGTCTCCAAGTGTTTCCAAGAGTTGATGTATAGTGGGGGAAAATAAATTCTCGTCTAGTGCATTCTCTTCACCTCTGTCTCTCAGCAGCAAGTCAATTACTCTGGGCTCTAATGGGGTTGGAACAAGCCATAGATAACACACACTTAAATTTGTAGCCTCAAAGCCTTGTGTCACTAAGTGTGTGTATCGTGTGTGTGTGTTTGTGTCATATGTATGTGTTACATTGCGCACAGCTGCTTATTATGTCTTTGAACAGTGGGTGCCTTGGCCATCTTGAGTAGTCTATCTTTCGAAATCTATTAGATTCATGCTTAGATGACGTGATCCAAGAAGTGTTTAAAAAAAAGAGAAGTTGAAAGATTGGGGCTGGCATTTGACCATAGATACAGTACCAGGTATCTTGGCTATCATTAAAAAAATAAATTAAAAAAAATGTAGGACTCTTGGTCAAGTAAAAAACAATAAGACCATGTTGAAAATTGTTACATTAATAAAAAAAAAAAAAAGAGATAGATTTTGAACACCATCAGTTGGAAATTGGCAGTGGTCAGTGCCAAATGCCGCAGTTGGATTATAAACGTCAGGTTCATTGGCCCTCTGTTGTTGTAAACTATTCAAAGTTTCATGAGGAAAAATAAATGGAAAGTATTAACTGAACTATGATTAGTTGGAAATGATGACCTTATGCCACTTTTGGGAAGATAAAAATCTTAAAATTATGATTGACTTTGACTTTATTGTTAGATTAATGGGGTATTAAATAATAGGAACGGTATAGAAATAGTAAAAAACAAATGAAAAGTTTGACACAAGGTTATCATTAAAGAGAAGAAATGGGATTTTTATATTATGATCATATATTTTTATATTATCGAACCTTTATCAAAATCAGTTTGTAGGTTGACAGTGCGATGGAAAATCTTATTACAGTATAACTCATTTCTGTTGTGTCCCTTGCCCCTCATGCTTTAGTGAAAAGTCGACTTGGTTTACAGATTACAAGGAGGTGACCCCCATATGCCTGATTATAAACTGGCAGTGGCAGCATCTGGTAAAGCATGAAGATTAAATTCATTTCAAATTCAACATATTCAGTGAGTATAAAAAGTCTACACATCCCTGTTCAAACTGTGAAATTAAACGAGATAAATCAATTCAATGTGGCCTAATGCCCATATGACTTAATTGGGGGAATGAAATATTTTAGAGCGTAAGAAATAAACAACGAAGATCATGAGTTTGAAGGCGATAGGGTAATTCTGAACACAGCCACACCCCCAGTTATAAGAGGGTGTCCACACTTGTGCAACCACAATATGTCAATTGCTTATTTTTGTCTTGGTTCTTTAGAATGATGAAACAATATTGGTCTTGTTTTTGGTTGTTTTATTTTCACTTAAACCTGGCATTTGAGCAGGGGTGTTTAGACTTTCCACTGTACACATATTGCAGGAAGAAAAAAAGAGGACTCCCCTCAGTATTATAACTCAGCTTGTGTGTCCTCCTGTTCAGTTTTGAACGTCTCAATCCATTTGGCTGAGCCTCCCTGTGGTGAGTTTCTTGTTATGAGTCATTTACATGTGGGCAGGTCTAAAGAGCCGTACTTCAGTCCTCCTCTTAGCCAGATATTGATATACAATAGCACTACTTGTCTGTTATCTGTCATATTTGCAAAGATAATCAACTTCATTATTTTTTCTTAATCTTTAGACCAAGTATTTTTATTCCACACCAGCCCCTACTGGTGTCCTTGGGCTTTTAGCATCAATTTATACTCCCAGAGGGCAGCTACAGATATTTCATTCTTGTCGTGGAGTTGAGTCTTTTACAGACACTTGGCAGACTAGAGTCTGATCCGACATGGCAGACCCACCTCTGAGTCGGTGTCATGATGTTTGTGTTCCTGGGAAGTCTTTGCTCATGCTAATGGCTGACCACAAGAGCTTTATGGTCGGATGTCAGAGATGTATTCTAAATGCTGCCAACCCGATCCTTTGTCAAATCTGTTGTCATAAATTGTACTGCTGGTTTCAAGGTTTACTATTCATGTGTTTTTATGACGTGATCCAGGCAATTTCATATTTAGTTCATATTTAGTTCAGCAATTTTTTTAGTTTTTTTAAGTCATTAGAAGTCACCATTTCCTTTTAAAAATATGAAAACAATTTCACTGTTCGCATTAGGTCAAGTAGTGTAGTCACCCACCAGATGGTGAAAACCAGTTTTCTCTGCTACTGCTATGGTAGTTGGCACCAACTTTTTAAAACACTTTCCAAGACTGGAGGGAAACAAAAACATCTGACATCATTGTGACATGTTTTGAATAGTTACGCTTGGGCGTATTTCTGCACTTTATAGCCGAGGTGGGACCAAGTCATTGCTTTGCAAGTTACAAGTAAGTAGCCAATCTTTGCCCTCAAGTCCCGAGTCAAGTCCCAAGTCGAGACATGCAAGTCTCGAGTCAAGTCGAACAGTTGAAGCAATTATTTCCGGTCTGAGTTCATGTACATGCTGCCTTGATGATTTACCCACTAGATTTCTAAAACTGGTGCTGAACAGTTTGTTACCACAACTTGCTCATTTAGTTAACATCTCATTTCAGACTGCAACATTAATTAGACTAATACATGTCTTTATCTCCAGCAGGTTAGACTACTGTAACGGCCTGCTCACTGGCTTCTCTAAATGAGCTGTTAAACAGCTGCATTACAGTGAAAATGCTGCTGCCCGAGTCCTGACCAGTACCAGCAAATACGAGCACATTAGTCCAGCGCTGAGGTCTCTGCACTGGCTTCTTGTCGTGCAGAGAAGAGACTTTAAAACAGCTCTGCTTGTGGCCTAGCACAAACACGACAAACTCAGGCCCGGGGGCCAAATTTGGCCCACGATGTAATTATATTTGGCCCGCAAGACCATATTAAATGTGTATTAGAGCTGGACCGCCAGTATATAGCACATGCGCCACTAATATTACAAATCCCAGAATGCTTTGCTAGTGTGTTGTTGGCCCATCAGTCTAGACAGGCGAGCGCCCGTTCCCTTTCGGTTGCTGTCATAAGCAACTATGCTACCAGTCTCCTCGAGCAAATTTATACTTCCCCTTCCCAAAAATGGCCAAACGAAAGATGGAAAACGGTTAACTTCCAAGACAGGTGGGAGGCAGATTGTCTGTTCACTGAAGTAAAAGACAGACCTGTTTGTCGTGTGCGGAGCAACGTGGCTGAAACAAAGAATATAACACAATTGAATTAATGTTTTTTTTTATGCCTTTTATCAACTCCTAGCCAGGGACTGTTAATAGTTTGAAGTTTTGATTTTTATTGAAGGACATTCTTATTTTGGGATAGGCTCCAGCACGCCCGTGACCTTAGTGAGGAGAAGCGGCTCAGAAAATGGATGGATGGATGTTTAGATTCAAATTTATGTCAAAAATATTTGTGCTTTGAATTGCGGCCCCCTGTGCGATTGAGGTTGACACTCGTGGTCTAAGGGAATAATAGCTTTGAAACAGTTGTGTTCAACCTCAGAGGTTCTACTGTCTTAAAAAATACTTGTAACAGAACAAGGGTTCTACCATTCAACATATTTTAATATGTATCACCTCCATAAAGCCATACAGGTGAGCGTGCTGATCCATAGGAATGCCAAGAATGGGATTAAGTGAAGGAGGAGGGTCCTCGGGATGTTTTTAAAGATCAAATATTTTGTTTAGATTTTTAGTTATTGGTTGAATTGAATTCACAATCAAGAGGCTCCACTCGGTTTCTGGGTGTTTTGAAATATTCAGTGAAGAAAGATGAGAAAGAAGATGAGCGGTGGTCTGAAGAACCTGTCTTTTAATTCCTTATTCTAGGTCGACTGATTTTCAATGTGGGTGTGCAGACGGAGAGGGAATTCTCATGTGTCGGAATGGTCCTTAACACCGGAGAGAGCGAAAACCTCTTTGCATGTTTTAGGACATGTTTCCATGACAACGGTGCTGCTAAAAATTTAAACCTCAGTTTGATGTCTGTTTTATAGCTACAAGTTTGTGGCAACTTCTCCATTTTGAATTACACATCTGACATTTTCACAACTGCACAATTTTACTAACAATAAAAATGTGTTATTGCTGTAATAATCACTGCATTCAATCATAGAGATGATTATTTTGTTTTTATCCCTAAACCGACATCATCTTGGAGAAAAAAACCACACACACAGCTAATGGTTTGTTATTTGAAGGAAGTAATTATTTTCACAGGTCACTGATGGTGTAGTGGTACACTCACCTGGCTTTGGTGCGGGCAGCGTGGGTTCAGTGCCCACTCAGTGACGGTGTGAACATGAGTGCAAATGGTTATCCATGTCGATATGTGCCCTGTGACTGACTGGTGACCAGTTCAGGGTGTAGTCTGCCTTTTGCCCCACGTCAGCTGGCATAGGCTCCCGTGACCCTAACCAGGATAAGCGGTGTTGAAAATGGATAGATGGATTATTTTCACAAATATTATAATATTGGTGGGCTCGAGACTTTTCCCCCTGTTGATTCATATACTGTCAAGTGCTTGGAATTTTGATTCTGTCAGAAGGAGATTCCAAAACACATTGGGGGACAACAGCAGTGAGAAGCAGCAGTTTGATCAGTCATTTTTGGCTGGAGCAGCTTATGGGTTCCATCAAGTGGAATGTAGCTTTGGTGGTCGCTGAGGCAAAAATTCAGGCATGGAAGGAGTTTGATGAGGCCATGGAGAACGATTTCAGGGAGGGGGACCACCATCAACACTGCATATGGTGGCAATGGAGCGCTGCTAACCTCACCTCGGATGTTGTGGGTCAATGGAGTGAATAGTTTAAATACTTCCAAAAACCTACCAGCAAGCCCAGTGGGAAAGCCAAGTCTTTTGGGGTTCTATAGGCTTCATCGAGGCATACTCCTCAACTCACATTGGAACGGTGTGAAGTAGCTGGGATGAGGGAGCAGTTTAAAATCTGAGAGCATGGCCTCACCCAGAAAGGGGTTACATTCCCTCTCCAGGTTGGCGATGGAAATTCTGCACTGGTTTAACGTGAGGAAGAAGGATTTACCGCTCGATCTACGTTCGCAATACCTGTTGTCTCGAGCTGTGGGTAGTGACCAAAAGAGCAAAATCACTACTACATGTGGTTAGAAGCTCAGTCATCTGTGAGGAGCTCAGAGTAGAGCTTCTTCTTTAGGAGGAGCCTAATGAGGTGGCTTAGGCATCTAGTTAGGATGCCTCTTGGACGCCTCCCTGGTGAGGTCTTCGGGCACGTACAACCAGGAGGAGGCCCAGAGGAAAACCCCTGGCATGCTTCCTCATCCCAACCATGTGCGTGCCATAATCAATGCAATCGCTCCTCCCATCAGTTAGGAATGATAATCGCTACCTTATAAGTAACAGGAAATAAAACTCATCAACTTAAAGCCTCATATCTATATGTTTGGACCACATGGCACTGAAATCTTTTTGTGATGTAAAAGGGGGATGGTTGAGAGCGAGAGAGAGAGAGAGAGAGAGAGAGAGAGAGAGAGAGAGAGAGAGACCGCCCTGAGCTGGGAGCGTAGAGAGGATTGAAGAGGAGAATGCTACGGCGGCTGAATTCTCTCCCTTAGACTAACACTTCTTCAAAAGCCTGTGATATCTTGTTAAAAATATGGTGTTAGACATTTAGTTGTTATTTTTTATTTGTATTTAGCTGCTGTTCAAGGCATTGTTCCTCTCCTGCTGGGTCGCATTATCGAAGGTAAATTATAGCAATTTCAATATTTTAAATCTTGTTGATATTCTATTCAATATTTTGAACATTTTCCTTCCAAAACAGCTCTGTCTTCAGGGTTAACGAAAGAGGAGGAGGTGAAGTAGAGAGAGGGGGCACCTAGCAGAGGAGCACAGTACAGCTTTTTGAGGGACGCTTGGACAGAGGAGATTCAGAGGAAGCACTGCAAATGGACTTCGACATGAAGAGAATCCAAGTGGAATGACCCTGATAGAGTGCCTGTGAAGGAAAAACGACAATCTTTTTTATAATTTATTTTTTGTTTTATCTGAACTCTGAACAGACATTTTATTCATTCAAAAAGAGCTCAAGACTGTCAGGATTATTCATCATTCAAGTCAAAACATACATGAGGATCTAACGTCACCGCACTCTGATTTGTAAAACGTTCGTTGAGATTCATCTTTCACCTCAACTGTGCATGAAGACGTTCCTCTGGAATTATTCGAACATATCCTTCAACATGTATTATTAGGGACTTTTGGGTTCCTGTCCAAAAAAATGAAGAACGTGTCCAGCATCATCGCACCGCTGCTGTGTGACGACTCAGTTGACTTCTACACTCTCTCGTCAGGTAACCTGACCAACCTGAACTGCACCCCACCGTCTGAGTTCTACTTCTATGCTGACCTCTATGTCATCTTGCCCATCATCTACTCGGTCATCTGCGCTGTGGGCCTGACTGGCAACACTGCCGTCATCTACGTTATTCTCAAAGCGCCAAAGATGAAAACAGTCACCAACATGTTCATCCTCAATCTGGCCATCGCCGATGACTTGTTCACGTTGGTGCTCCCCATCAACATTGGTGAGCACCTCCTGCACTACTGGCCCTTTGGAGAGGTTTTGTGCAAAATCATCCTCAGCATCGACCACTATAACATCTTCTCCAGCATCTACTTCCTGACTGTGATGAGCGTGGACCGCTACCTGGTGGTCCTTGCCACAGTGAGGTCCAAGCGCATGCCTTACCGCACCTACCGGGCCGCCAAAATCATCTCTTTGTGCGTGTGGCTTTTAGTCATCCTCATTGTGATGCCATTCAGCATTTTTGCCAGTGTCTACATCGAACCCAACGACGGCAGGAAGAGCTGCGTGCTCAGCTTCCCTGCACCGGAGAGCTTGTGGTTCAAAGCCAGCCGGATCTACACCCTCATGCTGGGCTTTGCCATTCCAGTCTCTACCATTTGCATCTTGTACACCCTGATGCTCTACAAGCTGAGGAACATGCACCTCAACAGCAATGCCAAAGCGCTGGACAAAGCCAAGAAAAAGGTCACCATCATGGTCTTCATCGTCTTGGCTGTATGCTTGTTCTGCTGGACGCCATTCCACCTCAGTACCATTGTGGCCCTGACTACCGACCTGAGGACCACACCCTTGCTCATTGGAATCTCCTACTTCATCACCAGTCTCAGCTACGCCAACTCCTGCCTCAACCCATTTCTCTACGCATTCCTCGACGACAGTTTCAGAAAGGCTTTCAAGAAGATGCTGGAATGTAGGCCTGCCTGAATTGACAGGGCTGTCGTAAGGGTCCACAGAGAGTTAATATGTGTACATTTGTACAAGTTATACCAGTTAAAAAAAAAAGTGTACATATATCAGTGTTTGGTCAGTGGCCATAAAATAACAAAATTATGCCCACCACATTTTATGTTGGATTATCAAAAGAACTGAATACAATCAGCAAACATTCAAGTGATGATATTAACTCTGTGTTTAAAATGTGAACATATGGGTCATGTTTTTAGTTTGTTGTTGCATGTGCAGTCACATGTACAGAAAACTCAACATCAATATGTATAATTGTACATTTGTTATGAAGAACAGTTCATAATTGAACACACTGTCCACAAAGATGTTTTCAGGGTTGTTTGGCCCAAACTGACACAATTTATTCAAATAAAAGTTCAGTTGGGTCGCAGATGAGCTAGAGCTTATTACAGCTTACTTTTGTATAAGATGAATGATCGGAATGATGATTGATGATTACAATGATCCCCAGCTATTCGCAGGGCACACACACAAACAACCATTCACACCTATGGGTAACTTGTAGTCTTCAGTTAGCCTAAAATGCATGTTTTTGGAATGTGGGAGGTAAAAAAACAAAAACAAACAAACACTGCAAGCACGGGGAGAACATAAAATCTTTTTGTGCGACAGTGGAAAATTGATCCCGAACAATTTGCTCCTAATGAGCAAAGTTCAAGACCCTTGTCTATTTACCTGTCTGCAGATATAGTTACAAAGACAATTGCTAGAAGTAATTTCAGTCTTGATCATCACGTTAGTGTTAATGCTCACTGTTCCTGATGTGATGTTGTGTTTTGCACAAGTCTGATGTTTGTCGTGTTGCTTTTGGCCTGAGGTAATAATACAAGCATGGGACAGGAGGGCTCTTGCTTTATGTATGATATGTTAGACAGTTAACCTATGTGTTTGTAAGCCTTTGTGGCCCCCTGGCAGCCGTAGAGGCTCGTTACAACAGTCATACCTTCCTGTCATCACAAAGCCCTTGAGTTTTTGCTTTTACATGAATCACAGTAAAAAGGTTTCTTACATACGAACTAAATGCAATACATGTGAACGCAAAGTAATATTCATCCATAGTTGAACCACAGTTACATTGTGCACAATCAAAACCATGTTATTGATTTCAGCTTAACATTTTAAAACGTTGAAAAATGTTTCCTTTTTCCATTGCGGCTTTTCATCGAGGCCATATTTTTATTTTTTCCCGACAAATCCCTTTTTTCTTTCATTTGTGAAAAGTGTATGATAATGACAGCCTTACTATTGTATTGGACTAGCAGGTCAAAAAGTTTACATTTGATCCTTTTTTTGGGTGTTAAATGTTTCTCTTTTGATCCATTCAACATTTATTCTGAGTATCTTGGCACATTCTAATCATTAAATGTAAGTGAGAGAGCGAGCGATAGATAGAGAGAGAGAGAGAGATAGAGAGAGAGAGAGAGAGAGAGAGAGTGAGAGAGAGAGGCCTAACAGTAGAGTAGGTCTACTGTTAGGCCTTTTGGAATCTTTTGTCTTGTGCTTTTGTTGCCACCTGCAAGGCAGAAATCCTTTCAAGCATGTTTACCTTTGAAAAATTAATGTAAATGAAAGACTCAAAGCTTCTGTGGTGTTTCAAATGAAAGATTTCATCCATCCATCCATTTTCCATACCGCTGTTTAACTTTGTAAGTCAATGCCAGAGAGGACAAATTAATCAAGGTTACTGGACGGTCCTCACGTTTTTTAATTTGATGTCAGCATGCATCCATTTTGCAAGATTCTCCGTGAAACTTTCAAGGCTTCAGCTTGCAATGAGTGTGTCTCGGCAGTGAACGTGAATTAAAATATTATTTAAATTTATTGTATAGACACATTGAATGTGATTTGGGTCCAATATTGTGTAATTACACTTGACTGCTTCATTACTTCACGTGTCACCTGTGTAGCGGCCGAAATCGACCATTTATAATTAGGCCTGCGGGGTATTTATATTGACAGACAGTACTGGTGGAGACATTTAATCACCTGCACACATGTCACTGTTTGAAAAAAGACGTCTGTTGCCCAGGTGGATGTTTGGGTCGTTCCCAAGGTCGTGTTCATCAGCGCTGAGCTGCAGAGCGGCAGAATGAATTATTGACCCGTCAGCAAAAGGTCGCAGATTGAATCTCATCGATTGGCTGCTGCTTCCCCTCTTTATGAATGAATCACACACTAAAAAAGTGCTTGTTCTTTATTTCACTGACTTTGTAATTGTAATTCATGTTTTTATTCTTCTACAGCGAAGATTTCAATAAATGGAATGTATGACTTCACAAATAAATATATCAGTAAAGCTCAACTCAAGTTGGTGTTGGAGTGAAATGTCAGAAAATACAGTAGTTCCATTCATGCATTTGGGCAGGAGACAGGGTACACCCTGGACTGTTTGCCAGCCTTTCTCAGGGCACATACAGATAAAAAAACAAATCACATCCAAATTCACACCTATGGACAATTCAGTCTTTAATGAACCTAACATGCATGTTTTTGGAATGTTGGAGAAAGCTAGACACCTTGTGGAATGACGTGGCTGTCTTCTTTCCTCTAGGAGGTTATTCAACGGTCGATTTTTTTAAAACAAGCCTTCCAACATGTTTCACAATCACTATTCACTATTTCACACACACACAATCACTACTTTTAGATGATGAACGCGTAAAATGTGTACTTAAATGTAATGTGTTTTTTTATTCTTTTTTTTTCACACTTAGAAGCCACCGTTTAAATCCAGCCAAGTGGTTGGTGGTCCACCATTTTTGAATTTCACTTAAAAACACCCCTCATATCGTAAAGACTACGTAAAACGCAGGTAGGTGTGTGATGGGATCCTAGTTGGCCCTGCTTGGATTTATTTGCTTTATATTTATATTTTTCTGGGTGATAGTAGATAGTTGGATTTATTGGCTTTATATTTTTCTGGGTCCTTTATATTTATATTTTTCTGGGTGATAGTAGATAGTTGGATTTATTGGCTTTATATTTTTCTGGGTGATAGATAGATAGATAGATAGATAGATAGATAGATAGATAGATAGATAGATAGATAGATAGATAGATAGATAGATAGATAGATAGATAGATAGATAGATAGATAGATAGATAGATAGATAGATAGATGCATACATACTGAAGCTAGAAAGCGAGATATAATGCACTTTGACCACTTAGGGGCGCTAACGACAAATAATTCAGTCTGCTGGGTGAACTAATGGTTGCCTGCTGCAGTCAGCATGACTGAGTTATGGGTTAATTGCAAATTTACATCAACATTGCTATTGCCACTACTGACTACCAATTATCCTCATTAGGGTCTTATTCCAGGCGAGAGGCGGGATTCCACCCTGGATTTGTCGCTGACCAATTCTCTTAACTGGCGTACAAGTGTGTTAACCACTGTCCTTACTTTTAATTTAGTGGATGCTTTCAGTTCCATCTTTATGTTAAGACTCATTATGTTGGTATTTGTCAGTGTGTTATCTTATCAGTGTATCATCTATATTCCATCAATCAATTTTCCAAATTACTTTTTGTGGTATACAGCAATAAAACTATGAATATGTTTTCTATTATTAAGTACTCGGGCCGGGGGGGGATCAGCTATCGGCTAAGTCGACCCCGCAAATTGGTTGACGCAAAAATTTTTGATTAAAAATTATGATCAAAAGCATATTTGCGCCTCCAGGAACCAATTTGCGGCGCCCACAAACATGTTTGGTTACTGTCCAATGTTTTCGCACAGACATTTGATGCACATGCACACAATATCATGCAACATGGCTGCCGCGTGGGCATGACAGTCGAGCTTCTACCGGGCACTGGCGTATCTAGTCTTCATATCTATGGTCGGGAACTTGGGACCACGTCTGGAATACACTGCTGTAGACAGACGATGTCCAAGTTTTGGAAGAAGTTTAAACCAAAAAGGACAAAAATCAAGGGGTGCACTTACCGCACACACAGAGGTGGCCTAACACGCCAGCTTGGGATAGCACATTTACACGCGGGCTGGACGAGCTTTGCGGTGCACAAAGGTAACGCGTTGTTGTTGTTTTAATACTTATTAGCCAATGTCATATACCCAACAATCACTTTTTATAACTTAGAACGCACAGTAACCCTACCATCGCTAGTTAGAACGTGCTGTTGTCTCGTGTTTGCCTGCAGACAATGACGCATATGCACATAAGATATATGTACATATATCATATACTTCAACTCACATTCTGCACAACACATTTATATCATACACTTACTACCAACGTATGCAGTTAAAGGATAGAAGTCCATCCATGAGAATAAAAAAAAAAAAGGGGGCGGGGCATTTACTCGGTTAGTCGACGCGATATCTATAGGATAATCGATTCTAAGTATTGAACTGAGCACTTATTGCTCATGTATGTAGAAGGCATACTCACTCTTTGAATGTACTGTAACTGTGTTCCTGTTTGGAAAGGAAGGGTCGTTGAACCCAGAAGATGGAGGAAGCTGTGTGTTGAGTACTCCAAGGTCAGTAAAAGAAATGTGAACCAAAACAGGTGCTGTACGACTTATTTTGGCCACGATGCAACACTTCTTCAAGGTTGCAGGGAACTGGAGCCCATCCCATGCAGCTAACATCAGGCGAAAGGCACACTACAACGGACTCGTCGCCAGTCAATCCCAATCTCACTGGCATCACAAAACAAAACAATTCAAAATCCAAAGAAAAAGCACAAAAATTAAAACCCACCGGCTGAAAACGCTTGCACAGCTGAAGTCTCACAAGATTAGCTGAGTTTCATGACACCTACAATACCATCAGTCGGTTTGCTGAATTTGTGTGTGGATGTACAGTACATTATCTTTTAGAGCATGTGTTTCACCCTGTTTGATTGACAGCCAAATTTAATTTGAATTTGGTTTAAGGTCCACTTATTTTTTCCATCTATCATTTTGATAGAACTAGTGATTTGTTTGGGATGAATATACGCTTCCAATTTTCTTTAAGAAAACATTCACAGCCCATTGTTCAGACATTTTGTGCCTTTTTGGTAGCTTCCCGACTAGCGACAACGTCTAAAAATTACCGAACAGAACAGTATGTAATGGTTAAATATATTTTTTTTATGGGTACAAAAATTTACTTACAGGGTGCCTGAGCAGTAGGTTGTGACAACATCCCAGTTTTGAGGACATAAGGGAAAAGGTGTTCTCCCCACAAGGGAGGTCTTCCTTCAGTCTTATTTGCACGAGGGCGCGGCGCACCTTAGCGTGTCCTTTCTGCAGTTGAGCTGCAGCCATCTGAAAGATGAGGAGATTAAGCCGTTATCAGGTAAATGAGTTTGACCCACGCTTTGTTGATCACCCGGAGCCAAAATGGCGTCTGACTGTCTCGTCTGGGTTCCTGCCACTCTTCTCTTTGCTGTAAGTGACTTTCACAGATGATAATTAGTAGGCATGAGAGCTGCTCTCGTTAAGTCTTCCTGGCACTTCGCAGCAACCTAGAGGTCACACAGAATAATGTAAATATCAAGCAAAAATATCCAAACATGGCTAACTGGGATCCCATCACACGCCTGGGTTTGAGTCTATGATCTGAGCGGTGTTTTAAAATAGAATAAATCAAATTCTGGACACCCAAACACTTGGCTGGATTTAGAACAGGAGGTTCTAACTGTTCAATTTTGGTTTAGGTCAATTTGCATCTCCTTTCAGTGATTTCAGTTATTTGACGTCCCTTTTTTTTTTTTTTTTTTTACTGAGCACCTGAAAGTAACATGCACACAAACTACGAGTAAAGCACAAATGAAGAAGAAGAAAAAAACCCTTAAAGCACAAATGAAGAAGAAGAAAAAAAACCTTAAAGTACACATATTATGTATTGATTATTAAAAACAGCTCCCAGATGTCTTAATAACATGTCGTTGGTATGCTACGAAAAATTTTCAGAGGGGACAAAAGTACTCACACTCCCTAAGTAGAAGTAAGGAAATGACTGGTAAAAGTAGAGGTACTTCTTCAACTCCTATAAGGAAAAGTCAAAAAGTATACTTTATAATGGATTTAAGTGCAAAAGTACAAATGAATTTTGACAACTTGGTATGATTAAAAAAAATGCACACAAAATAGTTTCCCTCTTATTAACTTTCATAATGCTCCTACTGGGAATAAAAAAGCTCACAAGCATTGGCTCAGGCTTTTATGCCCATAAGTTTGTTAATGTTGCAAACCTTTGCTGCAAGCTAAATTCTGACAGGTTAATCAGGACTGAACTAACAACAGGTGCTGTAGGACAAAAACTAAATAACAAAATAAGGTTAAATCAGCTAATGATGACAAGTGAACTAAAACTACACCTCACCAATACAGAGAATTTTTGAATGCCAATCTTGTGGTTTTTAGTGCTGGCACAGGACATGTACAATGCATTTGCCATGAATCACTCTTGTGGCCCATTCATTCATTTTCCGTAGCGCTTAACCGCACTAGGGTCGCAGGCGTGCCGGAACCTATCCCAGCTGACTCCGCGCGAGAGGCGGTATACACCCTGAACTGGTCGCCAGCCAATCACAGTCTTGGGGCCAGCAACATCAAATGTTTCTCTTAAATAAGGCCATGGATGGGAAATAGCTTGCTTTTCTGAATCTATTACATCATCGTTGTGAATGTTCCGTCGATAACGTTCTTCCATGTTTCTGCTATCCTTGTTTTATCTGCTTTATAAATCCCCAGGATCTCAATCAATCAGTCAATCAAAATGTCAACCATGGTTGACGTTACCTCTCACTATTTACGCCTTTTTTTGCCTCATGTCTTCCTCCGCGGAGTTAGAAAAAAGTACCGCTTATCCTCATTAGGGTCACGGGTGTGCTGACGGCAACCCTAGCTGACTTGACTTGGGTGAGAGGTGGGAAACACCCTGAGCTGGTAGATAGCCAATTGCAGGGCACAAATAGACAAACAACCATTAACACTCACATTCACACCCCTGTACAATTTAGAGTCGTCAATTGACCCACCGTGGATGTTTTTGGGATGTGGGAGTAAACCGGAGTACCTGGAGAAAAACACGCAGGCCCAGATTTGAACCCACAACCTCTGAACTGTGTGACATGCTAACCAGTTGTCCACTGTGCTGCCATTTTCATCCCACAAGGGGAAATTCAATTCACATTCATTTTGTGTTGCACAGCACAGATCCAGATCACGCACATGCAGGCTTGCAAGCAGAAATTCAGAGGAACAAAAATACCCAAGTACTGACACCAGAAATATCTACTTCAGAAGAGTAAGTAGCATTTGTTTATTTGATTCATCACACCACTGCATATTTTTACAGCATATTTCTTGCCATGGTGAAACTGGCTCAATGAAGCATACAGATGTGTAGCTGGACCTCCAAATTAGTCATGCTGCTAGCAGAATAGGAAAAAAAAGTCTTGTGAGATGAGAAATATTTCTGCACAACCTTGAGAGAGAAGAAACATCCCTGCACCAAGTTCCATGATCTTTTGTTGGTACCATGGTTACGTTAAAGGATGGAGTGTTCACTTTTTAAAGCTTCATTTGCATTAAAGGAACAATGTTACCGCAAAGGTGTAAAACGAAAAACATCGCCCTGTTGTTTACCCTAAACGTGAATCAAATATTTTTCACCTAAAAGAGTACATTGGGTGGCTGAACAGACAGAATGGTATAGAAAGTACGAGAAAGAGAATACTGATATAGGTGAAAATATGTCAAAGTATTTTGTCACTATCCAATGACACCCAAGAACTTCCAATTTAGTTTTTATTGCAAGGAGCACAATATTTTAGTAGGTTATAAAAACACACCAGAAACAACTGCAGCTTTAGTAGCTCAAATGTAAATCTATCATTTCTCATCCATTACTGTATGCTGTGTGTCTAATGTGTTTGTAATGGGCAGTTATAAGTTGTAATTCTCCAGTTCATGTTCCTCTCAACATGTAGCATGGTAAATGCTACATGTTCACACAAAGCTCATGAAGCGTTAAATTATGATAATTTACAGTTGACAGCAGGTGATTCTGCACCTAGCAATTCTTATACTAAAGTCAAGTGTTACATACTTTGACTGCAGTATGATGAACACCAAACTAGTAGTCTAATGTAAATGATCAAAAGAAAAATGAAATAATGAATAGCACAAAAAAAAAACGTTAAATGCGGTTTGTTTTTGTCATGAACATGGACCCCAAAAATATACTCAAAATAACAAGTATAAAAGACATGGTTCATTTAAACAAAAGAGCATGCAGTAGCATGAAATATTTCCATCCCAAAATCTATTCTGGATTGCACGAATTTGGCACTGAACCCAGAGGGGAACATAGCGCTCCAGAGCAGATGCCTCTTCCTCATGGAACTAGGAAAAGCACCGGTGAGATCTCAAACTCGAGAAGACAATAAAACCTGGCCTATACAGCCACCGTGAGGAGGATTCAAGAGGTGGTCCACCCGACCGACAGAACCACTATTGGAGAACCTAAAGTCCAGACGGGGCACTGGGGACAGAAGCGCCCCTTTGCTCCTTTTATCACATGTTTTAACACTCCTTCTGAATTGTACTGGGTGGTGCCTATCTGAGCATATGTCGCTTCTCAGTAGCATAATTACATGTAGCAACACATCAAAGAGTAACATGAACAACGGTATTTAAGAAGGACAACATTTCTTCTAAATAGTTTTGTACAATGTAATGAAACCTGTATATTTTTGTTGGTGCTATATATAATTGTATCTTTTACATTTTGTTAATCGATGAAAGCATTCCTATGTTTGAAATCAATGATGTGTATTTTATTTTTGAGCATGGTTGCCATCTTTGTTGGAAGACAACAACTCCACAAGTTGTTCCGCCACCTCTCAGTAAGTAGTATATAATGTAGAGTATATTGGTTGAATCAGAATCAGAATCAGAATCAGAATCAGAATCAGAATCATCTTTATTTGCCAAGTATGTCCAAAACACACAAGGAATTTGTCTCCGGTAGTTGGAGCCGCTCTAGTACAACAAACAGTCAATTTACAGAACACTTTGGGGACATAAAGACATTGACAAAAAACAATTGTGCAAAAAGATGCAGAGTCCTCTAGCACTTAGAGCAGTTCGAACGACTAATATTGCAATAGTCCGGTGCAATGACCATTGTGCAAAGGGCGCTGAGACTTCAAGGAGTGTATGCGGTTTAAAGTGACGAGTAGTGCGATCATCTGGGACAATGTCGGTTGTGCAAATGTTACAGATACTCCTCAATCAGTGTGCAAATGGAGCAGATGCTACTCTGGCATGAGTGGCCAGTATATGCAAATAGTGCAGCATGGCGAGACAACTACAGTGAGTGCACAAGTAATACATAATACATAATTGGCCCCACAGAAATGTGACAACGAACTCAAGTCAAAAAATTGCCAGCTTGTTGTAATGGAATTATAGGTTAGGTGTTTAAGAACTTGATCGCAAGAGGGAAGAAGCTGTTGGAATGTCTACTAGTTCTAGTTTGCGTTGATCGGTAGCGCCTACCTGAGGGAAGGAGCTGGAAGAGCTGGTGACCGGGGTGCAGACGGTCCGAGAGGATTTTGCACGCCCTTGTCTTAGTTCTGGCAGCGTGCAAGTCCTCAATGGTGGGTAGGGGGGTACCGACAATCCTTTCAGCAGTTTTGATTGTCCGTTGCAGTCGGAGTTTGTCCTTTTTTGTAGCAGCACCAAACCAGACTGTGATGGAAGAACACAGGACCGATTCGATGACCGCTGTGTAGAACTGTCTCAGCAGCTCCGGTGGCAGGCCGTGCTTTCTCAGAAGCCGCAGGAAGTACATCCTCTGCTGGGCCTTTTTGAGGACGGAGTTGATGTTGTTCGCCCACTTCAGGTCCTGAGAGATTGTAATTCCCAGGAACTTGAAGGTCTCGACGGTTGACACAAGGCAGCTGGACAACGTGAGGGGCAGCTGTGGCGAAGGATGCCTCCTGAAGTCCACGATCATCTCTACCGTCTTGAGCGTGTTCAGCTCCAGGTTGTGTCGCCCGCACCACAGCTCCAGCCGCTCCGCTTCCTGTCGATATGCAGACTCGTCACCGTCCTTGATGAGGCCGATGACAGTGGTGTCATCTGCAAACTTCAGGAGCTTGACAGTCGGGTTTGCTGAGGTGCAGTCGTTCGTGTAGAGAGAGAAGAGCAGCGGAGAGAGGACACAACCTTGGGGCGCCCCAGTGCTGATGCTGCGTGTGGATGAGGTGGCCTCCCCCAGCCTGACCTGCTGTGTCCTGCCCGTCAGAAAGCTGTAAATCCACTGGCAGATGGCAGGTGAGACGCTGAGCTGGAGAAGCTTGGTTGAAAGGAGTTCAGGGATGATGGTGTTGAACGCTGAGCTGAAGTCCACGAACAGGATCCTCGCATAGGTCCCTGCACTGTCGAGGTGTTCTAGGATGAAGTGCAGTCCCATGTTGACTGCATCATCCGCAGACCTGTTCGCTTGGTAGGCAAACTGCAGGGGGTCCAGCAGGGGACCTGTGACACTCTTGAGGTGGTCCAGCACGAGACGTTCAAAGGACTTCATGACCACAGATGTCAAAGCGACAGGCCTGTAGTCATTCAGACCTAGAGATTGCAGGTTTCTTGGGGACTGGAATGATGGTGGAGCGTTTGAAGCAGGATGGAACTTCGCACATTTCCAAAGATCTGTTAAAGATCTGAGTGAAGACTGGAGCGAGCTGGTCCGCGCAGACTTTGAGGCAGGATGGGGACACATGGTCCGGTCCTGTTGCTTTGTTAATCTTCTGTTGTTTGAAGATGCGTCTCACATCCTGTTCATGGATGGTTAACGCAGAAGTCAGAGGTGTGGTTGTGGTCGCGGGTGCGGCCGGGTGGGTGTGTGGAGTGAAACTGTCCTTTTCAAATCTGCAATAGAAGGTATTCAAGTCGTTGGCTAGTGTGCTATTGTTCTCAGCTTGGGGGGATCGTCGCTTGTAATTAGTCAGCGATTGGAATGCATGCCAGACTGATTTCGAGTCGTTCGCGCTAAACTGTTTTTCCAACTTTGCTGCATAGATCCTCTTTGCAATGTTAATTTCTTTAGTAAGCTGGTTTCTAGCTCGATTATACAGGGCCCTGTCCCCGCTCTGATATGCATCTTCCTTAGCTTGGCGAAGCTGCTTAAGTTTAGCAATGAACCACGGCTTGTTGTTGTTGAATGTCCGAAATGATTTTGTTGGTACACAAACCTCTTCACAGAAACTGATATAGGATGTGACAGTGTCCGTATATTCATCCAGGCTGCCAGCTGAATTTTCAAAGACACTCCAGTCTGTGCAGTCTAAACAGCTTTGAAGTTCCATCTTTGCTTCATTGGTCCACTTTTTGACTGTTTTCACTGTAGGCTTCGCACATTTAAGTTCTTGCTTGTACGTCGGTATTAAGTGAATTAAGCAGTGATCAGACGAGCCCAGGGCTGCACGAGGTATAGCACGGTATGCGTTTTTTTACCGTAGTGTAGCAGTGGTCTAAAGTATTATTTTCCCTGGTAGGACAGTCGATGTGCTGCTTGTATTTAGGGAGTTCGTGGTTGAGTTTAGCTTTGTTAAAGTCCCCGAGAATAATGAGGGGTGAGTCAGGGTGTTTTTTTTCAATTTCGTTGACTTGTTCGGCGAGCGTTAGCAATGCGGCGTTCGTGTTAGCTTGCGGTGTGATATAGACTCCAGCCAGTATAAACGATGCAAACTCACGTGGCGCGTAAAATGGTTTACAGTTCAGAAACAGCGACTCCAAATGCGGGCTGCAGTGTGTGCTGAGCACCGTGACGTCCGTACACCATTTTTCGTTTATATGGAGGCATATCCCGCCGCCCTTCGGTTTTCCCGATGATTCCATGTCGCGGTCCGCTCGATGAATGTTGAAACCGGGAAGCGTGACGGCGCCATCGGGTACAGCGTCGCAAAGCCAGGTCTCCGTGAAGCACATGGCCGCGGAACGTCCGAAGTCTTTACTGGTCTTTAACAGAAGATGAAGCTCGTCCATTTTGTTGGGTAGGGAGCGTACATTCGCGAGGTGGATCGACGGGAACGCCAATCTGTGTCCTCTCTTGCGGAGTTTCACCTGAATTCCGGCTCGTTTTCCTCTGTGGCGCCGCTTCCGCATCCATGCGCCGAAAACCGCGGACGCCGCTCCGGTGAGTAACTCGGGGAAAAAACTGAGCGGATTTTCGAAAGTTGGATGACAGAAAGTCCGGAGTAGCCTCCTTGATGGTTAGCAGGTCTCCCCTTGTGTAAGTGAGTCGTGTAAGGTCTCCAAAGACGGACGAAAAACACAAAAACAAAGACAATACTAGAGAGCGCGTTACCGAGGCGGCCACACTGGTAGGCGCCATCTTAAAAACGTAATTAATTTTAACACCTGCGTTACTTCCGGTTTTGCATAATTTTAAGTTTAATCGTTAAAATCAAACTATTTTATCTAGTAAAGGGGCACCACGTCACTTTTAATATGTATAAAATGTAGGGAAAGTGACGAGAAACCTTTTATCAGTCTCGTAATCAGAAGGTTGCTGCACTTCATGAAATTTTGAGTTCTAGATGACAGAGGCTTACTTAAATTCAGAACACACACAAAATATATAAATATAACCAAGAGGGGAATTTTATAGAATAGAGATGTCATGAAACATCTACAAGGGATCTAGAGTTGCTGTAGGGCCCTAGATCCCTAACACACAAGATCCTGGAAGAATGCTGTGAATAGTTCCATGATGAATGATATGCAACCATCCTTAGACATATCTATCGTAAAATCTGCCTCATATTTGATGAACACTTAAGACTAATACTTGCACTCACCCCCTTTTTATGCAGACATTCACCTCGGGCTGCCCTCTCACGCATGCGCACGCACGCACCCACAAACGCACGCACACACTATTCATGTTCAGTATGTTGATTGGTATCCAGCAAAAAGCCTCAGCTTCTCATGAAATAAAAACAAATACCGAGTTTTAAGAATACTCACTTGGTTATGTTAGAGGAGTTCACACATTTTTCAAGCATGGGTCTTAAAACAATGTCAATGCGGTACATGGCGGATTATCTGATCAAAAAGGCCACGAATGCCTCCCAAACTCATAAAAGCTAAGCTTACTTAATGCGTTACTAAAGTTCTGGTTAATTTAAAAGTCTTAGTTAATGAAAAATTGCGTGCCTGCTCACCTAATTCCATTTATCTCTCCGCTGGATTATTCCAGTATTATCTCCCGGTCAATCATACGAAATCAGTGTTCCAGTGTCATAGTCAACAACCTCAGAGACTGTGCATTTCCATTTTTATCCACAATTATGTGGAACCATCTTCTACAATCTGTTATCTGAGCTGCCGAATCTTTGGACCGTTTCAAACAACATTTAAAAACGCATCAGAATCATCTTTATTTCTTTATGTCCAAACACACACAAGGAATTTGTCTCCGGTAGTTGGAGCCGCTCTAGTACGACAACAGACAGTCAATTGACAGAGAACACTTTGGAGACAGAAAGACATTGACAAAAAAACAGTCACTGAGCAGTAAAGGGTTGAACAACACAAAAACAAAATTTTTTTTTTTTCTTTTTTGACAATCGTGCAAAAAGATGCAGAGTCCTCTAGCACTTAGAGCAGTTTGAATGACTAATATTGCAATAGTCCGGTGCAATGACCATTGTGCAAAGGGCGCAGAGACTTCAAGGAGTGTATGCGGTTTAAAGTGACGAGTAGTGCGATCATCTGGGACAATGTTGGTTGTGCAAATGTTACAGATACTCCTCAATCAGTGTGCAAATGGAGCAGATGCTATTCTGACATGAGTGGCCAGTATATGCAAATAGTGCAGCATGGCGAGACAACTACAGTGAGTGCTCGAGTAATACATAATTGGCCCCACAGAAATGTGACAACGAACTCAAGTCAAAAAATTGCCAGCATGTTGTAATGGAATTGTAGGTTAGGTGTTTAAGAAGTTGATCGCAAGAGGGAAGAAGCTGTTGGAATGTCTGCTAGTTCTAGTTTGCATTGATCGGTAGCGCCTACCTGAGGGAAGGAGCTGGAAGAGCTGGTGACCGAGGTGCGGAGGGTCCTGAGAGGATTTTGCACGCTCTCAGGACTGATTCGATAACCGCTGTGTAGAACTGTCTCAGCAGCTACGGTGGCAGGCCGTGCTTTCTCAGAAGCCGCAGGAAGTACATCCTCTGCTGGGCCTTTTTGAGGACAGAGTTGATGTTGGTCGCCCACTTCAGGTCCTGAGAGACTGTAATTCCCAGGAACTTGAAGGTCTCGACGGTTGACACAAGGCAGCTGGACTACGTGAGGGGCAGCTGTGGCGAAGGATGCCTCCTGAAGTCCACGATCATCTCTACAGTCTTGAGCGTGTTCAGCTCCAGGTTGTGTCGGTCGCACCACAGCCCGAGCCGATATGCAGACTCGTCACCGTCCCTTGATGAGGCCGATGACAGTGGTGTCATCTGCAAACTTAGGAGTTTGACAGTCGGGTGCGCTGAGGTGCAGTCGTTCGTGTAGAGAGAGAAGAGCAGCGAAGAGAGGACACAACCTTGGGGCGCCCCAGTGCTGATACTGCGTGTGGATGAGGTGGCCTCCCCCAGCCTGACCTGCTGTGTCCTGCCTGTCAGAGAGCTGTAAATCCACTGGCAGATGGCAGGTGAGACGCTGAGCTGGAGAAGCTTGGATGAAAGGAGTTCAGGGATGATGGTGTTGAACGCTGAGCTGAAGTCCACGAACAGGATCCTCGCATAGGTCCCTGCACTGTCGAGGTGTTCTAGGATGAAGTGCAGTCCCATGTTGACTGCATCATCCGCAGACCTGTCCGCTTGGTAGGTAAACTGCAGGGGGTCCAGCAGGGGACCTGTGACACTCTTGAGGTGGTCCAGCACGAGACGTTCAAAGGACGTCATGACCACAGATGTCAAAGCGACAGGCCTGTAGTCATTTAGACCCGTGCTTGCAGGTTTCTTGGGGACTGGAATGATGGTGGAGCGTTTGAAACAGGATGGTACTTCGCACAGTTCCAGAGATCTATTGAAGATCTGTGTGAAGACTGGAGCGAGTTGGTCCGCGCAGACTTTGAGGCAAGATGGGGACACATGGTCTGGGCCTACCGCTTTGTTAATCTTTTGTTGTTTGAAGATGCGTCTCACATCCTGTTCATGGATGTTTAACGCAGAAGTCAGAGGTGTGATTGTGGTTGCGGTGTGGCCGGGTGGGTGTGGGGTGTGAAACTGTCCTTTTCAAATCTGCAGTAGAAGGTATTCAAGTCATTGGCTAGTGTGCTGTTGTTCTCCGCTTGGGGGGGGGGGGGGGGGGGGGTCATCGCTTGTAATTAGTCGGCGATTGGAATGCATGCCAGACTGATTTAGAGTCGTTAGCGCTAAACTGTTTTTCAAACCTTGCTGCATAGTTCCTCTTTGCAATGTTAATTTCTTTAGGCTGCTGGTTTCTAGCTCTATTATACAGGGCCCTGTCCCCGCTCTGATATGTATCCTCCTTAGCTTGGCGAAGCTGCTTAAGTTTAGCAGTGATCCACGGCTTGTTGTTGTTGAATGTGCGAAATGATTTTGTTGGTACACACAGATCTTCACAGAAACTGATATAGGATGTAACAATGTCCGTATATTCATCCAGGCAGCTAGCTGAATTTTCAAAGACACTCCAGTCTGTGCAGTCTAAGCACCTTTGAAGTTCCATCTTTGCTTCATAGGTCCACTTTTTCACTTTTTTCCCTGTAGGCTTCGCGCATTTAAGTTCTTGCCTGTACGTCGGTATTAAGTGAATTAAGCAGTGATCAGACGAGCCCAGGGCGGCACGAGGTATAGCACGGTATGCGCTTGCATTTATATCGCAAAGCTTTTTTTTTACAGACCTCCCTTTTGTTTTGCTGGACTGTTTTTATTGTTTTTGTTTTATTACAGTTTTCTTTTGGTGTCATGTTTGCCTTTTGTCCGCTTTATCTACTTGTTTTCCATGTGTTTGTGATGCACTTTTTAGCTCTGTGTTTTAAAAAGTGCTATACAAATAAAAGCTTACTTACTTAACCTACTAATTATAGACCTTATTGGGGGGAGCACGACCCACTTATGATGGTAGCCCATTGATTCCACAGGTGACGTTTCTAGATTTGTGTGTTCATTTAAACAAGAAAATTACAAGACAAACTATCCATCCAGGGTGGAACGGTGGATGACTGGTTAGCACATCCTCCTCACAGTTCTGTGGACCCGGATTCAAATGTGGCCTCGCCTGTGTGCAGTTTGCATGTTCTCCCCGTGCCTGTGTGGGTTTTCTTCAGGTAATCCGGTTTCCTCCCACATTGCAAAACCATGCATGGAAGGTTAATTGAAGACTGAATTGCCAATTGGTGTGAATGATTGTTTTTCTCGTTTTGTTTGCTTATCCTCACTAGGGTCGCGGGTGTGATGGAGCCTATCCCAGCTAACTGGGCGAGAGGCAGGGTACACCCTGAACTGGTCGCCAGCCAATCGCAGGGAACATATAAACAAACAACCATTCAGAGTCAGTCATACCTATGGATAATTTAGAGTCTTCAATTAACCTACCGTGCATGTTTTTGGGATGTGGGAGGAAACCGAAGTGGCAGAAAACTGCAGGAGAAAACCCACACAGACACGCGGAGAACATGCAGACTCTACACAGGCAAGGCCGTATTTGGACTTTAACCCTCCAAACAGTGAGGCAGATGTGCTAACCGGCTTTGCACCATGCCTCCCCATTAGAAACTATTTGGAGAAAATTGCAGATTGTTATTAACAGTTGCTGACTGTGAACTGTCAGTCTTTGAATTCTCTTTTGTGCACAGTGAAGAGAAGAGCACGATTGGATTATCTTTGTTGGAGGATGTGCTCTAGCAGCTGCTACTGAACCCTGCAAGCTAAACTAATAGTCATCATATTCACCTCCAATAAACCACAGTACATGGTCATATTTAAAATTTCCATGATTACATATGCCTGTTCATTAGCAACCACGTCACAGAATCCAGCCCAGATGCTCTCATGGAGTGGTACAAGTTGACGAAGCGCTTCTGACTGTGACCCAGGAAGAAGGCGTGCTTCATTTGTTTCTAACTCAATAAACTTGAGTGGGAGCAGGTGTGCCAGCTTGTGGCAGCATTTCGGGGGAGTATTAAGGCTCCAACCGCCTCCTCAAATCCACCAGTGGCACCAGTTTGCCATTTCCTCTTACTTTTGCAACGACGACCGGTTTCACTGTTTTGTAGGAACAGCGAACCACAGAGGAGAAAGCTGCATCAAGGATGCATGAAAGCAGTAGTGTACCATACCTACCAAATTGACTGTTGTCTCCAGTTCCGTGCACACCCAGGAACTCAATTAAAACCAATAAAGCTCTCAGTCTAGTCAATGTATTGCTGGTTGCCAGCCAATTGCAGTACAAAACATTATTTAAAAAAAAAAAAAAAGATCAATTGAGAAGCTTGGCACAAAAATATGCATCAATGAAAACATTGACCACTGCTTTCGCCACTATCTATGATATTCAATTGTTTTACTTTCAAATAAAACATAGCGGCACGGTGGGTGACTGGTTAGCACATCTGCCTCACAGTTCTGAGGAATCAAATCCAGCCTCGCCTGTGTGGAGTTAGCATGTTCTACCCGTGCCTGTGTGGTTTTTCTCTGGGTACTCCGGTTTCCTCCCACATCCCAAAAACATGCTTGGTAGGATCACTGAAGACTCTAGATTGCCCATAGGTGTAAATCTGAGTGCAAATGATTGTTTGTTTGTATGTGCCCTGCGATTAGCTGGCAACCAGTTCAGGTTGTACCCCGCCTCTCGCCCAGAGATAGCTGGGATAGGCTCCAGTACGCCCGCGACCCAAGTGAGGATAGGCGGTACAGAAAATGAATGAATGAATGAATTATTGTACGTACAAGGAAAAAGTATTTATTTTTTCAGCATTAACGAGATTTGAGGATGCTAATTTCTAAGCTACTATTGGAACATTTTGGTACTGAAAATGAAGTGTTCTTCATAGTTTCCCTCATGATTATTTGAAGACTCAAGAAATTCACAGGTGGCCAAAAGGTTATGCAGCTGTCAACTCATTCTCCTCCAACATACTGTTTATCTAATACAAGACAAGAAGGCTCCTGATTTTGAAACTCTAAGCCCCAGATTGCCGAGGTAGGTGGTGTCAAAATATGGTATGTTTTCCATGTCGGGGTACTTCCTGTTTTCAACCCTTCTTCTTCAAACCTACAATACATTGTAGGTTTGAAGAACCTACAATGTATTGAAGAACCTACAGACTGAGAGCTGGTTATTTGTTTATATGTGCCCTGCGAATGGGTGGCGACCAGTTCGGGGTGTACCCCGCCTCTTGCCCGAAGATAGCTGGGATAGGCTCCAGCACGCCCGCGACCCTAGTGAGGAGAAGAAGTACGGAAAATGGAATGGAATGGAATAAAACAGACAAGTTGAAAATATTGTTGTTACTGACAAAATGTTTATTTGCAATCAACATTTTAGATGCTCTGGAATGACATTGACTTTACATATAATGGTGGCCTTGTTGGTAGCAAGTCTGAGTCATAGCTCTGAGGTTCTGTTTTCGAATCTCAGATGTGGACTTTCTGTGTGTAGTAGTTTGAATGTTCTTGTTGCATGGGTTTCATTCCAAAAACCTGAATGTTAGGTTAATTGAGGGCTCTAAAGTGTCCACTGGTGTGAATGTGAGTGAGAATGGTTCTTTCTACATCTGCACTGATTGGCTGGCGATCAGTCCAGGTTCTTCCCCAGCCTCTCGACCCTAATGAGGACAAGTGCAACAGGATATTAGCCTTTGCTTCTGCTAAATGGAAAAGAAACACAAACTACCAGTTGTTTAATACTAACATTTACCTCATCTATAGATTTGCAGGGAGGTTTCCCTGTTTAATAAAATGAATTTACTTAGCATTTGGCTTTGACATTATCTTTGTTTTGTTTAGTCCAGCCATTGTTTGCAAGAAAAAAAAATGATGGCTCTTTTATCCAAGGAGCTGCTAAGTCCCGGGTGGAGATACTTAGTGTTTTGGCAAATCTTTTTCTGACAGAATAAGTAAGGAAGCAATCTTGTCTTTGTGGATTTTTATTACAAAAAAGAAAGAAAAGTCTTTTTCACAAAACCGATATTCTCACCCCTCACAGTAAGTGGTTAACATTTTGCTTTCCACATTTGTGTTAATATATTTATATCAGTGGAATTAACCATGAGTTTAACCAGAATTTTGATTGATCTAGAACCCCCAAAAAACAATAAACCTTTGTTTATTTAAAATTTTCAATCATCAATAAAAAAATATCAATTTTTAATTATTTTTTCCCAGACCAAATAGCCACTAGTTTCTCGAAACCTAGAAAAAGTACAAATCATCTTAAATTCCGGGTGATTCCTCTATCACCTTAGGTCCCAGACCAAACATCTATGCAGGGAAAAGATTCTCAGACAATTACAAGTCATGATTCCACATTTCAAGTACTTCAATTTTCAATTTATCTTTGTTATCCCTCGTCTTTTGTTGTCACGACAACAAAACAAACCAAAAACAAAACAAAAGTGCTGAGAGATCCAAATATAATGCTAATTCTGTCAATTTGGACTGGTTTTGGAGAGGGCGAGGACATCTTTCTAATTGAAAGGGAGCTATCAATTATACTTCATAGTTGCATACATTAACTACATAAGTGTTTATATGAATGTCTAGTGGTGACTGTAAGTTAAATAACTAGCCTAAGCGAAGCAGTGGTATCAGTGCCATGTGCGTCTTCATTGCAGAAAAATAACAAAAAGAAACTTCCTCCAACATCCCAAAAACATGCAGGGTAGGTTAATTGAAGACTCTAAATTGCTCGTAGGTGTGAATGTGAGTGCGAATGGTTGTTTGTTTCTATGTGCCCTGCGATTGGCTGGCGACCAGTTCAGGGTCTCGCCCGAAGATAGCAGGAATAGGCTCCAGCACTCCCGCGACCATAGTGAGGATAAGCGGAACGGAAGATGAATGAATGAATGAACAAAAACAAACGGCCATGGTGAATGCATGTGTCTTTATATCGCCAGTTAAGCACTGCTCTGTCTTTGGGGCCACCGGGAGTCAGCCAGAGGTCAGACAAACTGGGTCCCCCACCATCGATCACCACCAGGAGTTTTTTTTTTTTTTTTTTCCCTCCTTCGGACAGTCTCTGATGCAATGTCTATCTAATGTCTGTGCCTTCTTTCCACAATGAAAGCATTTTCTTGCACTGTCCGCACCCCCTCCCAGCCTCAACCTCCTCAAATTCTTCTTGATCTTTGTCATACGGTGATCGATTTTTGGAGGCCACTGTGGAACCCAGCTCGTGACCACAACCTCACATCCTCCCCTTGGCCAACTCGGACAGATTAGACCACAGGCGATAGATACACAGTTATCAGTAACTTGCCCTACACATAGTTTTGTCAGAAAGCGTCTGTCCCTGTTCGCATCTAAATCTAACAGTCAACCATATTTCCAGACAGTTTTATCTAAAAGTTCCAAATCCTTGACTAATTCTTTTCAACCAACTTTCTTTTCTTTTTTTGTTGTTGTTTTACACAGGCTCCCTGTTGCTGGGAAACCACATTCATTTATCCATATCTCCATGCATTCCACAGATTTCTATCCATATTCTTCTCTCATACGAAACATAATAGGTGACACGTACACTGGTAATTCTTTTTTTTTGCTCTTCCCACTTCCCATTTTCCGTACTCACTACAGTATTTAGAAGCGCTTCTCTTTATTACATTATTCAAACGTCTTCGAAATTGTCGGGGCCTCGAACCCCTGATCGTCAGACTCAAACCTGGGGCCTCGAACTCCTGACTGCCGGCCTTGAACCGGGAAACTTTATAGCCTGAGCTTTAAGGACTCGAACCTTACCAATGCAATGTTGCGAGAGAAATTACTAATACCACTTATTACAAAGGCAAGACAATTTCAAATACAGTACACCATATGAAATGCTCTGATTTTCAAGGAATTAAAATTTTCTTTACTGTAATTCTTTGTTTGGAGGACAACATGTCTGTTTGGATCCTGAGGTGATAGCCGACATCCAGAACCCTGGCAGCCCTCCCGTCCTTAATTCTTTGGGTGGAGGCAGGACTCGTGCGTTGGTCCTGGATGATCAATCACTCCCGGGGTCCTCTGGATCAATCCTAGGATCCCACTTCTGACACCAACTGTTATGGCAAATATTTTTCTGACAGAATAAGTAAGGAAGCAATCTTGTCTTTGTGGGGTTTTATTACAAAAAAAGAAAGAAATGTCTTTGCAAAGAGAGGAAAAGATACAAGTCTTAGGAGTTGTCACCCCTTGCAAAACAACTATCTTTGACCAGCTGCACTCAATTTATCTTTACCGAATAGCAGCTAGTACCGAACAACATAACTAGGAACAATTAGTACGCACAGTATGACCGGGAGAGAGCTAGTAGTCACAACATAACAATAAAGCCTGTGAAGATTGTATAAAACTAATAGAAGTCATATTTGGTATATATAAAACGTACATTTTCCAACACATTGGTTTGAGGCAGTATTATTTAAATTAGTTTGACTTTGAGAACACAATTGGGCCAACATCTGAGTGGCTCGCTTTAAGGCACATTTTCTGACATAGTATATGACCAAGGGACAGCAATACGCTAAGCAAACATGAGCATGATGCTTATTCTAACTATGCAGCAACTATTACTGGGCATACAGTGATTGGCAGGCAGTGGATTACATCATCCATACGGTATCTGTACACTGTACACACTCGAACTGACCATGTACTAGACAAAGTACCTGAAAGTCCCTTGTTTTGACAATGGAAATGTGCCAAGTAGTGAGCAGAGACGCGCAGTAGAAAAGGGACAACACTGACACTTCACAATAAAAGTCACTAGTGTTGTTAGCTTTGTTCTTTTTCGTAACCATGACGAGAACAAGACTAAGCATAGGTTTGGGCCAAGAAACATGGCTGGCATTTTAACAGCACATTTATCATCTTACGTTTTCTTATTAATGCAGCTCCCATGTATTTTAATTTTATTTTAATGTGATTTGGTCTTTCTTTTAGCTCCTTCAAATAAATTGCTCCTACTGGGAAGAAAAAAAGTTGTTGGAAGACGCACAGACCACTTGTATAGTTACATGTGGAAACTAACGAGCTCTTTGCATATAAAAGTATCAACAGGCTGATTTAGCATTGATTGTTGTTACCCCATTTTGAACTTGGCAACTAATCCAATGACACAGAGGGTTTCACAATGTTGTATTGTGGGTCAGAGTGCAGCCAGTCAGAGCTTAATGTGTTCTGACAGGGCCAAAATTGAGTCCAGTTGTATTTTACTGCTCAATATTCCAAGCACTCATTTACCCGATAAGAAAGAAACCTGCAAATGTGGTTTTATGTATCACTATCCAGGTTTGTTGAATAAGGGTGTGACTTTGGTTGTATCAGAATCAGAATTCTTGCAACATTTGAAATGACATGCAACGTACATTTGTAAGTCAAATAGTCATGAAATAGAATTAATTTGAAATTATGGAAGAAATATTGTCTACAAAACAAAGAAGAATCCAGAATCCAAATAATGGCAGGGCATAATGGGAAACTATAAATTGGATGAAAAACAGATTAAGGGGGTGTGAGTGTGAAAGTCCCCCTTTAATACACTGAAGACCCTTTCCAACAGGGTTCCTCGCAAAATTCTGCAATTATAGAGGCAAGATTTGTCAGTTGTGTGCCTTTTGCACCGAACCAACAGAAACCGGGACATTACCATGTCACACAGGGATGAGGCAATTACGAGACAAACAGATAGAGCAATTAGATGCATAACGACATCAGTGGCAGTCTCAAGTGTGATATACAGTATGCAATTTTTGCTGGACAATGAAAAGTGGCCTTTCAACACAAAGGACCAGGATTAAGGGACCTATATATTATACTATGTGATTTATGAAACTTGCTGTGGCTGATTGTGCATCGTTAATTACCGCATCTGAAAGGCAGGTATAAACCGGCAGCACTGTGTGTAACAATGACTGCAGTTATTGTGGTGAGGAGGAGGTGAAGATAAAGTGAGAGGCGACTGGGAAAAATATATTTTCAACTTGTGTAAACGTTTTTGAAATGCCAGAAAAAAACATTAAAGAGACATATAATCTCTTCAGCAGAACATTTTGAAGCTTCTGATCATCTAAACCACAAGTGTAAAACTCAAGGCCTGGGGGGCAAGATTCGGCCCAACACATCATATTATGTGGCCCGTGAAACAATTTAATGTCTGTCAATGTCCATGTTTCTTGTTAAATCTGTCCCAAAATTTGCATGCACATCATTTTGTAGCTGTTATTTTAAGCACACAACAACAAAGTGTTACTTAGAAGCTGCCTGCAATACAGTGAGGAGTTGAGCTGCTGCTGCTGCTGCGCCTTTGTGTTTGAGTCCAGATTCTCTTGACCATGATCAGCGCCCCTGCAGTCCACAACAAAGAACAAAAGGGGCTCTCAACGCTGACTGAGTGCAGAGATGTTTTGGTATCACTGTTGCATGTGGCAGGCAGTAATCAATGTGAAGAGATGGACGTCATGAGGAGTGGTCCTCGTGCATTCTCTTTGTGCAACATGAGCATACTTCACTTAGAGCATTGCTGGTGGTTTATACAACACTACAGCTATCTTAATAAACCTGCTTGTTTGGCTAACATTTCAAAAGGGGTTTCACACACAATAGCGCAAGCACAAAACTAAAATGTGTAGTGTGAGAAGGGTTAAAAACATTTGTATTTGTCTATATATTTGTAGGTGGCACGGTGGCCGACTGGTTAGACCATCAGCTTCACAGTTCTGAGGAGCGGGGTTCAATCCCCGGTCCCGCCTGTGTGGAGTTTGCATTTTCTCCCCGTGCCTGCATGGGTTTTCTCCGGGCACTCTGGTTTCCTCCCACATCCAAAAAAACATGCATTAATTGGGGACTCTAAATTGCCCGTAGGTGTGAATGTGAGTGCGAATGTTGTTTGTTTGTATGTGCCCTGCGATTGGCTGGCAACCAGTTCAGGGTGTACCCCGCCTCCTGCCCGATGATAGCTGGGATAGGCTCCAGCATGCCTGCGACCCTAGTGAGGAGAAGCGTCTCAGAAAATGGATGGATGGATATATATTTGTATTTGATTTTATTCTGCTTTGTTTTACTGCCAGGTCGGCATTGCCAATGAGAATTTGTTCTCAATTGCCTTATCTGGATAGATTAATTAAATAAAATTTAAAAAGTATCTAAATATACAACACTACAGCTATCTTAATAAAGCTGCTTGTTTGGCTAACATTTCAAAAGGGGTTTCACACACAATAGCGCAAGCACAAAACTAAAATGTGTCGTGTGAGAAGGGTTAAAAACATTTGTATTTGTCTATATATTTGTATTTGATTTTATTATGCTTTGTTTTACTGCCAGTTCGGCATTGCCAATAAGAATTTGTTCTCAATTGCCTTATCTGGATAGATTAATTTTAAAAAGTATCTAAATTTTGAAATGTGGATATTTCACATTGCAATTAACAGATACTCTGTTGCCTCATATTGTGGCTGGGTGTGTTTATTACTGAAAAAATAAATACAAACATAAAAATAAAAAATATAAAAATAAAAAAATACCAGAGGGAAAGGGAATGCTTTGCATTGCAATAATGTATATTTACTGACAATGGTCAGCTCGTACACACGGAAGCGTATTGCATTCACTTGGATAAAAAAATATAATAAGTTTTTCTGAGTAATTTTTTTGAGGTTTCTGTTTTTCTGACTATTGTTTTCTGTTTTTCTGACAAATTTTTTCCCCACCTGTTTTTCCAACAAATTATTTTCCCACCTGTTTTTCTGACTATTTTTTTCTGTTTTTCTGGCAATTTTTTTTCCACCTGTTTTTCTGACTATTTTTTGGACTAATTTCTTTCCACCTGTTTTTCTGACTAATTTTTTTCTGAGTTATCGGGACACATCGAACTCACGCGAGAACCTGCAGTTCGCAAGTGACTCTTTGCGGAATCCATAGTAAGCAACATGACTGGCTTATTCAGTTTGATCAAGTTTTATTTTGATATGGGTTTAAGACACTGGGAGATACTCCTGTCTTTGAGTCACATAGATGGTATTGTTCTTAGTTTGTCGACATTACGCAGGCACCTGCGGACTTTACGTTTGTTCAGGAGGAAAGCCCATTCAGATCTGCTAGATACAGCAATGTTTGTCCAGAATTAGTTGGACAGATATGGTAAACAGGAAAAAATAGTCAGAAAAACAGGTGGAAAAAAAATTTGTCAGAAGAACTGAAGAAAATAGTCAGAAAAACAAAGCCCTCAAAAAAATTATTCAGAAAAACAGAAAAAAATAGGTCAGAAAAAAAGGTGGAAAAAAATTAGTCCGGAAAACAGAAAAAAGTGTGACATATCAACAACAACTCTCCGATAGTGCAACTTGACGTCGACCAATAGGATTGTGACTGGCGCATCGCCTCCCGTGCTTGCCATTGTCAACATACTTGGTCGCCGTTGTCCACATTTATTCACGCGCATAAACCGGTGACCGGTGACACGCGTTGACCGGTGACACGTTGTCTGGTCCCTCCTCTCTGAGAGTGTTTAATTTGACAAGACCGACCAGTGATCGTAAAAGACGGGATGCGGTGTTATTGGAATAGATGTCGTGTAGTGTTGCCACTGTCTGCCCGAGATATGGCAAGATTTTATGCCGGTAGTCTGACGTAGTGAAATCGTGAAAGACCAAATTTGTCTTGTAGTCTGATCCAGGCATTACATACACTTACTGACGTGAGGATTCTGACTCTCCAGGATTCACGTTTGTCAGCCAGCATTAGCGGTCGGGTGCCTCTTTGGGTGGCCGTGCATAGAGCTTGTGCTATTGTAATATTTGAGGGTGACTGTGTGTACAGGTCTCATTTTACGTAAAATCGTAACACAAAGTTGAGGCACTGCTGCATGTTTGCTGAGAGGACCCTTCCCCCTCCTCACTGTCTGCCTTCCAGTTGTCCACGCTGTGAATGCAAAATGCAACACCACGTGACTGGCGATTAATCGACATCACACTCTAACCGTCGGTGCAGGGTAGTAAAGGATAATCGAGCAATTGGTTCAATCCCTAATTGGAATACAGTGTTTCCAAATTTGTCTAGCTAATAGCCTCATAAAGGGTTTTCAAAAATGTGGTAGATTTATATTCTATAGATCTCATGGGCTGGTCGCAATGGAAGAGGCAACAGAAGAGGCAGTGGCAGAAAATGAGGAGGAGAACCAGAGGATGGAGATGGAGATGGGATGACACAGTGAATGAAGCAGAAAGGAGTAAAAAGCGGCTGACTGGATAAGGGAGAAAAGACATGTATCAAGAAAGGTGTGACAGGAGGAGTTTAGTGGAGACCACCAACCGTATCAATTTGGGACACGTATTGAGGAAGAATGTAGGGTAGGAAGGAATCTGTGAAGGAGAAAATGAAGGGAGGCAAAGAACCAGATGCGAAGAATGGGTGATGAGATTAGTGGGAAATAAAATCAAGGAGTTGAATGAGATGGGGTTTGAGGCTGGGGATGGAGGGGGCATGTATTCAATGGTGCTTCTCTGTCAAAAATCTAGAAAAGTTAAAGACTTGTCTGCCAGAACAAGATGGACTCTAAATGCTAAAATGTTGAAAGCCCTGACAATAGATGCAGGGTTATATAATATATATTTATTAATCAATACTGCAGAAATCTTAAATTGATATTTTACGATATGATGGAGATGGAATCGGGTTGGCGGGAAAAGCGAAAGAAGCCAAGAGTCTCTTCCATGATGCTGATCGACCTGTGTGGAACATTTTTTTCCCCAGGAAAAAAAGAAATATAAAAACGCAGACATAACGCAAAGGTGAGTTGCTTTGTCACAGTAGATTTTTTTTTTATAAAATTTGTAACATCACACAAGTGTAAAAATAAGTTGTCTGATAATACATAGATGTCAAAACAATGGGAAGATTCATCAATGATGCATGGCAAAAGTCAAAACAGTGGTATTGGAATTCTTCTCTACTTAACTTTCAGTCGAAAAGAAGTTGCTACGTGAGGTATACTGCTTAGGAGGGAGACCCAACGGTGACCGTAATTTACATTTTCAAAGGTAAGTTATTTCAAAAATAGACAGGGTGGAAATTCAGACATACTTCACATGATAATTGAGGGACTGGATAATTAGTTCAGGAGATAGCAATACAGCGGGGCCTTGAGTTTAATTTGTTGCATGTCTATGTTCTGAACTCAAAACACTCATCTCAATTCATCTTTCTCCATTGAAATGAATACAAATGCAATTAATCCGTTCCAAATTCCCCTTACCACCCAGAAAAGTTATTTTTTTGTTTTTTTCATAAGGAAAATAGTTTTCTCATGACCCAATTTCCAGGTGAGACCAGCGGTGGGACGTAGTCATCTGGTTCTTGGAGGAAACATATGTAGCATATGTAGCATCGTGTTCTGCGCCGCAGAGTGAGCTCACATGGCTGGCTGCAGTGTCAATGCAAAGAGGAATTTGACACACGTCTCTGGAGTCTGGAACATGCAATTTTTGGTACAGTAACAGTTTTTATTTTTTGTCAAGCCGTTCGCCTTTGTCAACGGAGTTGGAACTATGAAGCACATATTTTTCAAAGCTCATGAAAGTGACTCGCGTATGACGAGTATGTCAACAATGTCTCCATAAAGCACACCAGCAGTAAGTTTGGATACATTTGTAAACTTTTCAAACATTTTCAAGCTTTTTTTTAAATGTATTTACAATAACTTTGTACTGTACTTGGCCTTTTAGGCCACGGAAAAAAGTACAACACATTAATTTTGTACTGGACAGTGATATGGGTGCATATGGCCACAAAAAAAAAAAAGAAAAAAAGAAAATAAAGCGCTTCAATGTATTAGACAATCGGCTATAACGGACAACCCCCCGCCCCTAATTGTCCGTTTTATCGAGGTTCCACTGTATTCACTTCTTTTTTTGGTTGATAGTTTTTCTCATTTAACATTCGTATCAAATGCAGATGCCCTACAGTGCCCACGTCACAGTTCCTCTGGTCTGATATAGTGAAGTGAGTACTCTGTAAATCAGTTCAAGGACAATCTAAACTTTTTGTCACAAACACTATGGACTGCAATACACTTATATTGCACTTTATCTACATCATCGCAGTGCCCAAAGCGCTTTACAAAGCCTCACATTCACACACATATTCATACAGCAATGGGCGGCTGCTGCCATGCAAGGCGCTGCCAGACCCACTGGGAAAAATTAGGGTTTGGTGTCTTGGCCAAGGACACTTCGCCATGTGGACAGTTAGAGCCGGGATACGAACCGGCGACCCTTTGGTCACTGGACAGCCCACTCTACCAACTACCAAATACAGTCCTCGGTGCGCCGAGTTAGTCGATAAGCTTTCACGTTTGCATGCACTGTCAACAGCCTGGTTGGTGCGTGCAAACCTTTTGTAAATCAGGCCCTAAGAAAGATGACAGCGTGTACAAAAAAAAAATCCAGTGATGTGCGGACAAAGAATCACTTGTGCATCGTGTCGCACTGTGAAGCAAATTGCTGACATAATACATCAACCTGTTCCTGCTGCACTCATTAGCACTACTGAGGTAAGAAACACGAGCCAGACTACGAAGAGGAACAGTCCCTCCAAAAAAAAACAACCTTCTGAAAGGATTTGAAAGTTTTTTCAGAAAAAAACCTCTTTCTGAAAGAATTTCAGAATGTATTCACATGCACAAATTGGTTTGACCTTTGCTGTCATGAGACTGCAGATATGTGATCAGTGCTAGTGTGTGTGTTCAGAAGTGGGAAACTGTGGCTTTGGTAAAACATAATGATAGTCAAGCCAAAGTAGGTAGATAATTAATCATCTATAATATGAATAATTAATTGTCAACAAAGATTCAGTAAAACATCATTCTCACCAGCAAGCTAATTGCACACAAAATGGAAAAGAAGTTCAAATGTTTTGAACAAATCTTTATTTTGAAATGTCCCTTGTAGCCTCTCAAATGTAAGCCTAAATACTTTCTGATTTCCTTAGTCCTCCATGAAGGCAAACAAACTGTCTTTGTGATCTAAGTCGAAACAAGACATTAATGGACATCATCATCATATGTGCCTCCTTTCTGACATGCATTGAAAAAACATGCCCCAGTCTTTCCCAAATTGAAAGAGTGTCAGGGCCCTTTTGATAATCCTCTGTAGCCCACCAAAACCGCGACATGTGAGATTAGGATCAGTAATTCCCATCTATATCATTTTCATAGCAATAATAAATTTATATGAACATGGGGATATAAAAATGCTAAATCACAATCAAGCCCATTCATTCATTCTCATTCATTCATTATTTGAACTTGTGCTTTTAGCCATCTATAAATAATAATTAACATCTAAATGCAGTATGAACAAAAAATATGATTATTAAATCAGACCATATTCTTACTTACAACACATTTTTTATTTTTTTTATTTATTGCAGTTAATCACAGCTTTATGATTCTGTCAGTCCAGCTCAGATGAGCTCGCGGCCAGAGAAGCCGGCGGCGTTTCTGACTGGTGTTGATATATGGCTTTTGCTTTGCATAGTCAAGTTTTAATTTGCATTTGTAGGTGTAGTGATAAAACTGTGTTCACTGGCAACGGTTTTGTGAAGTGTTCCTGAGCCCACGTGACAAAATCCTTTTCACAATGATGACGTTTTTTAATGCAGTGCCGCCTGAGGGATCGAAGGTCACGAGCATCCTTCAGATTCTCTGAATCTTTTGATGATATTATGGACCGTAGATGATGAAATCCCTAAATTCCTTGCAATTTCATTTTGCGATATGTTGTTCTTAAACTGTTGGACTATTTGCTCACACAGTTGTTCACAAAATGATGACCCTCACCCCATTCTTGCTTGTGAACAACTGAGCCTTTTGGGATGATCCTTTTCTACCCAATCATGACACTCACCTGTTTCCAATTAACCTGTTCACCTGTGGAATGTTCCAAATAGGTGTCTTTTGTTGTCCCTGTCCCAGCTATTTTGGAATGTGTCACAAGGATGAAATTCAAAATGAGAGAATATTTTCAAAGAACACTTTATTATATAGCTTGTCTTTGTGGTGTATTCAATTGTATTGAATACAATTGCATATCATTATGTTATGTTTTTATTTACGTTTTACACAACGTCCCAGCTTCATTGGAATTTGGGTTTGTAAATTGTCTCCATTATCGGCACTTCAACTCAGTTTACAAAATCTGAAACTAAACTAAAACGGAAAATTGTTTGGGAGAAATCTGTGTTTTTTGTAGGCTTGTAGGCTGTCCCGACATTTCTCAGCATATGTCTGTCTTATCTGCTGTCTGAATGATTGATCGACTTGCCGTTGTTCAGGATGTGTTGAAGGGCAGCTGTTTCAATGGTTTAAAAGTGTGTATGTGTGGGGGAGAGAGGCAGACATTTATCCCCAACACTCCTCCCCAACTACGCCACTGTGTGTGTGCGCACGTATATGTATATTTATGCGCATATTGGCGTGCCTTCCTTCCTGTCACCACTGAGGTGACAGGAAGTGACACGCTCATGAACAGCTGTCCAATTGTTCGCTGAGATGAGGCTAGCGTGCATGTCGTCATGCCCTCCAGCACAATGTTTTGACAGGAGGATCCGCCAGGTGACCGGTATGCACCGACGGGCTCTGTTGACAGACGTACGTAAACGTCAAGCTCTCCCTGGGAAACATTCACTGTTCTCTTCCTGCTGAATTACATTGATTTGTCTCACTGTATTGTGAAAATGGCTTTTTGTGTTTTCATTTCTGAGAATGACTACATGAATGAATGAAAACATGATGGTCAAGGGTCAACGGCATAGACTTATTGATGAGTATCCATTATTATTCAATACCACATATTCCGTTCAAGGTCACTGGGGTGGAGCCTATTCCAGGAGATTTTGGATGCGAGCCAAGATGCTACCTGACTAACCACCTGTCAATCACAGGACTGTCACAGAGACACACAAGCATTTGCGCTCACATTCACACAGACAAGGTGTTAGATTGAGTATTCAATCGACAGCAAAGTGGATGTTTTTTCATCAATCAACATCAATACCTATATAGTCTTTGACAAATCTCTGAACATATTTCCGTGTTGGAAAAGCCTATTGTATGTATTTTTACAAACATTGAAGACAATTTTGAGTGTTAAATTAACTTGTTTTTCTGAATATTGTTCGGAGTCTTGAACTAACCTAATGTACATGGCTTTGTAAACATCTCAGGCAATTTTAGTCTTCAGGGAAACTTTTACTCGTATGTGTAACAATTCATTATAGCGACGATACTATTCACATCACGTTTTGTTGTTGCAGATTCGATTTAAGGACGATATTGGTTCATTTAGAACGATATAATTGAAAACGATTCAGTGGCTGGAAATTGATTCAGTAACCTTTTAGCCCAAAATGCATCCTGTGTGAATGTGAAATAAATACCAGCATACTGGACAGTGCAGGTGAAATTTCTTAGATTCATGCTGTTTCTTGTAAGAGAACCAGGAAAAAAACGATTTATGGTCATTAAATATAAAGATTTTCCTGATGCACTTTTCTTTTGTGTCTTATTGTATACCGTACTGTATGTTTGTTCTATCTGACTATGAGTCTGCTTGATAAAAGTTGATTAATTGGCACGGTGGACGACAAGTTAGCACATCTGCCTCACAGTTCTTAGGACTGGGGTTCAAATCCCGGCCCTGCCTGTGTGGATTTTCTGGGTACTTTGGTTTTCTCCCACATCCCAAAAAACATGCATGGTAGGTTGATTGAAGATGGCTCGTAGGTGTGAATGTGAGTGCGAATGGTTGTTTGTTTATATGTGCGCTGTGATTGGCTGGCAACCAGTTCAGGGTGTACCCCGCCTCCTGCCCGCAGTTAGCTGGGATAGGCTCCAGCACGCCCGCGACCCGACTGAGGATAAGCGCTACAGAAAATGGATGCATGGATGATTGATTGTACTCCTTTACTATAAAACAAAGGGGAAAACAGCAACTTATTGTTGTTCATATTATTTCAGCTATGATTTTACTTGTTGGGACAGTTTTTTTCCTCGAAAAGAGATGTTTAATTGGTGTTAGAATTATGAGGGGGTCCTTTGAAAAATTTCTCCACTGTAAGGTGTCTCTAGTTGGACCCAAAGTTTGAGAATCCCTGTTCTAACCAATCAAATACTAAAGATTAGAAACGAAGCACTGTTCGGTTTTCACCAGGATTTTTTTTTTTATGAATAGTGTTAATAACACATAGCTAAATAAACAAACAAACCTCTTTGTAGCACCAACGTGATCCTGAAACAGCGTCCAGTAGTTTACATTGTCGCTGGTTTTCCTCTTGTTCGCCTGAGTTGCCTCTCCTCGTACTCAGCTATCGTTGTTAGCGAATAGCAAGCCAAGCTAAGCTAGTGAGCTTGAAAGGCTTCAAAGTGCACAGCGAGTTGCCGCGACATCCTGAATGATTCTTACTCGCCGCCTTCTCATCTGCCATCCACCAGATATAAAAAAATATTAAAAAAACAACACACACACACATACTGTGGTGTCTCGTCCAACCACTAGGGGCTATATGGAAAGGAGTGATTAGATGTGAGGCGTAGATTAGGACACGAGGAAGAAAAAAGACAAAGAAGAAAGTAGCGTGCCGCTAACTGCTGTGTAAAAGGAATTACAAGCGTTTTTCTTGGAAATACAACAAATACACACCTCCATATGAAGTCTGCCATGCGTAACTCCAATGTGTTATTTCCTATTATCAATACAAGCGATCGAGTACCTTTTACACCGATTTAAATAAATATATATTTACGTCTGGAAGGCTAACTTGCCGAGCACAGATCGATCCAGTTGAATCCTCGGATTATAAATCGAAACATCGATGTAATGAATGATAATGAATTTCCAACCTTTATGGCGCCAAGGCACATATTTTACAATTAAAAAATCTCACGGCACACCAACAAACAAAAATGTCACAAAAAGTGGATTCATTAATTACTGTAAGTACTTCCTGCCATTCATTTGTTCTGCCTCGCTGGCATAAATAAATGAACAAAGATACATTATTTCTTTTAAATAAATATTATTTTGAGCAATTAAGTAAAAATGCAGCCCTATGGGTGGCACAAGTCAGTGCAAACTGTAGGCCGGTCCCAAGCCCGGATAAATGCAGAGGGTTGCGTCAGGAAGGGCATCCGGCTTAAAACCTTGCCAAACAAATATGAGCGTTCATCCAAAGAATTCCATACCGGATCGGTCGTGGCCCGGGTTAACAACGTCCGCCACCGGCGCCGTCAACCTGCGGGGCGCCGTTGGAAATTCAGCTACTGTGGGTCGAAGTCAAAGAAGAAGAGGAGGTGGAAAGCGGGTTCTTCGGCAGAAAGAGAAGAGGAAAACACAGAGCCTAGAACTGAATGTGGGGACTTTGAATGTTGGGACTATGACAGGAAAATCTCGGGAGTTGGTTGACATGATGATGAGGAGAAAGGTTGATATATTGTGTGTCCAGGAGACCAGGTGGAAAGGCAGTAAGGCTAGAAGTTTAGGGGCAGGGTTTAAATTATTTTACCATGGTGTCGATGGGAAGAGAAATGGAGTCGGGGTTATTTTAAAAGAAGAGTTGGCTAAGAATGTCTTGGAGGTGAAAAGAGTATCAGATCGAGTGATGAGGCTGAAATTTGTAATTGAGGGTGTTATGTGTAATGTGATTAGTGGCTATGCCCCACAGGTAGGATGTGACCTAGAGGTGAAAGAGAAATTCTGGAAGGAGCTAGATGATGTAGTTCTTAGCATCCCAGTCAGAGAGAGAGTCGTAATTGGTGCAGATTGTAATGGACATGTTGGTGAAGGTAATAGGGGTGATGAAGAAGTGATGGGTAAATACGGCATCCAGGAAAGGAACTTGGAGGGACAGATGGTGGTAGACTTTGCAACAAGGATGCAAATGGCTGTAGTGAACACTTTTTTCCAGAAGAGGCACGAACATAGGGTGACCTATAAGAGCGGAGGTAGAAGCACACAGGTGGATTACATCTTGTGCAGACGATGTAATCTGAAAGAGGTTACCAACTGTAAGGTAGTGGTAGGGGAGAGTGTGGCTAGACAGCATAGGATGGTGGTGTGTAAGATGACTCTGGTGGTGGGGAGGAAAATTAGGAAGACAAAGGCAGAGAAGAGAACCATGTGGTGGAAGCTGAGACAGGACGAGTGTTGTGCAGCTTTTCGGGAAGAGGTGATACAGGCTCTCGGTGGACGGCAGGAGCTTCCAGAAGACTGGACCACTGCAGCCAAGGTGATCAGAGAAGCAGGCAGGAGAGTACTTGGTGTATCTTCTGGCAGGAAAGGAGAGAAGGAGACTTGGTGGTGGAACCTCACAGTACAGGAAATCATACAAGGAAAGAGGTTAGCTAAGAAGAAGTGGGACACTGAGAGGACCGAGGAGAGGCGAAAGGAATACATTGAGATGCGACACAGGGCAAAGGTAGAGGTGGCAAAGGCAAAACAAGAGGCATATGATGACATGTATGGCAGGTTGGACACTAAAGAAGGAGAAAAGGATCTATACAGGCTGGCCAGACAGAGGGACAGAGATGGGAAGGATGTGCAGCAGGTTAGGGTGATTAAGGATAGAGATGGAAATATGTTGACTGGTGCCAGCAGTGTGCTTGCTAGATGGAAAGAATACTTCGAGGAGTTGATGAATGAGGAAAATGATAGAGAAGGGAGAGTAGAAGAGGTAAGTGTGGTGGACCAGGAAGTGGCAATGATTAGTAAGGGGGAAGTTAGAAAGGCATTAAAGAGGATGAAAAATGGAAAGGCAGTTGGTCCTGATGACATTCCTGTGGAGGTATGGAAGCATCTAGGAGAGGTGGCTGTGAAGTTTTTGACCAGCTTGTTCAATAGAATTCTAGTGCGTGAGAAGATGCCTGAGGAATGGAGGAAAAGTGTACTGGTGCCCATTTTTAAGAACAAAGGTGATGTGCAGAGCTGTGGCAACTATAGAGGAATAAAGTTGATGAGCCACACAATGAAGTTATGGGAAAGAGTAGTGGAGGATAGACTCAGGACAGAAGTGAGTATTTGCGAGCAACAGTATGGTTTCATGCCTAGAAAGAGTACCACAGATGCATTATTTGCCTTGAGGATGTTGATGGAAAAGTACAGAGAAGGTCAGAAGGAGCTACATTGTGTCTTTGTAGATCTAGAGAAAGCCTATGACAGAGTACCCAGAGAAGAACTGTGGTACTGCATGCGGAAGTCTGGAGTGGCAGAGAAGTATGTTAGAATAATACAGGACATGTACGAGGGCAGCAGAACAGCGGTGAGGTGTGCTGTAGGTGTGACAGAAGAATTTAAGGTGGACGTGGGACTGCATCAGGGATCAGCCCTGAGCCCCTTCCTTTTTGCAGTGGTGATGGATAGGCTGACAGATGAGGTTAGACTGGAATCCCCGTGGACCATGATGTTTGCAGATGACATTGTGATCTGCAGTGAAAGCAGGGAGCAGCTGGAGGAACAGTTAGAGAGATGGAGGCATGCACTGGAAAGAAGAGGAATGAAGATTAGCCGAAGTAAAACAGAATATATGTGCATGAATGAGAGGGCTGGTGGGGGAAGAATGAGGCTACAGGGAGAAGCGATAGCAAGGGTGGAGGACTTTAAATACTTGGGGTCAACCGTCCAGAGCAATGGTGAGTGTGGTCAGGAAGTGAAGAAACGGGTCAAAGCAGGTTGGAACGGGTGGAGGAAGGTGTCAGGTGTGTTATGTGACAGAAGAGTCTCTGCTAGGATGAAGGGCAAAGTTTATAAAACAGTAGTGAGGCCAGCCATGATGTACGGATTAGAGACAGTGGCACTGAAGAGACAACAGGAAGCAGAGCTGGAGGTGGCGGAAATGAAGATGTTGAGGTTCGCTCTTGGAGTGACCAGGTTGGATAAAATTAGAAATGAGCTCATCAGAGGGACAGCCAAGGTTCGATGTTTTGGAGACAAAGTTAGAGAGCGCAGACTTCAATGGTTTGGACACGTCCAGAGGAGAAATAGTGAGTATATTGGAAGAAGGATGATGAGGATGGAGCTGCCAGGCAAGAGAGCTCGAGGAAGACCAAAGAGAAAGTTGATGGATGTCGTGAGGGAAGACATGATGGCAGTTGGTGTTCGAGAGGAGGATGCAGGAGATAGGCTTACATGGAAAAGGATGACGCGCTGTGGCGACCCCTAACGGGACAAGCCGAAAGGAAAAGAAGAAGAAGTAAAATATTTCTAATTTCTTACGGCACACCTGAAGAGTGCTCATGGCACACTAATGTGCCACGGGACACTGGTTGGGAATCACTGCATTACACCACTAAAACCTATTTGTGTGTTTAAGAAGAAGACAATTTTAAATCTTTAATAACCTAACCAGGGGTGTACTGTAATGGTACACCAAAAATAACAGTTCAGTACGGTAGAGTACAGAATGGTAACCATAAAACTGCTCTTAAAATCTTCTGTGTAACCAGGAACTATCCATCCATCCATCCATTATCCGAGCCGTTTATCCTCACAAGGGTCGCGGGAGTGCTGTAGCCTATCTCAGCTATCTTCGGGCGAGAGGCAGAGTACACCCTGAACTGGTCGCCAGCCAATCGCAGGGCACATAGAAACAAACGACCATTCGTGCACGCATTCACACCTAAGGGCAATTTAGAGTCTTCAATCAACCTACCATGCATATTTTGGGGATGTGGGAGGAAACCGGAATGCCCGAAGAAAACCCATCCAGGCATGGGGAGAACACGCAAACTCCACACAGGCGGGATTTGAACCCCCGGTCCTCAGAACTGTGAGGCAGATGTGCTAATAACCAGGAACTAATTTAATAAAATAAAAAATAAAAATAAAAACTGCAAGCAGTAAATTCTACAATACATCTGTAACGGACACACCACTAAAGATGACAAGCAGCAATCCCCAGTCTCGTGCTGTTCCGCATACCTGCCTTGGCTACCCGCTGAGTCACTTTGTGTACACAAGACATCTAAGGAAAACCTTGTCTATTTATGAAAGAACTTCGTGCACAGATGCTAAATGAATTACCAGCCAGTCCCAAGTAGCTCATCAAAGCTGAGAAACAGACAACTGGTTTCTCACCTGGACGCTAAATCAATTAACTGCCACTTCCAGCCAGCCTGAAGAGTCTCACCAACAAATACTTATTTTACCCGCTGTTTTCAGTGACATTTGTTCCTCCTGTCTGGGACAATGGATGGCGCACTTGCGACACCCACTGGTAGTGGAAACTTACTGCAAACTCGGATGAACAAATCACAATCTTCACTGGACTTGAATGTCATATAATATTTTAAGAACTTTGCATGAACACCACCAGCGGTACATCGCGATAGCGCCACTAGTGATTGTTTTTCTGCAAATTTGAAGGTCTGTTGTCAAATCTGTTTGTCAACTGAACCGGAATGAAATGTTTCACCCCACACAACACAAATGCCACATTGCAAATATTACAGTGTTCTCAACAACCACGTACAATTGAAACATTCATTACAGGGATTAAAGAGGATGTGCGTGTGACAATGCAAGGCTGGGAAATGTCTTGTTATCTTAAATCCAATAATTAATATTCTAGCCCACTGGTTTTAAACCACAACATAATCCTAAAACGGAAAAGTAACATTAAGAGGCGGTCCAGCTTCCCTGTTGGCCCTGGAGAGGAGGGGAGGGGGAGAACCACCCCCTTGCCGGAGCCCCTTTGTTGAGCGCTGGCTCTCGTTCGACCAACTTGCCGAAGACTGGCTCAGCCAGGATGCCACACCTCGCACCACGAGGTGACGAGGACACTTCGGACCTGAGCTACCCTTTTGGGTGCCTGGGCAAACAATTGACGAGAACAGGAACCCCGAGCTCTTTGCATTGTCAATTCACGCTCCAATTCCACCCTCATATCACAAGTTAGTCTCCTTTGCCAATGTTTGTCTGTCCTTTGTGTTTTCTTTCCTGCATTGTTCCCTTGTAGATTCTCATGTTAGATCGCATTAAATGTTCTATAAAATTTCACTACCTGTATCATTTGTGTGTTTGGGTTTGACAAAAGACCTCTGGTTATTGAGAACGCTTATCTAATTCATGTAGCAACCGTCAAATTACTAGACTGAAAAAAGGTTTGTCGTCACGTTGTCCTGAAGTTTTATACATCTACAAAGTGATGTGGTGCCCCTTTATGAGACAAATTAGTTTGATTGTCATGTTAAAGCATAAATCGGACTAACCCGGAAGTGAACGCAGGGGTTTACCTTCCTTCGTATCTTTTTCCAAATTAATTACATTTAACCCCCATATACGCTACACATCCGATCCAAATAACATACATTACAATAACATGTAAACAAATATTTAATAATGCAGAACAGCTTCAAGTTTTTATTTTTAGGAAAGTGTAATATCAATACCATCAATAGGGTCCCAGTCTTTCCGATATGGATATGTGCAGTGTGTGTGCTCACTTTGTAGCTGTTTATACTTTTACCTTGTCATCTATATTCTTGTTAATTTTCCATTTGTAACTTGTTACTCTCTGCTGTAATGTGGCTTTGAGTTTGACTACTTAGAGGGGACATATTATGGAAAGTAGACTTTTAGTGTTTTTAATTGCATACAAATAGTTGGGTCTGTAGCGGACCTGCACACACATCAGGTGAGAACTTAAAGGGACAAGATCCAGTTTTCAAATGGCTAGCTATAGTTGAATGAAGCCTCATTTCAGTCCCCGCCGCTGCCGCTTCACGTCTTTACCCAACAAAATGATCCCAGCTCACTAAACTTGAACAGCAAAAAATAACCAGGAAGACACCGGTTCATCACACTCGCCTGGCCGTCTCAGAGTACATCTCGGTCGGCCGCAAGTGTGGACGGCCCGCTGGAATTGGCCTGGAGGAAGGAAAACCGCTGCGTACTGCTTGCCTGCGGCCGCCTCATGGTACACCGCGGCGTCGACCGCAAGCACGCAACGTGACTTGAATTGTTACCACTTTGATGTTGATCTTAGAATGTACAAACCCCAATTACAATGAAATTGGGACGTTGTGTAAAATGTAAATAAATACAGAATATGATGATATAAATATCCCTTTCAACCTACATTCTGTTGAATACACTACAAAGAAAGGCTGTTTAATGTTCAAACTGATTAATGTTTTAGTTTTTTGGGCAAATATTCTCTCATTTTGAATTTGATGCCTTCAAAATGTTCCAAAAAAAGCTGGGACCGGGACAACATAGGAGTAGGAAAGTTGAGGAACGCTCAAAAAACATTTGTGTTGAACATTCCACAGTTGAACAGGTTAATTGGAAACAAGTGAGTGTCATGACTGGGTATAAAAGGAGCAACCCCGAAAGACTCAGTTGTCCACAAGCGAATATGGGGTGATGGTCACCACTTTTTGAAAAACTGTGTGAGCAAATATTCCAACAGTTAAAGAGCATCGTTTATCAATGTACAATTACAAGGAATTTAGGGATTTCATCTACGGTCCATAATATCAAAACATTCAAAGAATCTGGAGGGACAACAACAAGGCTGAAAATCAACACTGAATACCCGTGACCTTCGATCCCTCAGGCAGCACTGGATTAAAAAAAAGATAATTTTAATAATACAGTATTCTACTGTCAAGTCATCGAGACAGTTTTAATATATGTAACAAAAACTTTTTGGGAAATTTTTTGTAAACCCAAAAGGCAAACTCTCCCTTTACATAACTTCATAAATCTTTTGTAATCTGCCTATTTCTGCCCGTGAGCGAGCCATTCTGCGCTTCCGTCCCGCTGTTACTTAACAGCATGGCTATAACTGCGTTCACACACTGAGTTTCTCTGCCCGATGACATGATCAGTGAGGTTTGGCAAAGGTCCATTTCCACTATCAAGCACTGGCCACCGGAATACTCTGTCTGAAATCGATGGATGCACAGATGAGTGTTCACTAATAGTTTTAGCTTCTGATAAGGGGCACATACAGTACTTGATTGCTTGGTGAAGATGTCAACACTGTCCTTGGTGTTGAGGAATATTTGTGACCGCTGTACGCACTACATACACAGAGTGTATGTCGTGCTTTTATTATCTTTATGATGCGTTCACTCTTTTGTCACTCTGGTCTGTGCTCCCGAAAATAGATGCCACTCTCGTAGGAATGTTGAGGGTCCGCCCTCGGTCATTATGGTAACCAAAGCAGTAATTTCAACAAGACAAAAAAGGTGGTGTTAGCATTTTATAATTCCTGTCCCTTGGAGTAAACATGTCACATAGCCAAGATGTTATTACGACACCTGGGATCTGTTTTAATTTGTGAAATAAATTACATTTTGTCTTCTTTAAGCCCTAATTTTCTGTTGATATTGCTGCTTTACTCTTACTTTTGCAGCTGTCCTTCACTGTCTCACAAACTTTGTTTTGGTTCTTATTAAAAGCTGATATGATATTCACGTGTTGTATAAGACAGGGTTGTTTAACATCACAACAGTCCGTTACGTTTCGCAAAACATAAACGCTCACCTTTCAAGTTGTGCTCAATTAGTCTCCCAGAATATTTTTACCTCTGTCTCTGTGGGCCGTGTTTAGAAAACAAATTTGAATTTGCATGCTGGCATTTGGTAATTGGGTCACCCTCAGGAGCAGGAGCAGCATGGAGTCGAGTAGAGGTGTAACGATGAGACTTTTGAGATACACATACACGGGGTGGAGAAGCAAAAATTATTAATGAAATTTCACTATACAATTTGTATGAGTCGCTGCATATAAAGTACAACGTACATACTCTATTTGTCTGTGTATATGTTGCCATAAAATGCCTCTATCTATTGTCTGCTTAAAAAATAGGGAAATGGAACACTTTTATCATGCATCCCAGATCTTGTTTTGTTAAATATTACTGATAAAAATCTTAATTGTGTAATAGGGGATTCATTTTGATTGGGAGTGGTTGTTGTTTGGTGCCCCTATCCTCAACCTGGGGACCCAGCTGGGCACTTTGGTGGGGCTCGGGGATCACCTGGGATTCCTGGGTGTGGGTGGTGTCCTCTGGTCTGGGTGGTACTCATGTGGGCTCTTATGGGCCACTCGCGTGTATCAGGCCAGGTCCTCCGTAGGCCAATGCCGAACCCGGCTTTGGTTACCATAATGACCAAGAGCGGAGCCTGAACATCACTACTCGAGTGGCATCTATTTGCGGGAGCACAGCCCAGAGTGACAAAAAAAGTGAACGCTCATAAAGACATTAAAAAGCATGACATACACTCTGTGTTGTATGTATGTATGTATGTATGTATGTATGTATGTATGTATGTACGTACGTACATACATGTGCCCGGTACACCTCACCAGGGAGGCGTCTGGGAGGCATCCGTAATCAGATGCCCGAGCCACCTCATCCGGCTCCTCTCAATGCCGAGAAGCAGCGTCTCAACTCTGAGTCCTTCCCAGATCACCATGCTTCTCACCCTTTCTCTGAGGGAGAGCCCGGACACCCTGCTGAGGAAACCCATTTCAGTCGCTTGTATCTCCGATCTTGCTCTTTTGTGGGAACGTAGATAGATCCGGTAAAATGAGAGTTTCACCTTAAGATTCAGTCCCTTCTTCACTAGGACAGACCGATACAGAGTCTGCATCACAGCAGACACTGCACCGATCCACCTGTTGCTCTCCCGCTCATTCTACCCTCACTCATGTACAAGATCCCAAGATACTTGAACTCCTCCACTTGTGACAGGATCTCTTCCTCGACCAGGAAAGGGCATCCACCATTTTTCCGACTGAGGACCAGGGCCTCAGATTTGGAGGTGCTGATTTTCATTCTAACCGCTTCACATTCAGTTGCGAACCGCTCGAGCAAGAGTTGAAGATTGCGACTTGGTGAAGCAATCTGAACCACATCATCTGCAAAAAGCAGAGACCCAATGCTAAAGTCACCAAACCGGACCTCCTCAACGCCTCGCTTGCCCCTAGAAATTCTGTCTATAAAGGTAATGAGAAGAATCTGTGACAAAAGGCAGCCTTGGTGACTCTCACTGGAAAGCAATTGGACTTACTGCCGGCATTGCGGACCAAACTCTGACACCGGTCGTACAGGGACCGAACGGCTCTGAGCGCTCCCAGGGCATCCTCCACAGGATCCGCCGGCGGACAGAGTCGAAGACATTCTCCATGTCCACAAGGCATATGTAGACTGGTTGAGTGAACCCCCATGCACACTCGAGGACCCTGCTGAGGGTCGAGAGCTGGTCCACTGTTCCGCAGCCAGGAGGAAAACCACATTGCTCCTACTGAATCTGAGATTCGACTTCCAGACGGATCCTCATCGCCAGAACCCCTGAACAGACCTTACCAGGGAGTCTGAGGAACAGAGGTGGGAGTAAGTTACATACGGATGCGCAAGTCACAAGCAAGTCTCAAGTCATAACCTTAAAGTCTCAAGCAGGTCCCAAGACACTGTTGGGGAAAAAAATCAAGCAAGTCAAGTCGAGTCACCAATAAATTGCAAGCAAGTCGAGTCAAGTGATTACTTGGTTTAAGCAAGTCGCAGATCAAGTCATACAATCTTGCTCCAGTCGCAACATTTTTTGGAGTGGTAATATAGTGTTTTTAAAATTACCCCCCCAAATCATAACAATGAGAAAAGTATTAACACCTTATAAAAGTGAAATGACCAAAAACTGAGCTTATGATTGATTGAATTTATTGCCCTGAATTGTTTAAAAGTTGTATTTCTAACGCAATTTTACTAAATTTGATTTCTGAACAAACTATGTTGTGTACTTTGTGGTGACAGCCTTGTAACTCATACGGTTCTTAAGAGAAGACCAATGAACAAAAGCAAAGATTATTTTCTGTTGGTCATATATAATTACATGTGTAACTAATGGAATAACGGACAATGAAAGAGATTCATAATTAAGGGAATAATAAATTACATAAAACTGTTACCATCCTTCAAAAATAAGTAATTTAAACAAATATCTACATTCCTCCTGTGTCCTCTACTTTAAATAAATCACTCAGTTTGGTTTGTTTATTTATTTAGAAGCACTGACTCAGACAATTGACAATTAATCATTAGATTAAAGGTTATGTTGTATGCTACGGTCTCAAAAAACAGTGCAGACAGCTTTTTTTCACAGAGCCGAGACAACAGATGACATTTTAATGGTGACGCTTCAATAAACACGTTCAGTCGTATGAAATTTATGTTCACACGTAGCTACTCACAATTTGTACTGTACTTATTAATGGTGGAACACACTTGTGTCAACGAGTTTTTTTATCGCTCTGATCATAATGCAAAATGGTCCCTTACAGCAGACCTGTGACGCACTTGGCATCTTCTCATGCCGACTCTTTCGACAGGCCTGCAAACAGCTCTTTTTTTAAAATAAAAAAAGTTGCTGTAATAAAAACATGGAATGGACAAATATTTAAGCCATACTTTATTAACGATTATGATTATGACTGTCACAAGGTAATTCTTGACAAACTTTTAAAAATATGGAAATTCAGACACATTTGGAGAAATTGTTCTGGAAGTGGATTTTTAAGTAGGCAGCTATGGTTTATTGGTTGGTATTGGTTTATTTACTGCTTATTTTTCTGCAGCAACAGACAAAGAAGAATCGGCACAGGCATCAATCCCATGCATCTAACGTACATAATCGTAAAACAAAATTACATAAATCTGTGTATTCAGCAGATAAATTATTCAATACAAGCAAACCACATTCACATGAGGGATTTGTTGTGTTGGGGGTCCACTTGAAAAAAAAAAGAAGAAAACAAAGAAAATAGGAGATGGAAAAAAACAAGACCAGAATGAACTGACAGTTGAGTTTCTCAGAACTGTGTCTTTGTAAGTATTTAACAGTACAAATCCACAGTTAATTTTAAACTGACCTGCTGGCTATACATAATTAATACATTATAATATTTGGATGATGAATCTAAAGCATTTGTTTGTTTTTTGTTATCTCGTTAGCCAATCTAAGGGAAATTATGAAAAGGGTTAATAACCAATAATCTTTGATTGCATTGTGTGGCCAACTTTTGTTTGTTACTTGCTGCTACTGCTTGCCACCAAATGTTTTTGTGGAACAACTTAAATAGATTTTAACATGGCAAGCAGTGGCTGGAAAAAAGTAATATATTGAGGTGAGCTAATGTTTTCATTAGAACAAGATTTTCTTGTTTTTTGCTTGACAACAAGTAGAACTGCAACATCCTTGATAACTAATATTAGCTATTTTTTTGTTATCGAGTACACAATGTATACTGACAACAAGAAAGTGGTATTTTATTCTGCTATTTTAACACAAAACCTCACCTATTGTATAAACATTTATATATTGTTAATAGACATTATAAAATAAAGTAAGATATTTTTTGCTAGTCAATTTGAACTTCTCTAGTTTGTGTATATTAATTCAGCTTCATCTAGTTATGAGCAGTGTGAGTGATTTGGCGGCTGTGCTAGAAGTGTTTTGGGGCCACATGCAAAATCTCCTTTAGGGCCACCAAAATCCTAGGGCTGGCCCTGATCGCTGTTGTTACTAGGGATACAGCAATTGTTAGTTGTGATGTTGTCTCATCACAGTCCATGTCTTGTGTTACTAACCTGTTTGTCTTTGAATTTTTCTCTTTCCCCCATGTCTATTGGCGGTGGTGACGCCAGGAACGATGGGGCTGTCATCATGGGGCTGCTACTGTTGTTGCTATGGCTGTTGTTGTGCCTTTTGTTCTCTCATATTAACCCCCCCCCCCCCCCCCCCCCAGCACCCCCGCCCCCAGTCGCTCAGCCCCTCTATTCTGTTTTACCAATCTTAACTACCCTCTGTCTCGTCTTCTCAATCCTACCGGCCGAGGGAGATGCTCGCCACACAGGACCTGGGTTCTGTTTGAGGTTTCTTCTTAAGAGGGAGTTTTTCCTTTCCTCCATCGGCAAGTGCTTGTTCATGTGGGCCTGAGTCGGTTTTCTTTAAGGTATGAGGATTGTGGTTCTTGACCTGCTCATGTATAAAGTGCCTTTAGATAACTTTGGTTGTGAATAAATTAAATTGTCTTGAGTTGTGTATCTGAATTCAATCTGTACATCCACCCATTCATCATTCATGGATTAATACTTTTATGACTGGTTAGAGCGTCAGCCTCACAGTTCTGAGGACCGGGGTTCAATCCCCGGCCCCGCCTGTGTGGAGTTTTCATGTTCTCCCCGTGCCTGCGTGGGCTTTCTCCGGGCACTTCGGTTTCCTCCCACATCCCAAAAACATGCATGGTAGGTTAATTGACAACTCTAAATTGTCCGTAGGTGTGAATGTGAGCGCGAATGGTTGTTTGTTTGTATGTGCCCTGCGATTGGCTGGCAACCAGTACAGGGTGTACCCCGCCTCCTGCCCGATGATAGCTGGGATAGGCTCCAGCACACCCGCGACCCTAGTGAGTAGAAGCGGCTCAGACAATGGATGGATGGATGGATGACTATCATCATTATTTTTCATGTCTATGTAAAACTGGCTCACTCACATTTAGTGTTGTCATTTTCCCATGGATGTTATTCTTACTTGGAGGCAAATGATGCTGTGTCTGGATAATAATTATTCTTGCTTGGGACCTTTTTTTTTGTTTTTTTTTGTTTTGTTCTTACAATATGATTGGTTGCTCCCAGCTTCATGAGAACCACAATTGAATTGCTGTTCTCCATCACTGTAATTGAATATGTTGGAGAGGATTCTGGGATGGACTGTTTATTTTGAGGAACAGATGCTGTATTTATAAGACAACGTGTGGGTTGATTTCAGATTTGAACGGAGGCATTTGCTAAATATAATCCAAAACAGTCTCACATTATGAATTGATAACAATAAAGAAAACACTACTCAATGAAGAAAAGTCAACAAAAACACATCATTTAGTCAAGCCTCTTATTAGTTTGAGTCTGCAGTGCTGCAAAATCACCATTTATATTATTTTGCTAAATCCCCAGATTAGTTTTTTACTGTTATCTTAATTATGTGTCAGAATTCAACACTTACAACCGAATTAAAAAATCTTGGCCCAGAATAATTTAGACAAACAACACTCCTGACTTGATTGAATCTGCTTTAATTATTAAAACTAAAAATACTGGCAGTGGACATTCCTTAATATTATGAATGTTTTAGGTATCAGGCTACATACAGTAAGTCTACCCTTATGAGATATTTATGATATGGTTATTAATGACTATGTCAAAACTTGATTAAATCTTAATAGGCTGCTACATCAGATATGAACAATGAGAATGACGTACTGCTTGCCATATACTTGGCGTCTTTATCCATTAAAAGTGATAGCATCTCATTAATCGTTAATGATAAGCGTTACAGCACCCACAGCATCAACAAGCTATACTGTGATCCCACACCTATTGTTGAGAACTGTTAAGTTATTTTTGACAGATATGTACTGTTTCATATAATTGATTTGCTTCATGATTAACATATTTATACATGATTTATAAACCCTTAATATGATAATCATGTTGAAAAGTACCAGCAAAGAGGAAAACTGTATTTGTGGCTACAGAGCAGGAAATGGAACTCATCTCTGTCCTGGATGCTCGCACAATATGGCAAAAACAACAATATTTTGACAATAATAATAATACAACCCCAATTCCAATGAAGTTGGAACGTTTTGTTAAACATAAATAAAAACAGAACACAATGATTTGCAAATCATGTTCAACCGATATTTAATTGAATACACTCCAAAGATTTGCAAATCATTGTATTCCGTTTTTATTTATGTTTAACACAATGTCCCAACTTCACTGAAATTGGGGTTGTAAAAGAGAAAGAACAGACTGTACATTGTAAAGTCAGCTGTGTTTAGTTTTTGTGTTAAAGGCCTACAAGCTTTAACCTCCCTCTCTGCATTCATCACTGCATCACCAGTATTAATATTGAATAGGCATTGTTGTTTTAAAATTTGACTATTATCAGAATCTGAATCATCTTTATTTGCCAAGTATGTCCAAAAAACACACAAGGAATTTGTCTCCGGTAGTTGGAGCCGCTCTAGTACGACAACAGACAGTCAATTGACAGAACACTTTTGAGACATAAAGACATTGACCAAAAAAAAAAAAAACAGTCACTGAGCAGTAAAGGGTGACTAGTTATCTGGTAATGCCAGTACATTTTTATTTTTTTATTTTTTTGACAATTGTGCAAAAAGATGCAGAGTCCTCTAGCACTTAGAGCAGTTCGAATGACTAATATTGCAATAGTCCGGTGCAATGACCATTGTGCAAAGGGCGCCGAGACTTGTGACGAGTAGTGCGATAATCTGGGACATAACTTTTCATAAAATTTTATGGCTGCAACACGTTCCAAAAATCTGGGACAGGGTCATGTTTACCACTGTTACATCACCTTTTCTTTTAACAACATTCAATACACGTTTGGGAACTGAGGACACTAATTGTTGAAGCTTTGTAGGTGGAATTCTTTCCCATTCTTGCTTGATGTACAGCTTCAGCTGTTCAACAGTCTGGGGTCTCCGTTGACATATTTTACGCTTCATAATGCGCCACACATTTTCAATGGGAGACAGGACTGGACAGCATGCAGGCCAGTCTAGTACCCGCACTCTTTTACTACAAAGCCACGCTGTTGTAACACGCGCAGAATTTGGTTTGGCATTGTCTTGCTGAAATAAGCAGGGGCGTCCATGAAAAAGACGTTGCTTTGATGGCAGCATATGTTTCTCCAAAACCACTATGTACCTTTCAGCATTAATGGTGCCTTCACAGATGTGTAAGTTACCCATGCCATTGGCACTAACACAGTCCCATACCATCACAGATGGTGGCTTTTGAACTTTGCGCCCATAACAGTCCGGATAGTTCTTTTCCTCTTTGGCCCGGAGGACACGACGTCCACAATTTCCAAAAACAATTTGAAATGTGGACTCGTCGGACCACAGAACACTTTTCCACTTTTCATCAGTCCATTTTAGATGAGCTTGGGCCCAGAGAAGCCGGCGGCGTTTCTGGGTGTTGTTGATAAATGGCTTTTGCTTTGCATAGTTGAGTTTCAAGTTGCACTTACGGATGTAGCGCCAAACTGTATTTACTGACATTGGTTTTCTGAAGTGTTCCTGAGCCCATGTGGCGATATCCTTTACACATTGATGTCGGTTTTTGATGCAGTGCCGCCTGAGGGATCGAAGGTCACGGGCATTCAATATTGTTTTCGGTCTTGCCGCTTACATGCAGTGATTTCTCCAGATTCTCTGAACCTTTTGATGACATTATGGACCATAGATGATGAAATCCCTAAATTCCTTGCAATTGTAAATTGAGGATAATTGTCCTTAAACTGTTCGACTATTTCTCACGCACTTGTTCACAAAGAGGTGATCCTTGTCCCATCTTTGCTTGTGAATGATTGAGCAATTCAGGGAAGCTCCTTTTGTATAAAATCATGGCACCCACCTGTTCCCAATTAGCCTGTTCACCTGTGGGATGTACCGTAATCACCATAGGGAATCTTTGAGTCATACTTTGTCTGGTTCCTCATCTAGGACTTGTTTGCCATGGGTGACCCTCCCAGGGGCATAAAGCCACAGACAACTTTGCTCCTAGGATCATTGGGACACACAAACCCCTCCACCACGATAAGGTGAGGGCTCAGGGAGGGGTACATATTATTTCAATATTAATACTGTATATATGAAAATATATTTTTTTATCTTGTTGGTAAAATGACTTGGAAAGACCCGGAACTCAAAGTGTAGTACTTGCGACTTGACTCTGGGCTTGCATGGCTCGACTTGGGACTTGACTTGGGACTTGAGGGCAAAGACTTGAGACTTACTTGTGACTTGCAAAGCAATGACTTGGTCCCACCTCTGGTTAGTATACATATTATTTTACGCCCATTCAAATTAGTCACACAGTCAGTCTCTTTAGGCTTCTCAGTACACTGTGGCTAAGGCAACAATAATAATTAAAGAAATATACATAAGGCAAGTGACATACTTCGATGGCTAACATATTGTACTGTATGAGAGAAAGTAATGACTGGAGGTCAATCAGCATCCCAGAACATATTGCATTCTACCTTTGACATTACACATTCATTTTTCTTTTTTGTTTGGCTCTGTGAAGGAAAAAAATAGCATCATTATTATTATTATTTGTGTGTGTGTGTGTGCCTAATGCCAGTGGATGATGACAATGCGATTGAAATGACTGAAATGTCTCACACTTACAGTCACAACAACAGAATAACGCTGTCTCATGAGTCACTCTGAATGTGTCCCATACTTTTATCCCTCATGACGTGCAAGTTTACACTGACGCAAACAACACGACAAAAGGAAATGTCAAAAAGTGCGCTAAGTGCTGTAGTCATTTGCCATCACTTACGATGAGTGACACACCAGATGGTTTGTCTGACAAATGCATCTAGCAAAAAGCTGATAGAAAATGTTTAAAAAAGGACGGGAACTTTAAAACCACCCAGGAGCACCACTGAGCGCTTCAGGCATTCCATTGTGCCTACTTTACATTAGACTTTACATTCCCCGTTTGAGTCGCAATTTACCTATATTTAATCTATACCAATCGGATGTCATTTTAGTTTAAACTAGAAAAACCTAACATTTTTTTTAACCTGGTTCCTGCTTTACCCTGTACTGCTATAACAGTTGAATTTTACCTCTTGGGATTCATAAAGCTGAGGATAAGAAGATAAGGTTACAGAAAAATTAAATGTAAAATGCATCTTGGGGTGGGAGTGTGGTGACTTATACGTGCCCTCTCTGAAAAATTGAACCTGCCAGCTGGTTCAATTAACAAGCCCAAAGTGATTTGTGTGTATTGTCGACGTGAGCTGAGTTATCACTGAAGTACCCGGAGTCTAAAATGTTAAGAAAAAAAAATCCAGACATGACAATGAATGGGGAAAAATGGTTTTGTTACTGTTCTACTGTTTCAGATTATTATTATTTTTATATAACAATTTATTCTTATAATAAAGTATTTCATCTTTACCAATAAACATTGTCCTAAATCTGTCAAGGGTTTCAACTATTTAATAATAATAATAAAAAAGAAAACCTCACAAAACACTTAAAGGTCGTAAAAATTCATTGAGATTCCGCAATTTGACAAAGCATCGACCTTAATTGTTGAAAAGTATTGGTATCAGTATCAGCGATACTGGCCCTGTGTTTACTTGGTATGGAATCGATACCAAAATATGCAGTATCGCACACCACTAGTAGAAAGAGGGAATGCGTTTGTGTGGACAGTTGCTCTTTGTTGTTGTTGTTTTTAGCCATTGTTTGTGTTTGTTGGCATTTACCTATTCATTTTGTGAGGAAAAAGATGACTTGCGGTGGTAATTTTAGATGATGAATTTACTTGCGCAAAGTGTCTGTTGCGATGCTTAACGATCACATATTTATGCTAAAAGTTCGTGGTATAACGATTCATCCATTATATCAATGTACTGTATCCATTTATATCCCTACGTTCCAACTGGTTCGATCTGTACTTCGTTTCTAGCCATTAGTACTTGACTGTTTAGAACACGGATCCTCACACTTTGGGTACAGCTACTGTGACAGGACCCCCTCATAATTGAAATATATAATTTCATTTAAAGGTACAACAGCTAAAAGAATTGTGATTAATTTGTGAATAATTGAGAGTTAACTATTGAAATCAAGCAACGAATCAACTATCATATTAAAGCTAATCATTAATTAATTGAAATGGTGGTAGGTGTTTGTGGATCCTTCTTAATTGTTACTGTGTGTAATCAGACACAATTACATATTATTGTTTCAGTGTCTTCTCATAAGCAGTGGTTGGCTCAATTTCATACTTGTATGTCAGTTAACAATGTTAAAATATTAGTTACAACTTGTACAAGGAATAGCAGTTTCATTATGGCGACAGTTTGACCCTCAAGTAGGCTGTTATTGTAGTTTAATGAATTTGTTTTGAAACTTGGAAGTCGACCAAGCGGTCTTTGTAAGTTTTGCCGTAACCAAATAAATCTTATTTGAGGGTTGGTCGCTAATGGTATCGTGGTTTACTCGCCTGACTTCTGTGCAGGTGGTTAGGGTCACTGCCCACTTAGTGATGGTGTTAATGTGAGCGTGAGTGGTTGCCTGTGTCTATATTGTTACGCACCTGTGATTGACTGGTGTGAGTCTCGGGTGTCGTCTGCTTTTTTGCCTCAAGTCAGTTGCTACCTTAAACAGGACAAGCAGTATAGGAAATAGATGGACAGATGGATGTTTTGTGAAGAAAAATAATATTTAGAACACAACTGACAATTGCTTCGGTTGTCCAGTGAGACTTGAAATCCATTGGTTCATTGGTGTTGAACTCTGCTAACCTGGACAAAGACACTTGGTTCCAAACACTTTCTTGTTCAACTTTTCTTTGGTGTTTGTGTTCATTTCGAATGACAGACTCTGAGAGGTTGAAAGAAATGGAATGGGCTGCAGATTTGAATGGACGACAGCGACATGTAAGACCTTGAGTTGATTTATACGGAACGTCTGCCAACACATCTACACACACGCAGGCACACACACGCACGCAGACCTCACCTCATCAGAGAAGCTTGACAGATGCCCCGCCCTCCTCCAGTGGTCTCTGTGTCCATACACTCTTTGCCTGCCTCCGCCCGATCTTACTTGTCATTCCTCCTCCTGGTCTTCATCTCCTCTCACCTTGCGCCTTCTCACATGACATGTTGAATGTGATAGCAAAAGAAAAACTAGTTTTTGGCAGATTGTGTTCCAGTCAAGGTTGTCAAATGATACCATTTGCACCTGATAACGAAACAGCACCCCCGCCCCACCCTCTGTTTTCCTTATCCGAGAAAACCGGGACTCGAGTCAATAAAAAGACTCTCAGCATCTCCCTGTATTACACTCCAGCACTGCTACATCGTAACCTACTAGGTCGGTCGTTTGACCTCTATTCATTAGGATTTAATTTGTAAAAATTTTTATGAAATGGAATTGGAAAGCAGGGTTTAACTCTAGCCATAAAAAAATTACAGAGGCACTGTTTTCGGTATCATTTTAACAGGCTTTGTCATGCAAGTACAAAAAGAAGTTGACCACTCTTGATAATAAACAACTAAAACATAAAGGACTCACAAAAAAGTGTAATATATATAATATAATAATGAGTCGAGTAGTACATGCAACTCATGGATTGCATATTGTCATTCTAAGACATCCAAAGTTCTGCACCAATGCAGGCAGAATGAAAATGTTTGTTGAGGGACTTAAAATGCAACAATATGCTACAGTCACCATATTAAAACATTAAAACAAAATTAAATGATAATTACAAACAACTACAACCCCAATTCCAATTAAGTTGGGACATTGTGTTAAACATAAATAAAAACAGAATACAATGATTTGCAAATCATGTTCAACTCCAAAAAAATAATAGCAGGGCACAGATCATGACAGGTTCTCCCTTAAAAGATAATATATTTACAATCCATACCTCAAACTATTTTCTACAGCGCTTGTCCTCATTAGGGTGAGCTGAAGCTGAGCCTGGGAACGACCCCGGACTGGTCGCCAGCCAATCATAGGGCACATTTGGACAAACAACTGTTGCGGGGTGGGGGGTGTTGGCGAAACCCCACTAAAACAGCAAACCCACTGCCACACAAGCATGTGGACAACATGCAAACAACACACATGTAGGCCTGAGCAGAGGTTTGAGGCAGACGGGCTCACTTTTCTAAATACAGTTTTATTACTTTAATTGATGGATGCGATAGCAGTGTGTGCCCATTTTCATGTTAAGGAAACTACAAGCCCTCCGATCAGTTCTGCTGAGTCAGGCTCTCTCAGGTCTACCTAGATTCTTGCATTTTCTTCTCATTTCTATATGCTAACCCTTTGCAGTTCGGCAATGGTAAATTGCTCAAGTCAATTAGATTATTTTTTTTGGGTGGAGTGGTGCTTGGCCTCTGTTATTCACAGAAAACCACGACAACTCCCTGTTTTCTATAACTTGGCAAATAATTTTTTTTTGTATTATAGCGTATCTTTAATTGTGACAACAAACCGTTAGTGTCAACTATAATGGCCCAAAAAACATCAAATTAGTTGTCCACTCAACCAAACGAAAGGCAGACGTTTTGTGTGCGTGTTATCTATCCACTGCGAATAGCGGAGATCCACTGTAATGAGAATCACAAATTTCATGTTTATCTTCCCTTTGTAAGCAACATTTTACTATTTTATTGATAGAAAGTATTCATCAATATTGGCAATATGTTTGGCTAAATGTTAATATGTCTACCACACAGTTTTGAGGTTCGCGATTTGAATCTCTGCACCGGCCTTCGATGTTCTCTGCGTACTTGCATAGGATTTCCCCAGGTGGACTATTCTGTCTTACTGCCACAAACCATTATTATACGTTATTCATACTTTAGGTGAATGTGATTGTGAACTAAGTGTGGCCCTGCGACTAGTTGGCGACCAGTCTAGAGTGTACCCTGGCGAGTCAGCTGGGATGAGCTCCGGCTCGCACGGGGTATACAAAATTGATGGATTCTTCAATATAACTATAAAAACAACTCCACCGTGCAACCCATTTAAAAATATAGTACGTATATATTTGTTTCGTTATCCAACATCAGCATCAAAATGAAGTTGGATCCCAGGTCTTGACATCATTTTATCATCACCTGTAAACTGAGCCATGATACGAACAATACGAAGGGCGATTGAAAGGTTTGAGGCCTATGGTACAAAAAACCTTTGTGACAAATTAAAACATTTATTTTTCATCCTACTCCCCTTGTAAATCACTTATTCCAGCGGCCGTGGAGTTTACGAATCCCCTCTTCATAGACGCTCGAGTCTTGGCCCCCCAAATACTCCTCCTTGGCATCAGTGATATCATCATCTGTGGCAAAAAGTTGACCGCTGAGCTTTTTTTCATTTTTGAGAATAGATAGCAATCTGAAGGCGCCAAATCAGGTGAATATGGTGGATGTCCAATTCAAGTTTACAGTAACTTATTAGCAACAGCGTTGCCAGTAATATACAGCAAAAACCCTATCAAATATCTAAAAATGCAGTTATCACTACTAATTCTGTATTTAATAAGGGTACCCTCTCATATTTTCTGTTGGCATACTGGCCAAGAGCAGTGACAATGATCCACTCAGACACGAATTAAGTCGGCGTATAAAGTAAGTCGGCTGCAAACACATCCACAATGGTGCAGCCCGCCCACTTTTGGATCCACTGGGCTGTGGTGGTCTATGAAATTACAAACACTGGTCTAAACCGCCCTCAGCGCACAGTTGCACCGCCGGCCGAACTGGATTTTCGCTTTAACAAAAATAGGGCCCAAAGACTTGAAAAAGGAGAAATCTCTTTCTGCTTTACCCTGACTATAATTGGGCCAATGAGTGCAGTCTTAGCTTGCATTTTCCATGCAGGTGTCTGTAAGAAGCAAACAAAATCACAGTGTCAATCAGACACAGTAGCTACAGTACATGTAAACAATTGCAGGGGTGCTTGGATTTTAGGAATCTGTTCAGATATTTGAGGTAATCTGGCCTACATCATAGCCGGCCTCATTAAGGAGGACAGCAGGGAATGTTAGCACGGGATGTGTTTTGATGTTAGACTATTTAATGAACAGTGTTGTTCTGAGATTCCACTTCAGAGTTCTCTGTGAAGGATTTTACGACACCAAAACACAAACTAAGACACATAAATGCAAGCTCACCCAGAGGGTATTAAATGATCTCCGATGTTGGATATCCCATAGACTCACCTCACATAGGCTCACGCACATACAATACACACACACAGTTGTGATGTCAGCTGACACCCACAGATTGCAGACAAATGGTCATTGACTCCCTGATGAAGGTGTTGGTTGATAAATTTGCCAACCTGAACTATGCAATTGAGATTCACAGACTCTGGAATGGAATTATGATTATTATTATTACACATTTATTTTGCAACAAATACTACACGGTGACATTTTGAGTTTGCATGTTCTCCCCGTGTCTGCGTGGGTCCCAAAGACATGTATGCTAGGCTGATTGAAGACTCTAAATTGACTGCCCGTAGGTGTGAATGTGAGTGTGAATGGTTGTTTGTTTATATTTGTCCTGCAATTGACTGGCGACCAGTTCAGGGTGTACCCTGCCGCTCGCCCGAAGATAGCTGGGATAGGTTCCACCATGCCACCACCATGCGGTACAGAAAATTGATAGCTGGATAGATATATATATATTATATAGGAACATAGATTGACCGTTAAATTGAGAGCTTTATTTTCGGCTTAGCTCGTTCTTCACCACAACGGACCGATATAAAGTCTGCATCACTGCAGACGCTGCACCGATCCGTCTGTCGATCTCCCGTTCCTTTCTTCCCTCACTCGTGAACAAGACCCCAAGACACTAGAACTCCTCCACTTGGGGCTCTGGATGTTGTGGTGCTGTCCTGGTTGACACGCCTCTGCAACATCGCGTGGACATCGGAGACAGTGCCTCTGGATTGGCAGACTGGGATGGTGGTCCCCCTTTTTAAGAAGGGGGACCGGAGGGTGTGTTCCAACTACAGGGGGATCACAGGGGGGAAGTTGAATCTCAGATTCAGGAGGAGCAGTGTGGTTTTCGTCCTGGCCGTGGAACAGTGGACCAGCTCTACACCCCTTGGCAGGGTCCTCGAGGGTGCATAGGAGTTTCCCCAACCATTCTACATGTGTTTTGTGGACTTGGAGAAGGCGTTCAACTGTGTCCCTCGCGGAGTCCTGTGGGGGGTGCTTCGGGAGTATGGGGTACCAAACCCCCTGATACGGGCTGTTCGGTCTGTTCGGATGGATGGATTTTAAACGCATTTTATAAAATTTGTAGACAAGATTTAATCTGATGGTGTGGTCTTCTCCGTCCCTCTTCGACACACCCCTGGGGTAATTAACCCTGGCGTTTGTGTGTTTTCCCTCTCGTTTTTTTTTTTTTTTCTTGCCTCTTGTCTTGCTGCCAGCTCGCCAGCCAGGCTGGCCTTCGGCCACACCGCCCCCCGCCCTTTCTTTGTTCAGGCACGTATAAACCGTGGGTCTTGGGTATAGAGAAACCCACCTTCCCAGCCTCTCCGTGGGCCACCGCTTGGCGATCAGAGCAGCTACTGTGAAGGTACCTGGTATGCTCCCAGCTGAGTGTGACCGCTCTGAAAATGCCAGCGAGCCACAAAAAAGGCAGTGACGAGCAACAATTTTTCTTCTTCCGCCTATTTTGTTTTGCTTTATTTTTCTACTAGGGTCATGGGTATGCTGGAGCCTATGCCAGCGAACTGCGGGCAAGACGCCCCTAAATTGGTCGCCAGCGAATCGCGTGGCACATATAAATAAACAACCAGTTGCACTTACATTCACACCTACGGGCAATTTAGAGTCTTCAATCACCTACCATGCATGTTTTTGTCATGAACGGAACAGAGGATAGGACCCAAAAATGCAAGACTCCAAAACAAATGGACAGTTTCCAAAAAGAGTGGTTTAATAGACGGGCATAGGTCGGTACACGGGCAGGCAATCCAAGAAGGGCAACAGTATCCAAGAACATGAGGCAAAGAGGCAAGGTCGATAATCGGAACAGGGTCAAAGTCTTACTGTGAGTCTGTGACAAGGAATGCTGGAACGTGACGACAAGGTACAACGAACTGGCAACGAGTGGGAATGAGACACGAGGTTAAATACAATCGGTAATTAGGTATGAACGAGGCACAGGTGGTGAAGATGCTCACAGGAGCAGGTGTGTGAGAAACGAGAGAGAGGAAGACAAAACCTGGAACACACGCACGCACACACACACACACACACACACACGACAGTACCCCCCCCTTAACGGCCGGCCCCAGACAGCCCTGGGGCCCCTGGATGCGCAACGTGGAAGTCCCGAATGAGCGAATCATCCATGATAAACGAAGACGGTACCCATGAACGTTCCTCAAGCCCATAGCCCTCCCAGTCCACCAGATATTGAAACCCCCTCCCCCTCCGACGAGACGACAACAGCCGCTTCACAGCGAAGACCGGGCCCCCATCCACAAACCGGGGGGGAGGAGGGGGCCTGGAAGGCGGGACCAGAGGGGACTCCCGGGCTGGTTTGAGTAGGCTGACATGAAAAGCAGGGTGGACCCGCATCGACCTTGGGAGCCTCAGCTTCACGGTGACAGGGTTGATGATCTTTGTGATGGGGAAGGGCCCAACGAACCTGCGAGCAAGCTTCTTGGACTCCACCCGGAGGGGAATATGTTTGGTCGAGAGCCAAACTCGCTGACCCACTTTGTAGTTCCGACGCGCAGCAGCGGCTTTGTAGGACCGTCCCTGGTGCAGCAGCATCTGTCGGGCTCGCTCCCAGGTCCTCCTGCAGCGTCTCACCAAGGTTAATGCCGCTGGAACTGTGGACTCAGGGGCTATGGCAGGAAACAGAGATGGTTGGTAACCATGCACAACGTGAAAAGGCGATAGACCAGTGGATGCAGAGGGGAGGGAATTGTGGGAGAATTCGACCCAAACCAATTTCTGAGACCAGGATCGCGGATCCTGTGAAGCGAGACATCGGAGCCCTGTCTCCAGGTCCTGGTTCAGCCTCTCGGTTTGGCCGTTGGTTTCAGGATGAAACCCAGATGACAGACTGACGGTAGCACCTATGAGATTGCAAAACTCCTCCCAAAATTGCGAAATGAATTGGGGACCCCTATCAGACACCACATTCTTGGGGAAACCATGGAACTTGAAAACCTGATTAATCATCAGCTCGGCAGTGTCTTTAGCTGAGGGGAGTTTTGGAAGTGCAATGAAGTGTGCCATCTTAGAGAACCTGTCAACAACTGTAAGAATGGTGGTATTGCCTTTAGAGGCCGGTAATCCTGTCACAAAGTCTACGGAAATGTCTGACCAAGGACATTGTGGTATTGGCAGGGGTCGCAACTCCCCAGAGGGACGTTGATGAGAGGGCTTGTTGGCAGCACATACCTGGCAAGCATTGACATAATCAATAACATCCCTCCTAACATTAGGCCACCAAAAGCGCTGTTCGACCACTGATTGAGTCTTGGCAATGCCTGGGTGACATACAGTGCGGTTCGTGTGAGCCCAGTGGATGACTCTTCCCCTTAAGGTCGGAACCACATAAAGCCTTTTTTCAGGGTAATCGTCAGGGCTAGGAGTGTCTTTCAGAGCCCCTTTAACCGCCGTTTCAATGTCCCAAACAAAAGCGGAAATAAAACATGACTTGGGCAAAATAGTCTTTGGGTCGGACAAAGAATTCTCTTCGGAGAAAATGCGTGACAAAGCATCTGGCTTACCATTTTTAGAACCGGGTCGGTAGGATAGCGTGAAATTAAATCTAGTAAAGAACAGAGCCCATCTAGCCTGCCTCGCATTTAATCTTTTAGCAGTCTTAATATACTCAAGGTTCTTGTGATCTGTCCATACTAAAAACGGAGTCTGTGCCCCCTCCAGCCAGTGCCTCCACTCAATCAAGGCCACCTTGACTTCCAGCAGTTCACGGTCACCAATGTCATAATTTTTCTCAGCTGGTGTCAGTTTTTTGGAGAGAAAAGCACAAGGATGTAATTTATCATCCTTGAGAGATTTCTGGGAGAGCACTGCTCCTATTCCGGCATCAGACGCATCGACTTCTACCACAAACTGCTGTTGGAGATCTGGCAAAGTAAGGATGGGAGCGGAGGTAAAGCTCGACTTAAGTTTTTGAAACGCTGCCTGACAAAGCGGGTTCCATGCAAAAGGTTTGTGTGGCGAGGTAAGATCATGCAAAGGAGAGGCTATAGAACTGAAATTCCTGATGAATTTTCTGTAGAAGTTTGCGAACCCTAAGAACCTTTGTACATCTTTGCGTGACGTGGGAGTAGGCCAATTAATTACTGCATCGACTTTGCAAGGGTCCATTTTGACTTCACCTTGAGCCAGGACAAAACCCAGAAAAGAAACTGACACCTTGTGGAACTCACATTTCTCAGCCTTAACATATAGTTGGTTCTGCAGTAACTGCTGCAAAACAGAGCGGACATGAATAATGTGAGTCTCCTCATCCGGGGAGAAAATCAAAATGTCATCCAAATAAACAAAACCATAAACATTCAGCATGTCACGCAGGACATCATTGACGAGGTTCTGGAAAACAGCTGGAGCGTTAGTAAGCCCAAAAGGCATTACCAAATATTCATAATGTCCTGTTGGTGTGTTAAATGCTGTTTTCCATTCATCCCCCTCCCTTATTCTGACTAGATGATATGCATTTCTTAAGTCCAGTTTGGTGAAGACCTTGGCTCCCTCCAGGAACTCAAAGGCGGTGGAGATGAGAGGAAGAGGGTACCTGTTTTTACAGTGATCTCGTTGAGACCCCGGTAATCAATACAGGGTCGCAGGGTCTTGTCTTTCTTGTCCACAAAGAAAAATCCTGCTCCCGCAGGGGATGAAGATGGTGCGAATGATCCCGGCTGCCAGTGATTCCTCCACGTACTCCTTCATGGCCTTGTGTTCCGGCCCTGAAAGAGAAAACAACCTGCCTCGTGGGGGTGTGGTTCCAGGCAGCAAGTCAATAGCACAGTCATAAGGTCTGTGGGGTGGAAGGGATTTGGCCTTGGACTTGGAAAAAACGTCTTTAATATCCTGGTAACAGGTGGGCACTTGAGATAAATCAGGATCCCCAGCTGGGGTCTGTGGATTGTCCTTAGAAACATGACCCTGAACATCACATGGCGGCTTGAAACAGTTCCGGGCGCAATTGCTGCCCCATGACATAACCTGCCCAGAGGACCAGTCAATGTGGGGGTTATGTAATCTCAACCATGGGTTCCCTAAGATAAGGTCCTGATTCATGGAGTCAAAAACATGAAAACTAATGCGTTCCGAGTGAGAATCGGGAAATGTCAATGTGAGTGTTTGAGTGATTTTGCCCATAAAACTGCCGTCTGCTGCATAGGTGTTGCGGTGGCGTTTTATTTCAAAGGTTCTAAGGTGCATACGTTTAACGAGGATGGAGTTGAGTAAGTTTGCGTCAGAACCAGTGTCAATTAATACAGGTGTATGAATTTCTTGATCAGGAGAGCATAGTGTCACTTTAGGAAGAACCCGTGTAGGGTCTTCCTTCATCAAATTCAGACTCACCTCTCCCGTGCCCTTGCTACCGGCACCGGCAACTTTGACGTGACAGTTGCTCACGGAATGACCCAACTGACCGCAGTAGAAGCACCGCCCTTCCCTCAGCCGGCGTTGACGTTCCTCAGGGGAGAGACGGAACCTGCCCAGTTGCATGGGTTCCTCCGTGGGGACGTTAGCCAGTGGGTTGAGACCGGAACCAGGGGATCTTCCTTGGTTTGGCTGGTCACCGAGGCTTGTCCTCAAAGTGCGCGGTGACGCAGCCTCTCGCCGATCTCCATCCAGCTCGCGATCCAAAAGCCTCTTGTCGAATTTTACGGCGAGAGCGATGAGAGTGTCCAAGTCGGTCGGCAGGTCTAGCGGCACTAAATGATCCTTGACGGCGGGGGATAGTCCTTGAAAAAAGGCATCGAGTAGCGCCCGATTATTCCAATGACTCTCAGCTGCTAGAATGCGAAACTCAATCGCGTAATCTGACACCCTGCGCATGCCTTGTCGTAAGGTGACAAAAGAGCGAGCTGCCTCACGATCAGGAGTGGAAAATTGAAAAATTTGCTCCATAGTCTTTACGAAAAAAGCCCATGAATGACACGTGGCGGAATTGCGGCTCCATTCAGCAGTAGCCCACGCCTACGCACGACCAGTCAGGTGGGAAATGACGAAAGCAATCTTTGCCCGCTCGGTGGGGAAGGCAGCTGCCTGGAGCTCAAAGTGGAGTTCGCACTGCGTGATGAACGGCTTAATGTTCCCAGAATTTCCAGAGAACCTCTCCGGTCGAGAGAGCTGTGGGCAGACAGCAGCGGAGGTGGCAGGTGGCTGCATGTTGACTGTTTCACATGGAAATACCGTGGCGGTATTGGGTGTGGTGCCAACTGGTTCCTTTTCTTGGATAATTTTCATAAGAAGTTCAAACTGTGAGGCCACCTGTCTCATCATATTGTCCTGATGCCTTGACAGTCCCTCTAGATGAAGGTGGAGGGCAGCAAGCTGCTCATCCTGCTTCGAGAGGCGTTGACCCTGCGCTTGAAGGGCTTTGCGCACCGGGTCTGAGTCTGCTGGGTCCATGTTATGGCCAGTTCGTTCTGTCATGAACGGAACAGAGGATAGGACCCAAAAATGCAAGACTCCAAAACAAATGGACAGTTTCCAAAAAGAGTGGTTTAATAGACGGGCATAGGTCGGTACACAGGCAGGCAATCCAAGAAGGGCATCAGTATCCAAGAACATGAGGCAAGGTCGATAATCGGAACAGGGTCAAAGTCTTACTGTGAGTCTGTGACAAGGAATGCTGGAACGTGACGACAAGGTACAACGAACTGGCAACGAGTGGGAATGAGACACGAGCTTAAATACAATCGGTAATTAGGTATGAACGAGGCACAGGTGGTGAAGATGCTCACAGGAGCAGGTGTGAGAAACGAGAGAGAGGAAGACAAAACCTGGAACACACGCACGCACACACACACACACATGACAGTTTTGGGATGTGGGAGGAAACCGGAGTACCCAGAGAAAACCCACGCCGGCACGGGGAGATCATGCAAACTCCACACAGGCTAGGTCAGATTTGAACCTTGGTCCTCACAACTGTGAAGCAGATGTGCTAACCAGTCATTCACCATGCCGCCACTTAAGAAAATACTTTTAATACAATGAAATACAATATGGTTAGAGTTAAATTAGCCATAGGTCATGTGTCAATGTGTCATAATGCTTTTGTTGTCTCTTATTTTCCACACTTTGGGGTCTGCTTCCGCTAATTGAGGACAGCTTTCGGCTGACACGAACACTCGAGGCAGAAGAGGAGACGGCCAATAGCTATTGTCCATCGAAAAAAAGCTGGGCTCGTCATTGGCCAAGCAGTTTGTAGGGCAGGATGACAGGTGACTCACTGTATGGGACTGATCCGACACTAAAACGAACCAATTCCACCATGGCGATATGCTGTAAAAATATGTCTATAATTCTTGATCCTTTGAGTATTTTGACAAAAGTAAGTTCATTTGATTTGTATAGCACTTTTCACAGATAGGATTCACCTCCTTTAGTATCTTCTTTAATAAAATGTCTCTTAACGGATGTATCAAAGTGAAAATGACTTTTTAGTGTATGTTAACCAGCAATGTGTACTGTTCCGCTGGCTGGGAAGCACAAGGAAGTTTGAACAGGAAGCAACAGAATCCTGTTTCTACATTGATGATCTCTATGGAGCAACATGTTACATCAGAGACTTGGCTCACCATGGAAACACATCTGCTGATTCTACTATCTGGTCCACATGATGAGCCACTCCTCACTCACTTGACTAAATGCAAATGAAGACAGCTAAATATGATCATAGGCAGAAGGATAGCAACTAGGCCAGAATTGCAAACACAAAATTAACTCAATGCATGTAAGTTGTGTTTACTCTTCCCTACCACTGCATGGTATAGTGACCTAGTAAAGGTAATGTATTGAGTATTGATTTCAGGTACATTGGGACCATGTTTTGTTTTAATGTATTAGAGCAGCACATACGTTTGGAGATTATTTCATATACTGTAAGGGTAGAGTAAATCAGTCTCCGTTGGAGTTGACAACTGCTAATCTCTTAACGTGAGCCACGTAACACAGGACAAAAAGAAAGAAACATTAATTGTCCTTGGTTGAGCAATCCATCCATCCATCCATCCATTTTCCGAGCCGCTTATCCTCACAAGGGTCACGGGCGTGCTGGAGCCTATCCCAGCTACCATAGGGCAGGAGGCGGGGTACACCCTGAACTGGTTGCCAGCCAATGGCAGGGCACACATAAACAAACAACCATTCGCACTCACATTCACATCTACGGGTAATTTAGAGTCTTCAATCAACCTACCACGCATGTTTTTGGGATGTGGGAGGAAACCGGAGTGCCCGGAGAAAACCCATGCAGGCACGGAGAGAACATGCAAACTCCACACAGGCGGGGCCCGGGACTGAACCCCGGTCTTCAGAACTGTGAGGCAGACAGTCACCACCGTGTCGCCTGGTTGAGCTATAAATGCATAAAATGTTTATTGTCAAAATGGAATGGTCCGCTCTTTGTTTAATCTCTTTAGTCCCTTGGAACTATGAATTGTTTGGTGGTCAAAAACCTTGAAAATTCAAACTTATTATAATTTTATTTTTTTGAACAAACATTCTAGAGTGGATTGTGTTTGAATTCTGAGAGTTCGCGGTTCAACTTTAATCATAATTGTTTTTTCCCCACTACATCTTCTGTACTGGGTCACATTCACTTGAAGAGTACTTCTGTATCTCAAGAATCCAAACCGTGTGCATCACCTTGTGTTTCCACACACAGCTAATTAACTCAGAAGCTGGAAAAAAAGGAAAAAGACCATGGGGAATTCAAGAGCACTGTTTCCTGGATGTAGAGCTTTCATTTGTTTCATTTGGGTGTAACAATACGTTTTAACAACAATTCGACTTTCAATTCGATACCACAACTCATGGTTGCCGATCCCATTCAAGGACAATATCGGTTTATCTAGAATGATACGATCCGAAACGATTCAGTTTGGGTCGCGGGGTGCTGGACCCTATCCCACCTGATACATATATATATATATATATATATATATATATATATATATATATATATATATATATATATATATATATATATATAAATATAAACGCAATACTTTTTTTCCCATTTTTCGTGAGCTCGACTCAAAGATCTAAAACTTTTTCTACATACAGAAAAGGCCATTTCCCTCAAATATTCTTCACAAATCTGTGTAAATCTGTGTTAGTGAGCATTTCTCCTTTGTTCAGATAATCCATCACACCTCACAGGTGTGGCATATCAAGATGCTGATTAAACAGCATGATTATTGCACAGGTGGGCCTTAGGCTGGCCACAATAAAATGCCACTCTGAAATTTGCAGTTTTGCTTTATTGTGGGGGACTTGGGGGTCAGAAAACCAGTCAATATCTGGTGTGACCACCATGTGCCTCATGCAGTGGAACACATCTCCTTTGCATAGACTTGATCAGGTTGTTGATAGTGGCCCGTGGAATGTTGGTCCCCTCCTCTTCAATGGCTGTGCGAAGTTGCTGGATATTGGCAGGAACTGGAACACACTGTCGTATACGTCGATCCAGAGCATCCTAAACATACTCAATGGGTGGCATATGCTGCAAGAACTGGGATGTTTTCAGCTTCCAGGAATTGTGTACAGATCCTTGCAACATGGGGCCATGCATTATCATGTTGCAACATGAGGTGATGGTCATGGATGAATGGCACAAGAATGGGCCTCAGGATCTCGTCACAGTATCTCTGTGCATTCAAAATGCCATCAATAAAATGCACCTGTGTTCGTTGCCCATAACATACGCCTGCCCATACCATAACCCCACCGCCACCATGGGCCACTTGATCCACAACGGTCACATCAGCAAACAGCTCACCCACATGACGCCACAAACGCTGTCTGCCATCTGGCCTGAACTGAAAACCGGGATTGATCCGTGAAGAGAACACCTAACCAATGTGCCAGACGCCATCGAATGTGAGCATTCGCCCACTCAAGTCGGTTACGACGACAAACTGCAGTCAGGTCGAGACCCCGATGAGGACGACGAGCGTGCAGATGAGTTTCCCTCAGATGGTTTCTGACAGTTTGTGCAGAAATTCTTTGGTTATGCAAACCGATTGTTACAGCAGCTGTCCGTGTGGCTGGTCTCAGACGATCTTGGAGGTGAACATGCTGGATGTGGAGGTCCTGGGCTGGTGTGGTTACACGTGGTCTGCAGTATTTGAGACCGGTTGGATGTACTGCCAAATTGTTTGAAACACCTTTGGAGACGGCTTATGGTAGAGAAATGAACATTCAATTCACGGGCAACAGCTCTGTACATTCCTGCAGTCAGCATGCCAATTGCACGCTCCATCAAAACTTGCCACTTCTGTGGAATTGTGCTGTGGGATAAAACTGCACATTTCAGAGTGGCCTTTTATTGTGGCCAGCCTATGGCACACCTGTGCAATAATCATCTTGTCTAATCATTATCTTAGTATGCCACACATGTGATATATATGCATCTGTAACAGCTTCAACTCTTGTGGGAAGGATTTCTACCAGGTTTAGGAGTGAGTTCATGGGGTCATAAACTGAGGTCAGGCGCTGATTTTGGATGAGACTGTTCACTAAAAATCAACCCAAAGGTGTTCTATCGGGTTGAGGGCAGTACTCTATTCCTCCATGTCTTTATGGATCTTGCTTTGTGCACTGGTGCACAGACATGTTGGAACAGGAAGGGGTAATCCCAAAACTGTTTGACTGTCCAAAATCTTTTGATATGATGAAGCATGCAGAGTTCCTTTTACTGGAGTTTAGGGCTAATGTTTTGGACATTTCCAACTTTGTGGGAACAGTTTGGAGATAGTCCCTTCTTGTTCCAACATGATTGTGCATCAGTGGACAAATCAAGGTTCATAAAGACATGAATGACAGAGTTTTATGTGGATGAACTTCAGTGGCCTACATAATCCTGACCTAAACTCTAGAGAACACTTTTGGATGAATTACAGCAGAGACTGAGAGGCAGGCCTTCTTGTGCAACCTCAGTGTGTAAAATGGTGATCAATCCCAAAAACTCTTTCCTAAACCTTGTGAAAAACCTTCACAGAATAGTTTAAGATGTTTTAACTGCAGAGGATGGACCAATGTCATATTAAACACTATGGGTTTAGAATGAGATGTCACTTAAATTCATATCTGGGACGTGAGCGAATACTTTTGGCAATATAATGTACATAATTATCTCTGACATTATCCCTCCTACTGGAAGAATTGTACGTTGGCGCGTTTTACTGCCCCTTTTCCTTGCGGAAAGGTTTTTCTTTTTAGTTTTTAGTTTAAAAGGATCCATCACCACAACATGCCCAAAGGTAGAGCCCGGATTGGTTTACGCTTGTCTCGGTGCCGTGGATCCTAAAGGGCTGAGTCCGGCTGCCTCATTTCTAGCTAGCTAGCTGGGTGGCTAGCTCCTGCTCAACTTTCTCCCATTCATTCTGCCACGGTTGCCTTCCCACTCCAGTCGTAGCTCCTTTCTGACTTCAGTTGTGCTGCTCCCATGAACATCTGTGCAGCTCCTCAGGCCGGCTGTCAGATACCTCCTTCTGCAGAAATCCTTGGTGAAGGACTATGGACTTCATTGCCATTCCCACTGCAGCCAAAAAGGCTCCCGCATGGGACTTTCTGCAGTTCTGCAGCGGTGGACGATGTCCTGTCTCTGTGGTTGACTGCTGCATGGACACCAGCAGACACCCCTTTCGTTTTTTTTTTTTTTTTTTTTTTTTTGTAAAGCATCGTGAAATAATAATAATCATCAAATAATAACAATAATAATAATCATAATAATAATAATTATTATGATTATAAAAGAAAACCTTAGATGCAGGCCATTTACTTGCTCAAAAGCACAATTGATCATATGTCAATGGAGCAAAATCGAAGTGTCTTGGTAGCTCTATATTCAATATTCATGTCATTACATCCAAGCACCAAACAGTTCCACAAATGAGACATGTCAACAATGAAGGGGAAAGCCCACAAGGCTGTCCACTCATTAAACCCAAAGTAGTTGATGTTGGCAGATGTTCTGGTTAAAAGCAGCCTCAGATGGGCCAGGGGGTCACTAGTTTTCCTTTTGGAAATTCAAATGGACTTCTGTAATGTACTATTTTTGTCTCTTATAAAAAAGATTCCGGCAAAACAGTTGGACACAATTTAGATCATTCTACGAACCGAACCTACAGAACCTACATGCTTTTGTAAGAACTGAAGACAATTTAGAATGTTCAACATTCTAAGGTATCTTATTTTTTTAAAAAAACATTTAGTCTTCAACAAACCTAAGATACAAGGTTATGTAAAGATCGATAACAGTACAATGAGCCAATCGTACTTTTTTACAAGCATCACAGACCTTAGTTTTCATCGAACAGTGTTTTTGCAAATATCGAATAAATTGAGAGTATTCAAGAACTGTAACCTACAGATTTTTATGACCATTAAAGACAATTTAGAGCCATCAAAAAAATCTAACACTTAATTAACATAAAACATTTAGTTTTGGTTTAATTTATGTTATTTTTACATAAAAGAAAGACAATCCAGTCTTCAACAAACCTAATGTACATAAAGTAGTTTTGTAAATATCATATAATTTAGAGTCTTGAATTAATAAATTAACACAACATAAGTGTTTTTGTAAACATTGAAGACATTTCCTAGTTTTCAATTTACCTAATGGATCTTTTGGGGAAATGTGAGAGGAAGCCAGATTACAAAATAACGGTAACACAGAATGGCACAAAATGAGATTTGAACCTAGAGTTTTCAGACAAAAGTGGCAGACAAAAGTGCTAACCCCTCTTCCACTACATCAAACATAATGGCTACATTCTCACAGCGTTCGCATGTGTGAAGAGTCCAACGTTTGGACCCATTGAGGACTGTTTTTGGTGTTTTTGGCTGTGGCCCCGCAACCCGACCTCGGATAAGCCGAACAAAATGGACGGATGCGAAGGTGTAATTTACAGGGGGTAAATGTCGCCTGCACTTTTTCAGAGGGCAGTTTTGGTCCACTGCAGCTGTTTAATGCTCTTTAAATACTATTTATATGGCTTGAGTTGGCGTGGCGGTGCGATTAAAACCCAGACATGTATTTTCAAATAATAATAATAATAATAAGAAGAAGAAGAAGAAGATCTGTATCTGTTCGTAGCTATTATTCCATGTATAATCCTCCATTGGATGTCACCCATCCGTTTTTCAACAGGAGGTTTATACAGGACCCACCAGCTTCCTTTTGGGGAAAATTCCGAACCAAACACCTCTGTCCACCTCGATTCTCTGACTCCAGTGAGCGATCCATTGTTCAGCACTTTTACACAACTCTCATACAGCCGCTTTCCACTACAAGAGCTGAAATTCCCAAGTTTTGGAGTTTTTAGGGACAGTAGGATTCCACATTGCTCCCTCAATTCCCCACCAGCAGGAATCACGCCAAGAGGAGGAAAAACGTACTCAGCCCCCACACTCCACTGGTGAGCTAAATCATTGCTCCGTATAAAGTCCTGGTGTTTTTCTGACAGCGACTGCCACACCTCCTTCAGCAGACCCTGTAGAACCCGGTTGGAGTGGACACCAGTCTTCTCAGCCAGTGTCTCTGGGGATGTCCTCATTAGGTGTCCCATCTTCACAATCCCTGCCTCCCTGAAAGCGCTTCTCATTGTGTCAGACAAAAAGGCACTCAAAGGTAGAAAACTGTTATTGAATAGTGGCTCTTCAAACAACCACAATCCAGGCTCTGCAGAGGCTCGAGTAAAGTCCAAAGTTTGCCAAGCAACAAGGACAGAGCTGTAAAAAGGTGACAGTCCATAAAAACCGGAGCTAGAGGACAGCAGTAACAGATGTTTGTCATAACCTAGCCGTCCGGCCCTCCGGAGCAGCAGACGAGCGACGGCTAACCAGCAGATTGAGTCTTTGTACAACAGCCTCTGTGCCGTCTGTAAATGAAAACCAGCCCTCCTGGAGGCAATGTCTATAAGGCCCTGCCCCCCTTCCGTCACAGGGAGATACGGGACTGACGCTCTCATCCAGTGATGACCAGACCAGAAAAAGTCCACCAGCATCTTCTGTAGCTGTTTAATCAGTCCTGGTGGGGGTACTAACACCTGAAGTCTGTGCCACAAAAGAGAGGCGACGAGATGGTTTACAATCAGAGTTCTTACCCTATAGGACAGCTGAGGTAGCAACCATTTCCATCTAGACAATTTAGCTTGCACGTTTCCCAGCACTCCCTCCCAATTTTTAGCAACCATCTTGCCGTCACCCAAATAAATCCCCAGAATTCTCAACCCACTATTTCCCCATGTAAGGCCACCAGGGAGACCATACGCAGTCGCCTGTGTTAGATTACCAACCCAGCATGCCTCACTCTTTTCCCAATTTACCTTAGTTGAGGAAGCCTTTTCATACAGCGTTAGACTTTCTCTCAATGCCTCTATGTCCCCATGTCCCTGGACCATTACAGTAATGTCATCAGCATAGGCTGACAAGACTATGGGAAGGCTATAAGTCATCTCTGGCAGACATAGACCTTTCAAAGTTTTCATCAGTCTCAATAGGAGAGGCTCGATAGCAAAACTATACAATAGTCCCGAAATAGGACAGCCTTGTCTAAGCCCTCTCCCGACCACGACTGGTCTGCTCAGTCCTCCCCCAACCTTAACTACACAACATGCACTCTCATACAGGAGTCTCACCCATGATACAAAATGCTCCCCAACTCCAAACGCGCACAATGTGGAAAATAAGAAAGAAAAATCCACCCGATCAAATGCTTTTTCCTGATAAATAGAAATAATGCCTACATCAAGGCCGTATGCCTTGCACACATCAAAAATATCTCTCATTAAAAATAAATTGTCCAACAAAGATCTGCCAAGGATGCAGTACGACTGGTCTTCACCAATTACAATGTCCATATAAACTTTTAGTCTATTTGCCAAAACTTTGGATAACATTTTATAGTTCGTACATAGTAAGGCAATAGGTCTCCAATTCTTGAGCAAAGTTAAATCCCCCTTTTTTGGCAGAAGAGAGATCACCGCACGCCGACAGGAAGCTGGAAGAGTCCCTCTCCCAAAGGAGTCCTTGAAAACCTCCAACAAGTCATTCCCAATTATATTCCAGAAGTGTTTATAGAAATCTGCTGATATTCCATCCAAACCTGGAGCCTTACCAGAGGTCAACTGGGTCACCGCAGTCGTCAATTCCTTCAGAGTAATGTCAGAACCCAGGACATCTTGTACATCAGATCCCAGCTGAGGGACACCCTCAAGTAGTGTCTCTGTAGCCTTTCCATCGCACCTTTCTGCCTCAAACAGGTTGGAGTAGAATGACACCCCCAGCATTCTCGTTTCTGCAGAATCTGAAATCAGCGTCCCATCAGGCCGCTGAAGGCACACCATTTGTTTCCTCTGTCCAAAAGATCTCTACAGGTTAAAAAAGAAGGAGGTGGGTGCATCGATGTCCCTCAGTTTGGTAAAACGTGACCGGACCACAGCTCATTTAGCCTTCTCTTGAAGAAAACAAGGCAACTGCTGTCTTTTTTTATTTAACTGCTCTGTATTTTCAGCAGCCACACTCTCCAAAACCTCAATGTCCTCTTCTAGTTTCTCGATAGCCTTCCTAGTATTAATACTAGAGAAAGATGCGTACTGTTGGCAAAACACTTTCACTTGACTTTTTCCTACCTCCCACCACTGAATTAAGGAGGGAAAAAACTCTTTCTTGGCACTCCAATTACTCCAAAACAATTTAAAATGTTCACAAAAAACAAAATCATGTAAAAATTTGACATTAAAATGCCAGAATGATTTCGGCTTGTCCATGTGGGACAAAATTAGTTCCAAGAATACCAAATGATGATCTGTAAACCCAACTGGGGAAATTTGACAATTAATTGCCCTGGTGTTAGAAGCCACAGACATATAAAATCTGTCTAATCTGGCTGCAGTAACCACGCCATCAAAAACTTTCATTTGGGTATATTGTCTGTCTGTCGGATGCTTTGTCCTCCACACATCATCTAAATCCAACTCTTTGGTCATCTTTGACAAGAAACAGGATGACTGAGTATGGAGCTCCTGTCCTATTCTAGCTAAAGCAGGATCGGTGCAACAGTTCCAGTCCCCCCCAACTAAAACACATTCTACTTTATCACAGTTGTCCAAATTTTCTTTTAGTACTTGAAATAAATTCAAACGGTCCCGCCCGCAATTTGGTGCATATACATTCACAAATTTAAACATGATGTTTTGGATGACTGCTTTAACCATTACAATCCTCCCTGCAACTATTTGTGTGATCGCTAAAACATTAACACTAAGAGTGGGACTAAATAATATACCGACCCCCGCACTAAGATTAGAGCCATGACTGAGAACGTACTGACCGCCCCAACTTAGCCCCCAGTCCGTTTAATTTAAATTATCACTGTGTGTTTCTTGCAACATAGCGATATCTATTCTTTTTTGTTTTAGGATTTCTAACACTAGCGCCCTCTTCTGTGCGTTTCTACCCCCGTTAATATTTAAGGATGCAACCCGTAAAGAATTCATATTAATAAAAAGAGAGAAAAAAATAACCAGCCAAAAGACAACAGCAGAGAAAACACCCAGTGTTGTAGTTACATTTCTAATTTAATAATCAACTCTCAATTTTTTCTGTCTTTTACCACTTGAAATTTTCCTAGCAGCAGTCACATGCTTCCTCAGGCGATATCTCTTCTTGTCATCAAGCAAGTCTGTTCCTACCACCTTTTGTAGGGTACTCACAGTCTTCACAAACTTTCTAACATCTCGAAAATATTCTTGTACATCAACCGTTTTACCGAATGTATCCTCCAAAAACTCATCTAATTCTTTCATTCTTTATGAATCCTTACTCTGGGAAACGCTGTCAGCAATTTAAGCACCATCAGAGTCATCATCAGTCTCCAGCCCCATAGCCTGGCTACCATCACCATGCTGAACCTGGTCTACTATATTGTCATCAGTGTTTACCCTGTCAGCAGCCTTCAGCTGCTGTCTCATATCACTAGCCTGTGCCATTTTCATCCGATCAACAACACTGTTCTGTTCTATAATTTGCATGTCATTCTTACTTTCATCATTCTCAATAATAGCACGTTGTCCATCTACCTTCGCCGCCACCGATCCACGGCTTTCAGCAAGGGCTACCTCCGCCGTCGAGACGGCATTCACACTCATAGGGCCCACTCCAAACGGAGTCAGGCTCAGCCGTCCGCTCCTCAACGTCAACGACCCCGTCCACAACCGGACCTGGATAGGGGGAAAAAAGATTGCACATTGCAAGTATTTATTTGTGCACGTACAAACACAGACAAACATTTCTGTGTCTTACACTATCGTAAATGTGACATTTTCCGCAGGCTGGAGGAGCTCCTGCCTGTGAAGGTTTTTTTTACCGTCCCAATGCACCCCATCGGATGCACCCTGGCGCTGAGACTGGTAGAATGGTGTAGAAGAATGAGAGTCGGTGCTTAAAAGTATAGTGAAAGAATAGAGATGACTAGATGGGACAAGCAAATTTGAACGAATCTTTCTGTATGTGTGCTGCTGCCCGCTAACGAATGAACTATCGGTTGTTGGCGGACTGCAGTTGCTCGTTTACATTTAAACTCAGCTTCATGTGGTGAGTGACATCATGTACACTGTGATTGCGACGTCTGTGATCCCAGCGCCCACATGCTGGCAAAAGGAGACTCTCTCATCTAGTAACATTTCATGGTTGAGTGAAGGGAGCTATGGTGTATTCTGATTTGAGATGAAGATTTTGTCTGGTTATTTATGGTGGTAATATTATTATTATTTTGTATATATGTTTTATGCTTTGTTTCATGTACAGTTTGTATACATCACATTGCACAGTTTGTTGTAGAGTATGTCTTTATTTGTACTTGCTTTTGTTTTACTCTGCTGTGTAAACCTAGGTCGGCATTGCAATACAGAATCTGTTCTCAGTTGCCTTTCCTGGATAAATAAAGGTTAAATCAAATACAAATATGTATAGGAAATCTTGTGTGGGCTCTTGTCTTGATGAATCTCTCTTCCTTTGGGACGATTCACTTTTTTTTTTATCTCTCCTGATATTCCCCTCTTTAATCCTCCTCCCACTCCAGCTCACTAGCTTCCCCGTCAACTCCTCCCTAGAAAAAAACAGCACTGTGGATTGAATCCATGGCCAACCACCACAACAGGGAGGCATATGGGTTGATTTTGTTTGTATTCCCTCTTTAAGGTACTGAGAGCACACATGCTATTGTGTTTCCAAGCACAAGTGGTCCTCTCGATGTATTTAAAGTAATTGCAGCTTTTTTTCCCCTGAGCATTTTGTCTCAAGGGAGTCATGCTGATACCCCTGGAAGTTATTAGCTCAACAACAACAAAAAGCACATCACCTGGATACGTCACAATGTTCTCTGTGCATACACATCTTGTGAGTTTTATCCATCACATCACGCCATGGGGATCATCGACCCCGGATGACCCGGTAGCTTCATTTGTGGTCTGTTGCACTGGAATCTCAAACATCAAGTTTTGTAATTTTGAAAATAGGAAACTAACAAGCATTTTCCTTCCAAACATTATTTTTCAGAATCAGAATCAGAATCAGAATCAGAATCATCTTTATTTGCCAAGTATGTCCAAAACACACAAGGAATTTGTCTCCGGTAGTTGGAGCCGCTCTAGTACAACAAACAGTCAATTTACAGAACACTTTGGGGACATAAAGACATTGACAAAAAACAATTGTGCAAAAAGATGCAGAGTCCTCTAGCACTTAGAGCAGTTCGAACGACTAATATTGCAATAGTCCGGTGCAATGACCATTGTGCAAAGGGCGCTGAGACTTCAAGGAGTGTATGCGGTTTAAAGTGACGAGTAGTGCGATCATCTGGGACAATGTTGGTTGTGCAAATGTTACAGATACTCCTCAATCAGTGTGCAAATGGAGCAGATGCTACTCTGGCATGAGTGGCCAGTATATGCAAATAGTGCAGCATGGCGAGACAACTACAGTGAGTGCACGAGTAATACATAATTGGCCCCACAGAAATGTGACAACGAACTCAAGTCAAAAAATTGCCAGCTTGTTGTAATGGAATTATAGGTTAGGTGTTTAAGAAGTTGATCGCAAGAGGGAAGAAGCTGTTGGAATGTCTACTAGTTCTAGTTTGCGTTGATCGGTAGCGCCTACCTGAGGGAAGGAGCTGGAAGAGCTGGTGACCGGGGTGCAGACGGTCCGAGAGGATTTTGCACGCCCTTGTCTTAGTTCTGGCAGCGTGCAAGTCCTCAATGGTGGGTAGGGGGGTACCGACAAGAGGGAGTGCAGTTTTTCTTCCTGATATAATTTGTCGATGGGGGTTTTGGGCCCCCTGTCGGACAGCCAGGGGCCCACCCAATGCTCAGGGCCCTTGGATGGTTGTCCCCTTCTTCCATCCTGATCCACGCCCCTGTGTGTAGTTATGTGCCCATCTTGCGTAACATTATGTTTGAAACTTGGAACAAATCCATTCATCCATCCATTTTCTGAGCCGCTTCTCCTCACTCGGGTCGCGGGCGTACTGGAGCCTATCCCTGCTGTCTTCGGGCAGGAGGCGGGGTACACCCTGAACTGGTTGCCAGCCAATCGCAGGGCACATAGGAACAAACAACCATTCGCACTCACAGTCATGCCTACGGGCAATTTAGAGTCTCCAATTAATGCATGTTTTTGGGATGTGGGAGGAAACCGGAGTGCCCGGAGAAAACCCACGCAGGCACGGGACAACATGCAAACTCCACACAGGCGGGGCCGGGGATTGAACCTGGGTCCTCAGAACTGTGAGGCTGACGCTCCAACCAGTCGGCCACCGTGCCGCCACTTGGAACAAATCACTCAGGATAATCTTCAAGACACATCTGATTTTCTGACTTTATAAGCATGCATGCATCAGCGTGGACTGTGTGTGTGTGTGTGGGTATAGGTGTGTGTGTGTGTGTATGAGAGAGAGAGAGAGAGAGAGAGAGAGAGAGACAGAGAGACAGAGAGAGAGAGAGAGAGAGAGACAGAGAGAGAGAGAGACAGAGAGAGAGAGAGAGAGAGAGAGAGAGAGAGAGAGAGAGAGAGAGAGAGAGAGAGAGAGAGAGAGAGAGAGAGAGAGAGAGAGAGAGACTATTAATTTGTAACAGGTGAAGCTAAGCGGCATGGTGGACGACTGGTTAGAGCATTAGCCTCACAGTTCTGAGGAACCGGGTTCAATCCCCGGCCCCGCCTGTGTGGAGCTTGCATGTTCTCCCAAAAAACATGCATTAATTGGAGACTCTAAATTGCCCGTAGGTGTGACTGTGAGTGCGAATGGTTGTTTGTTTGTGTGTATGTGCCCTGCGATTGGCTGGCAACCAGTTCAGGGTGTACCCCGCCTCCTGCCCGATGACAGCTGGGATAGGCTCCAGCACGCCCTCGACCCTTGTGAGGAGAAGCGGTTCAGAAAATGGATGGATGGAAGAAGGTGAAGCTAATTGATTTCAATAATCTCGAGCATGTTAGGCACATCTATTTTATTGATGGACCTCCAAACATCCAATCTAATTGTATTACTTTTATTGGAATTATTCAAAAACATGTGCTCCTTTAAAGTCTGAGCTTTTTTAAATTCAGTGTTTAAAAAACTAAAATCTTTTTCACAGATTACAATGACATACACAAGTCTCAGCAAAAGTCCTCAAAGTTTGTTCAAAGGCTCAAACAGGAGAATTGGACCCTAGGATCGTAACTGCGCACACGGATGTCTAATAGCGACAGTATCGATACCAGATGCTTGTCTATTGAGACTATACTTCCAGATAGTGCAATTCTGATATATTTCCCAAATGTCGTCTATTGTATGCTGTATACCTTTAAATGTTCATCACCACTAGTGTAAAAGACCCGAGGGCTATGTGACCCCAAGCTGCAGGGTACCTCAGACTGAATTGAGACAAAATTGAGAGATGCAGTACAAATGAGGTTAACTGGACACAAGATAGAGTTGTCTTGGCAAATCAATGAGTGTCTCTCTCAGTCCCATCTGCAGTCCCCTCAAACACTGAAATATTTGAAGCTTAGCCAAAGCCTTGTACTCTGAGACCGAGTGTTCATTTGAGGGTGAAATTTATACTTTAAAGAGATCATTATAAAGGGCTTGCATCAAGTTATTTTCGACTAACTTTCACAGTGAGCCCAATGACAAAACCACTTATTGCTTAACAAAGAGACGATGGGTCAAAGACAAGAACACAGCTGTGTAAAACTCCTCAAAATCTGTAGTCCACAGCAACGATGCTGTGATGAAGAAAGGAGCCGACTAGACCAGCCTTACAAAAAACTCAAATGGAGAAAGAGTACCAAGGTGAAGTCCAGGGCCGGCCCTCCCATAGGATGGGGTTAGCAATTGCTGAAGGCGCCGCAGACTCAAGGGGACACCAAAATCAGAAAGAATATATATCCATCCATCCATTTTCTGAGCCGCTTCTCCTCACTAGGGTCGCGGGCGTGCTGGAGCCCATCCCAGCTGTCATCGGGCAGGAGGCGGGGTACAACCCGAACTGGTTGCCAGCCAGTCGCAGGGCACATACAAACAAACAACCAGTCACACTCACAGTCACACCTACGGGCAATTTAGAGTCTCCAATAATGCATGTTTTTGGGATGTGGGAGGAAACCGGAGTGCCTGGAGAAAACCCACGCAGGCACGGGGAGAACATGCAAACTCCACACAGGCGAAACTCCACACAGGCGAACACCCCCAAAAGAGCATTACAAAGCTGCAGTTCATTCAGAATGCTGCAGCTCGGGTTGTGACCAGAACAAAGAGATCAGAACCTATTATTCCAATTCTAAAGTTTCTATACTGGCTCCGTGTAATCTTTAGAATAGACTCGATAAATCATAAAATGGTTTAGGTCCTGAATATATGAAATAAAAGCTAGTGGAATATAAACCCAGTAGGGCTCTGAGCGCTACAGACTCAAGTCAAATAATGCAGCATGGTTAAGCCTTCATTAACTGCTGGGACCGTGCTCCGGGGCCACTTTCAAAATAAAAGCATAAAATGGCATTGATGTCTAATGTAGTAATATATGAAGCTTTTATTTTTAAGTTGGCCCTCTTACCACGTTGGCAGAGAGGCGGCGAGTCACAGTAAGACACTATTATCAAATCAATCACTAAAACAGCCTTTTACCAGTTGCAGAACATATCCAGAGTGAAGGCTTGCATGTGCAAAGTAGACCAGGAGATGCTGGACTCCCCCAAAAGAGCATTAAAGAGCTGCAGCTCATTGAGAATGCTGCAGCTCAGGTTCTGACCAGAATAAAGAGATCAGAACATATTGCTCCAATTCTAAAGTATCTACATTGGCTCCCAGTCAGATTTAGAATAGACTTTAAAGTCCTGCTACTGGTCAATAATCCGGGTTTAGGTCTTGAACACATAAAATACATGTTCATTAAATGTAAGCCCAGTAGGGCTCTGAGATCTACCGACTCAGATCAGATAACGAAGCACTGAGTCAAAAGCAAACATGATGAAACACCTTTTAGCTGCTATGCTGCTCACAATTGGAATAAGTTATAGACAGAAGTCAAGTCAGTACCAAGTGTCGACGTTTTAAAATCCAGGTTTCTTTTTTCTTATGCTTATGATTGACTATCTTAGAAAATTTCTACTTTTAAATTATCTTTCTTGCACTGTACATTTCTTATCTTTATACACACACACACACACATATATATACTGCGACTGACTGGCGACCAGTACAGGGTGTAGTCCGCCTTTCGTCCAAAGTCAGCTGGGATAGGCTCCAGTGCCCCGCAACCCTAACCAGGATAAGCGGTGTGTTCGATCCCCGGCCCCGCCTGTGTGGAGTTTGCATGTTCTCCCCGTGTCTGCGTGGGTTTTCTCCGGGCACTCCGGTTTCCTCCCACATCCCAAAAACATGCATTAATTGGAGACTCTAAATTGCCCGTAGGTGTGGCTGTGAGTGCGAATGGTTATTTGTTTGTATGTGCCCTGCGATTGGCTGGCAACCAGTTCAGGGTGTACCCCGCCTACTGCCCGATGATAGCTGGGATGGGCTCCAGCACGCCCGCGACCCTAGTGAGGAGAAGCGGCTCAGAAAATGGATGGATGGATATATATGTGTGTGTATGTATACACACAGTGGGTGCGGAAAGTTTTCAGACCCCTATCATTTTTTCACTCTTTTTTATATTGCAGCCATTTGTTAAAATAATTTGTTCATTTTTTCTTCATTCATGTACACACAGCACCACATATTTAAAGAAAAAATAATAATTGTTGAAATTTTTGCTGATTTATTAAAAAAGAAAAACTTAAATATCACACAGCCATAAGTATTCAGACGCTTTGCTGTGACACTCATATATTCAACTCGGGTGCTGTCCATTTCTTCTGATCATCCTTGAGATGGTTCTATACCTTCATTGGAGTCCAGCTGTGTTTGATTATACCGATTGGACTTGATTAGGAAAGCCACACACCTGTCTGTAGAAGACAGATCACAGTGTATGTCAGAGCAAATGAGAATCATGAGGTAAAAGGAACTGCCTGAAGAGCTCAGAGACAGAATTGTGGTAAGGCACAGATCTGGCCAAGGTTAAAAAAACAAATCTGCTGCACTTTAGGTTCCTAAGATCACAGTGGCCTCCATAATCCTTAAATGGAATGTTTGGGATGATCAGAACCCATCCTAGAGCTGGCCCTCCGGCCAAACTGAGCAATTGGGGGAGAAGAGCCTTTGGGAGAGAGGTAAAGAAGAACACAAAAAGGCTGTGGCTGAGCTCCAGAGATGCAGTCGGGAGATGGGAGAAAATTCTAGAAAGTCAACCATCACTGCAGCCCTCCACCAGTCGGGGCCGATGGAAGCCTCTCCTCAGTGCAAGATGTGAAAGCCTGCATGGAGTTTGCTAAAAAACACCTGAAGGACTCGAAAAGGGTGAGAAATAAGATTATCTGGTTTGATAAGACCAAGATAGAAATTGTTGGCATTAATTCTAAGTGTCATGTGTGGAGAAAACCAGGCACTGCTTATCACCTGTCCAATACAGTCCCAACAGTGAAGTATGGTGGTGGCAGCATCATGCTGTGGGGTGTTTTTCAGCTGCAGGGACAGGGAGACTGGCTGCAATCGGAGAAAAGATGAATGCGGCCAAGTACAGGTATATCCTGGACAAAAATCTTCTCCAGAGTGCTCAGAGCCTTAGACTGGGCCGAAGGTTCATATTCCAACAAGACAATGACCATAAGCACACAGCTAAAATAACGAAGGAGTGGCTTCAGAACAACTCTGTGACTGTTCTTGAATGACCCAGCCAGAGCCCTGACTTAAACCCAATTGAGCATCTCTGGAGAGACCTGAAAATGGCTGTCCACCAACGTTCACCATCCAACCTGACAGAACTGGAGAGGATCTGCAAGGAGGAATGGCAGAGGATCCCCAAATCCAGGTGGGAAAAACTTGTTGCATCATTACCAAAAAGACTCATGGGTGTATTAGCTCAAAAGGATGCTTCTACTAAACACACGTGCCTGCGTGGATTTTCTCCGGGCACTCCGGTTTCCTCCCACATCCCAAAAACATGCATTGTAGGTTAATTGACATCATCAATTGTCCGTAGTTGTGAATGTGAGTGTGAATGGGTGTTTGTTTGTATGTGCAATGCGATTGGCTGGCAACCAGTTCAGGGTGTACCCCGCCTCCTGCCCGATGATAGCTGGGATAGGCTGGGATCAGAAAATGGGTGGTTGGTTGGTTGGTTGGTTGGGTCTGAATACTTATGGCTGTGTGCTATTTCAGTTTTTCTTTTTTAATGAATCTTCAAAAATGTCTACAATTCTGTATTTTTTTGTCCATGTGGGGTGCTGTGTATACATTAATGAGGAAAAAGAATGAACTTAAATGATTTTAGCAAATGGCTGCAATATAACAAAGAGTCAAAAATTTAAGGGGGTCTGAATACTTTCCGTACCCACTGTACGTGCCCTGCGATTTGCTGCTGACCAGTTCAGGGTGTAGCCCGCCTCTCGCCCGAATATAGCTGGGATAGGCTCCAGCACGCCGCAACCCTAATGAGGATAAGCAGTACAGAAAATGGATGGATTGATTATAGCAAATACTCCATCCTCTACTGAGAGCCAATTTTTTTTTGTGACCCCAGTGAACATTGGAAACATGTCAAAAAGGCCAAAACCGTCTAGACCACAGAAGAAGAAGAAAAAATAGAGGGAAAATTGGCGAAAGAGAGGTCAATTTGTTGCTACTTTTGGTTTGTCGCATTAGCTGTCACAACAGCAACTTACTCACATGATTTGTTTGGCAGTATCGATACAGTAATGAAACGAAGAAAATTGTTTCTCTTTGAAATTTTGTGGTATGTTAACTCAAAAATTAAAAGCAATGTTAAAAACCATTGCTGTGCAACTTTTTTGTAAGTTTATGTAATAAATCATTGATAGAATGCAGCGCCATATAAAATATCGCCTCGGGTGCCACTGGCTAGGGTCGGCCCTGCTGAAGTCACTCAGGTGTACTTGATATATTATTGCAATATCTTTCTTAGGGGAGCTCTACTACTCAAGGGCACTTAGCAGAAGATTAAAATGGGTTATTCAATTAATGAAGTATCGCCCACTCAACGCTTCCTGGATCGACATGAATCCCACTGGACACCTGGATATTTCACTTGCTCTCAATAAGGCCCGCTGCAAACCGAGCAACACAGCCGATAGCCACTGAAGTCGACCATTGCAAAAGAATTACAGTCAGCGACTCTTCACTGCATACAACGCGAATGAGCGCCGCACATTCACAGAAGCGCTGCAATGGAGAAACTGCAACCCTGTATGTGGTTTTGAGGCTCCACGCAGCAAAACCGGCGGCCGACCATCGGCCACACATGAAAACAAGCTGCTGAATCCTGCACATTCTACAACATTTCAGTCAGTTTGGGCCGCGGAACCCACCTTACTGTAAGTTAAAGATCATGGTCATGTGACCTTTCTATAGGCTGTTTGATTAGTCAAATGCAGTGTTTTCTCTTTGACGCACTGTCAAACCTTTAGGGATGAACAAGATGTACTAAACACTTCATAATAATAATTAATCTGTTCTAGAGTCAGTATAAACCAGTGTTGGGAAAACATTTATGCTCAAGGGCCACATTTGACTTTGAAAACAAAGGCCTCTAAAATTCTCCATAAAATTTAAATTCAGGAAAAAAACCTATTCATTTCTAAAGTACCGGCACGGTGGACGACTGGTTAGAGCGTCAGCCTCACACTTTTGAGGACCCGGGTTCAATCCCCGGCCCCGACTGTGTGGAGTTTGCATGTTCTCCCCGTGCCTGCGTGGGTTTTCTCCGGGCACTCCGGTTTCCTCCCACATCCCAAAAACATGCATAAATTGGAGACTCTAAATTGCCCGTAGGTGTGACTGTGAGTGTGAATGGTTGTCTGTTTGTATGTGCCCTGCGATTGGCTGGCAACCAGTTGAGGGTGTACCCCGCCTCCTGCCCGATGACAGCTGGGATAGGCTCCAGCACGTCCGCGACCCTAGTGAGGAGAAGCGGCTCAGAAAATGGATGGATGGATGGATGGATGGATGGATTTCTAAAGTACACTACCTATTCTATTGCCCACACTGCTCTAATCCCAAGTAATGTTCCATTTGAACCATTTAAATTGCATTTTTAGGGGAAGTGACTTTGTTTGAAACAGGAGTGTCATTAGGTTTTATATAGGGGGGGTGTTTGTATATTTATAGCCTATCTATATATTTATAAGCTATTCTGTTGGCATATTCACTTATTTAGATGTATTGTTGTGCAATTAAGGAAGTCTGTCTTGTGTAAAAAAAAAAAAAAAAAAAAAAAAAAAAGAGACAAGAATAAATGTAACGGTGGTTATTCATCCATCAGTAGAAACCTCAACGTATATAACATATTTACGTGGAATATATATAAAGTCAATTCAAACAATGAAATATATTAATAACCATTTACAATAAACATTTATTATATATACAGTACTTTAGTATCATATACATAGTATTAAACTATATTCTTAAGAAATAAAACATCTGTACATTCGGTAGAAATCAATAAAAATCTTCGGTCACTGTTATCATTACCGTATGGTAGCACTTCCTCATTTGCTTCCTGACTTTGCTGTGATTGGTCAATATGTTGATATCGAACAAAACATCTCCACAGTCGGTCGGCCTAATGTATTGGAGGGGAATAATTTGCCAAGTCACTCAGCTGTAAATAGTGAAGAGTTGGCGCGCCTGGTACATGTTGGAAATGTTGGGGAAATATTTAGTGGGAGCTTAAGAATATTTTAGGCTCAAACACAGGCCTAATGATGCCACTGGTTTGAAACGTCACGGTAATTTTGACGCACAGACCTAGAGAACCCCTCAGAATTTGGCCCTGTATGAGCTTATTGTTAGATTTTTTTTTAACTGAAACTTGTCAGCCAATAGGAGAAGGGGTTTCTGGAGTAACAAAGAAAACGAAAGGGTCGAGGATATAGTCTTTGTTGAGAAATAATTAAATTATACTCTTTTACTCTAATTTGAAGGTGTTTTTGACCAGATTTTTCGATTGGCATTATCATAGAATAACATACACTAAAAATGGACAAAAAAAAACGCAATTCTTCCGAACCCATGTGCTAATTTTTAAAATTCTTGATAAGTTATATCAGGCATGGTGGGAAAATTGGTTAGCACATCTGCTTCCCTGTTCTGAGGACCCGGGTTCAAATCCGGCCTCGCCTGTATGGAGTTTGCATGTTCTACCCGTACCTGTGTGGGTTTTCTTCAGGTACTCCATTTTAACTCCCACATCCAGAAAACATGTATGTTAGGTTGACTGAGGACTCTAAATTGCCCGTAGGTCTGAATGTGACTGTGAATGGTTGTTTCTTTCTTTTTTCTTTTTTTTGTCCTGTTCGGCTGTTAGGTCAAGCAGAATGGAAAATCTGTATCCCTTTCATGCCGGAACAGTTTTATTGTGTCACAGTGGAGTTTTTACTGTACCGCTGTGGTATTATAATTGAGGTTTAATGAGAATCAGACTTGATCAGTCGAACAGAACAAAGTTTCTAGAAGGGAGAGAAAAACAAAGACAAAAGACAAATCACTATTTGTAAACAGGAGAGAAATAAATCATTACATTATCTACAACAATGAAACATTAAATATGAGTGTTGCATGGGGCTGTAGTGCTACACCCTGTGAGGGAAGGACAGGACAAGTTAGAACAGGACAAGCACAGGAGAAGAAGCATGCAGGACTAGGGTCATGAACCCGACTGTGCAACTGAAGTGTGGTGGCATTATGTGAATTATAAAAGTCCATGGGACGAGAGTATAAGTGAGAGGATACACATGCGATTTGCATATTCATGAGTTATTTGTCGCAGTAAGTGCGTTACCCCACACCCAGTGAAAGAGTCCTAGGGGTGTGTGTCTGCGGATACATGCAAGTGAATTGATAGCGTTTTACATGCACAAAGACTGACAGAAGTGTCCTGTAATTGCTGTGGCCGCACCGCGGGGGCTGAGGACCCCACCCAATCAATCGAGGGGCGGGATCAGGCCCAGCGGTCCACCCGAGAGCAGCCCGGCGGACGGGACACGTCCCACACCGAGGGACCCAGGGCGGTCCGCCGGCCCCACTGAGGCGCTCCGACAACTGGCCACCCGGTGGGGACCGCAGGGACCCAATGCTACCCCCACCCCAGCATACCCCCACACCCAACCCACCACCACACACGCACCGCCAAAAAATATATACAGTGAATGGTGTGAGTGTGTGCTAAGCGAGTGATTGAGAGGCATGGCTCCTGCAGGTCGGGCCCATTAGGCCGGACAACCACTGACGAAGAGGGCCATCCCTCCCAGACCCGTATGGTTGTTTCTATGTGCCCTGCGATTGGCTGGCGACCAGTTCAGGGTGTACACTGCCTCTCGCCCGAAGATAGCTGGGATAGGCTGCAGCACCCCCACGAGCCTAGTGAGGATAAGTGGTACAGGAAATGAATTGATGGATGGAAGTTCTAACAATATTTTGACAGACTGTCAGTTTGGTGAAATTTTGTCACGTTGCTACTAACAATTCCACACAGAGCAGATTTCTTCATTGATGAATTTTAGCATGTTTAATCAGTTAGAATTGAAGAATTTCAAATGTGGCCCTTGCATCTCTTGATTTTTCTGTATGTGGCCCTCAGAGGAAACAGTTTGATACATCACTAAATTGTTGTGAACTCACCCTTATTGATAATGAGTGACAAACAAGCAGAGTTATGGACCCTTCTCATAGATACAGCTGACTCTTCCACCTACATTGCATTCTTCTTCTTCTAATTGTTCACATATTGCCACTCTAACCATGTTGTAGTGAGCAGCCAGCACCCTTTCTTTCCTTTCCCTTTCTGTTGCAGTCATTAGCAACGTATGTTACCAGTCTCCTCGGGCAAATTTACACTTCCCCTTCCCAAAAATGGCCAGACGAAAGATGAAAAACCGCTAACTTCCAAGACAGGTGGCAGCCAGATTATCTGTTCACGAAAGTCAAAGACAGACCTGTTTGTCGTGTGCGGAGCAACGTGGGTGCCACGAAGAATATGACATAATTCAATTAATGTATTTTTTAATGCCCTTTATCAACTGCTAGGCAGGGACTTAATAGTTTGAGGTTTGGATTTTTATTGAAGGAAATTCTTATTTTTTGGGTTGTTCTGTTGTTGGCCTTTGAAAAAAGATTTACATCAAAAAAGAAAGGTAGTTGGAGATAGATAAATAGAAGATGGAGAGACAGAAGAATACATGTTATCTATTTAAATACAAAACAACAAACAAATACCACTGATGTCTTTTATCGCAAATTTTATTTCTCATGTGTTTACAATATTAAAGTTTATTTATTCCAGATTTAGTGTTTAAGCAACATTTAAGTTTGTTGTCATATGATAAACTTTAACGCTACATTTGTGGAGAGAAGGGAAACATGCCCATTCGCAGTGATTTTTCATTAAATATTGAGTTTGGCCCACGACGTTGTCCCAATTTTTTATTTTGGCCCACCGTGAATTTGAGTTTGACACCCCTGCTGTAGAGGAAGAAATACAACATGGAAGTTCACTGAGATGCAAGTGAGTTGTAAAAAGACATACATTTTAATGGCCTGGGAAAGAAACACTACATGGCGTTATATGTTTTTATTGCACTAGTAAGTGTTCAACTACATTGCCACATTTTGAAGACTTAAATGACAAGCAGAAATGTGCAATAATGTGATTTAAAGTCACACTGGGATTGAATGAATCGTTTGGATGAAAGGACCTCAAACAGCTGAGCTCTTCGTGCTCATTTGCGTCTTTGTGTTGAAACGGAGTGCATGGATTATCTTTTTTTTAAAAGATGTGTAATTTTGCGTGATTATGATGTCTGAAAAAGCACTTTGTCACTTCACACTACAACACCGCCTCCAAATGTGGCTGGCAAACAGGTGGTGGTGTCTCACTTTGGAGGCTTCATGCTCATTTAAGGATGTGTCCCGAGCTGGAGTGGCACTCATTTTCATCCCTGGAGTTTCATAACTAAGACCAGCCCACTTCTACGTTCGCCAGTGCACTGGAGAACCTGTCCAAAGTATCATAGTCTTGCACTGAGTGTATCCTGATTTAAAAAAGAATAACCTAAGCAAACTATATGGGGATTCCAACTATATATATATATATGTGTGTGTGTGTGTGTGTGGCGGCACGGTGGCCATGTTCTCCCCGTGCTTGTGTGGGTTTTCTCCGGGCACTCCGGTTTACTCCCACATCCCAAAAACATGCATGAATTGGAGACTCTAAATTGCCCGTAGGTGTGAATGTGAGTGCGGATGGTTGTTTGTTTGTATGTGCCCTGCAATTGGCTGGCAACCAGTTCAGGGTGTACCCCGCCTCCTGCACAATGATAGCTGGGATAGGCTCCAGCACGCCCGCGACCCTAGTGAGGAGAAGCGGCTCAGAAAATGGATGGATGGCTATACAGAGAGAGAGAGATCTCCATCTTTTATTTTAATACATGTAAACTTTACATAATAATGCTATTGACACGGCTTCAAATATAAAGATATGTGGTTACATCATGTGTCTAGCAAGCTCTCTGCTCCTTAAAAAAAAATTATGTTTCTTGTTTTGGGTTAATGGCGATGAGCTAAGGAGACAATTTACATCAGTGTGTCTCTGGCACAGCTTTATGGTGCATATTTCTCTCTCATGAATTATTCATACACACTAGCCAACATAAGTCACTGCAGTGGGATGCGTTGACTCGGGCGTCTCGGCTGGGAGGGCTCTGGCAACTGCGGTGGTCTTATTATAAGCTTTCCATGCTCACAAAATGGTCCTCCATTGGCCAAAATGGAATGCCCCATGAAATGGTGTCTCTTGTTATAGCTTCTTTACGTTCATCAAGTTTGCTTTAATATTTAATAAGTCCCTGTAAAGCGAAAATAAAAATGTCTTATAATTTGACACACCTTATAGAAGAGTGTTGTTAACAAGTCTGCCAAATTTTAATTCATAAAAAATTGCCAAGTAATACAGTATATAATGAGGGGCGGCACGGTGTTCACGTGGTTAGCAGATCCGCCTCACAGTTCTGAGGACACGGGTTCAAATCCGGCCTCGCCTGTGCGGAGTTTGCATGTTCTCCTCGTGCCTGTGTGGGTTTTCTCCGGGTAATTCCGGGTTCCTCCCACATCCCAAAAACATGCGTGGTAGGTTAATTGAAGACTCTAAATTGCCCGTAGGTGTGAATGTGAGTGCTAATGGTTGTTTGTTTATAATGTGCCCTGTGATTGGCTGGCGACAAGGTGAAGGGTGTACCCTGCCTCTCGCCCAAAGTCAGCTGAGATGGGCACCCGCACACCCATGACCCTAATGAGGAAAATAAGTTTTGGATCATGAATTTTGACTCTTTAGCCTTATAAAAAATAAAATGGTGGTAGCCTGGCAGGTGCGTGTGGACTCCCTTTTACCATGAGTTTGAATGTGATTGGTTACTCCTGAACACAGGCACATGCCAGTTATAAGAGGGAGTGCGCCCTTGTGCAACCAGATTTATTTGATTACTATTATTATTATTTTATATAAATTGTATTTAACAAAGTAAAAGACCAGTCGAGACAGAGCATTTTTTTTGCAGTGGTGACCTGAACAAGATTATTTCAGATTATTTTCACCTCCCCTCTCAAAAAGATTTGGAGGGAAAAAAAATCAAAAATCAAAAATCTATTTGGAGGAATATTTACTTTTACTTGAGTCATATTATTCTAAAGTAGCAGTGCTCCTACTTGAATACAATATTTGGCAACTCTACCCACCTCTGGTTACTCATTGCAAGGATAGAGGGTAAGGAACCTCACTGCGTTCTTTGATCTGACTTTCGCATTTGATTTACATATAAAAGAGGTAACACGTACGTGCTTTTTCCATCCATCCAAATTGCGAAGATCAGACCAATCCACTCAGTGAAAGATGCAGAGACCCAAATTCATGTTTTAATATAGTAAAGAGCAAATAAATGGGAAAATTGGGGGGGGGGGGGACAACAACCAAAAAGAAAATAATTCCAGCTCAAACAGTGATGTCCCTGTTGAATAAGATGATGTATCAAAGAGAACTCCGAGGATAAGTCCAACAGGAAACACAGATCTGTCCGTAAGTGACTCTGTCATTGTCTATTTTTCAACTAAACACAGGACTGTTCGTTACTTGGCATGGCTGAGAAAGTTGATGCTGATCATATAAGCATGCAATTTCTCAGAAAAATATGGGGAAAACGCAAAAGCGTGGAAGAAACCCATGTTTGTAAGGATTCCAATTCGGAACTGATTTAAAACTGCCTGAAATTATATGACGATGATGTCTGAGAACTGCTGTGTTTTTGTTAAAGTAAAAAGGTATTCTGCCATGGTCTGGGCCATCCAAGCATCTTAGCACTTTCACTGGCTCTAGGACTCTGTGTCTATGAACATTCATCATTACAAGTCCTGACAGGCTCTAATTGCCCATGGATAATATTTTAAGGTTTTCAAGCTCATTCACGCTGGAAAGGACCGTTCACTTGAAGATCAGATTGGAATCATCTTTATTGGCCAATTATGTCAAAAAAAAAAAAAAAAAAAAAAAAAAACACACTCACAAGGAATTGGTCTCCGGTAGTTGGAGCCACTATGGCAAAATATACAATCAGTACTTAAAAACACAAGTACGGCATGTCATTGAGCAATGAAATGGTAGCAATAATGTGGTAATGCTGATACAATGACAACTGTGCTAATGATGCAGTCATCAACCAATTTAAAGCAATTCAACATGACTAATAGTGCGATAATCTGGTACAGTGACAATTGTGCAAATGGTGCAGAGAGATCTCAAATACGTAAGTGGCCAGTGGTAATCAACAACAGATATGCAAATAATGCAGTGACAAAGCTACAACAGTGAGTACAGTATTAATTGTGGTAGTGTCCCGACAAATGTGCAAAATTGGCAGCATCTTACAACGAAACTGTAAGTCAACTGTTTAGGAGGTTAATGGAAAGAGGGAAGAAGCTGTTGGAATGTCTGCTGGTTAGTGTGCATTGTTCCATAGTACCTACCTGAGGGAAAGCGCTGGAAAAGGTGGAAGGTGGATGAACAGGTGGTCACTGGGAGTGTCATGTAGATCGACAGAATACGGTGGCTGTTTGGCTAATACTTCTTGTCTCGTCCAGCTAGTGCTTTTCTAGTAAGGATTCCAGCTCTTCTTGAGCTTGGTTCTTGACTTTGCATCTCTGAACTATAGTCGATTTGTTTTGTTCTTTCTCAACCTCTGACGGTCCCTTTGATGATTGAATTGATCTGAGCACAATATTGTATTTTTTTTTAACATCACTGTGTTTGATAATCCTACCTTACTTGGTCTTCTCATTCGCCATTCTTTTCTTTTCTGCCCCTCCTGTCCTCTTTCTGCCTTACTATTTTCCCAAATGATGTCTGAAAAAAGCAACTACACAACAACTCAGTTAATTAGTAGCATTATCAGCGGTGGGTAATGTTGTATTAGTGGCCTGGCCTCTGTTAGGATTAAAACTAGGTTGAGAGTTCCAGAAGAAAATGTTCTCCTGCTGGAGTTTTGATTTTTAAAACTATGTTAATGCATATAATTTCTAAAGGCTATTTAAATGTGTCTAGTAAGATGAGATAACCTAAGCAATTTGCAAGTAGGTACAGTAATAACAGTAGCATCAGCAGTAGGCTAATAGATGCAGTCCAAGAATAGCCTAACTTCACAAAAATGAGGAAACATTGATTGTAAATTAGCTAGCTAACATCAGTCAACAATTCATCATATCTCTGCTTTCAATGTCCTGCGTTCAATTGAGACAAGATAATTCACTTTGCAACTCATGGTGATGAATAGAAAGAAGGTAGTTACTGCCGACAAATAATTTTACTTTGTGCAGAAACGACTACGCTCCGACTTATTTATTTATTTTTCCATCCAGGAAAAAATACTGCAGTCATGACCTTGGTGTCCTCAATGGTAATTGCGGCCATGATTGTGAAGAAACATCCTGAATTACAGGTACTCCGATTTCCTCCCACATCCAAAAAAACCCCTTTAAATTGTGACTGGTTAGCACATCTGCCTCACAGTTCTGAGGACCGGGGTTCAAATCCCGGTCCCGCCAGTGTGGAGTTTGCATGTTCTCCCCGTACCTGCGTGGGTTTTCTCCGGGTACTCCGGTTTCCTCCCACGTCTCTAAAACAAGTGTGGTAGGTTAATTGAAGACTCTAAATTGCCCATAGGTGTGAATGTGAGTGCGAATGGTTGTTGGTTTTTATGTGCCCTGCGATTGGCTGGCGACCAGTTCAGGGTGTACCCTGCTTCTCACCGAGAATCAGCTGGGATAGGCTCCAGCACACCCACGACCCTGGTGAGGATAAGCGGTATGGAAATGGATGGAGGCATGGCTGGTGACCAGTCCAAGGGTTAAATAAGTGTCTCCAATGACAAAACTAGACTTGATTAAACATTATTACTATACACTCACCACACATGCAAGTGCCGAAGGAGCCGAAAACACATTGGACTCACCGAGGTCGGAGAAAATGAACGTCTCTTTCACGCTAATTGGACTCCTTCATTCTGCCTGTGGGCTTCCATGGATCATCACAGTGTGTTTCACATACGATACAAGCAGAAGATTACAATACACTAAATGCTGGCCTTTTGGTATTTTCAATAATGCCAAAAATGAGAAACCAAATGGGAATGGGGAAAGTTTGGCTCTCATACAAATGCATGGACTCATAACTGAAGCAGCCTAAAGCTGGTGCCTGGTGAGGCGGGCAAATAGCGGCCTGATTGCGGTGCTCAGCTTCAATCAGCAGTGAGGCATAGGATGCAGCTGGATTCTGAATCACGAAGAGCACAACTCCAACGGCTGTTTGACAAGCTACGACACCATCTCTCTGATATTTGTAGCTCTTTTTAACCATTTCAACTCATGTGTGGCTGCCCAGACTCAACTGACTTCGCTGTTTACAAAAGCGCTTTAATATACAGTGCGTGGGAGACTAAATTGTTTCTGATATTCACAAGAACACCTTTGTTAGGTTTTCCTAGTTGTAAAGGTAACGGTACTTTATTCTTTCGTGTATTTAAACCTGGTTGCACACATACCAATAATTTCGGCCCAATGGCGCCCTTCTGATCTAAGTCAGCAAAGGCCCGATTATCAAATGTCTCTGAAGATATGCTGCGTAATTATCCTGTGGTGTGGAATGCGTTAAAAGTGACGTTTCCGCCATGATTTGCTCAGAAACAATGGTAAATATTGAATTTTGGTCTATATTTGCGATGGAAAATCCTTATGTGTGGTCAACACAGAGGACGGCCAAGCCATGGAGTCATCATCATTGAGGAAGAATCACTCTTAACACATCACACACCACAGGATAATTTGTCACGATAATCTTTAGATACATCTGATTTTCAGGCCCTCACCGCTTTTAATCAGAAGAGGGGAATCAGGCTCAAAATTGGCCCAGTTATCGTTTTGTGTGCAACGGGCTTAAGTTGCCTCAAATGTTTACAAAACACCTATGTTAGGTTGGGTGAAGGCAAAAGATTCCTTAGTTTACATAAATATAGGTTTATTGAAGAATAAATTGTTACGAAACCAAAAAGGCAAGATTTGTTCAAGACTCTTATTGAATGCCTGTTTGCTAACATAGCAGCAGACAGCCTACAACCACACACATTATTCACATTAAAACAGTACTGGACACATTTATATTCGTTTGTCTCACTCGTGCCTTTCCTCCCACCCGAGGGCATCACTTACCACTTGGCTCCAACTCACGGCAGGCACTCTACACGCAGAATGACTGACTTGAGCCAACATTTAAGCTTAAATGTCCTTTTGCTCTTTCATCTAAAATGTTCCAATGTTCGTTCATCATTGCTGACGTCACAATCGCCAATCACCAGGCCCACACTCAGATTTAGAGAAATTACAATATGTATTAGTCTCACATGACCTAACATAGCCACTTAAAGCTGGCCTATCAATAAATATAGCAAACATGTTTTGTCACTTTATCAAATTGTTTTCTCAAGTCGTCAAGGAATGGGGACTCGTGCCCCAGCTGGGAAGGTGTTTTAGCCACGCCCCAAAAATGTGAAACACAGAAGCAGTGGAAAACAATTCAATAATATATCTCCACATTTCAGTACTACAAAGTTCTATATTTTCAGGTTTTCACCTATGTATTTAGTAACAAATCTATAAATTGACTTTACAGGGTCTTCAATGTGATCTATAGCCTGTTAAACGTGCAAATAAAAATAACTGAAATAATGCTGTTACACACCCTCTCATCACTCTTGTTGTACATGTTGTTTGAAGCTGTTAGTAGATGAGAGAGAGAAGCAAGGTTGAAGCCTCCATCGACCAGTAGGAGGGCGCTGGCATCATTGATGTCGCTATCACAGAGTGCATGCAACTGTAGTTTTCTCACAGTCAATATTTCGACCGTTGGCGAGTAACACATACATCTCTCATTTCACTTTACTTCATTTAAGTGCAAACTCTAATCCCTCTCCATATCTCGTCTGGCACTCATTCGGCTCCACATTGGGACAAAGCTCTTCTCGGTCACCGCTCCTTGCAGTCATGGCATCGTAGACAAGCGGTGAAAGTCTAAGAATGCCAACAATTTCTACTCAATAAAAAAATGGGGCTGTTATAAACATGTTGCTGGTGAAAGCGAGACACAACAACACCAATAGTCTCCGCAAAAGAATATCATGGCCGCAAACGCTGAAAAAAGCCCACAATGGGTTGATACAATGCAAAATCAACATTAAATGACAAAAAATGGTGGGAAAAAATAATTAATGAGAAAATTAGCTGAGCTGTTGCAACAGGTAATTGCTCTTTAAAAAATATATTTAATCCGAATACTTGATTATTTGATAGAATTCTCAGAAGAATACGATTACTAAAATATTTTATCGCCGCAGACCTAATTGCAGCATGACTGAATGCATTTCTCATTTCTGACAGGTCTGTTTAATGTCACTTCCAAATAAAGTGAGAGAAAATAAACATAGCATATTGCATAATTTTTCATAGAATAACTGTAAACGGTGGCACGGTGGGCGACTGGTTAGAGCATCTGCCTCACAGTTCTGAGGACCGTGGTTCAATCCCCGGCCCCGCCTGTGTGGAGTTTGCATGTTCTCCCCGTGCCTGCGTGGGTTTTCTCCGGGCACTCCGGTTTCCTCCCACATCCCAAAAACATGTATTAATTTAAGACTCTAAATTGTCCGTAGGTGTGAATGTGAGTGCGAATGGTTGTTTGTTTGATTGTGCCCTGCGATTGGCTGGCAACCAGTTCAGGGTGTACCCCGCTTCCTGCCCGATGGTAGCTGGGATAGGCTCCAGCACGCCCGCGACCCTAGTGAGGAGAAGCGGCTCAGAAAATGGATGGATGGATGGATAACGGAAAATGTACTCTTTGGTGGTATATTGTTATCGTGATAGAAAATGGCCCATATCTTCATAGATTTTTTTCCATGGAAAACACGAGATCGGCCCTCGTCTGTCATTGCCTTTCATCGCCGATCACAAAAAACGATCACCTGAAGAGAATATGTGCAGGCTGGGCAATTAATCCAAATTTGAACGTTCTTTAAGATGTTTATTGATATTCCAGTTAGAGTTTACTGTAAAACCAAGCGCACAACAAAAATAATGACTCTCATTTTACATTAAAATAAAATACATTGTTTTAGAAATCGCCAGTTTATGCTAATAGTTACTGGAAAACCCTATTGACGGACTAGCTAATATTAGCATTTAATCACGGGAGGGATTTACCTTCAAATATTGAATATTCACACACCAACGACACATACAGACAGTTAATATAACAATAATATATCGAAGACGCGGTCATATTTTCTTCCTAATCTGTGATAAATGAATTTATTTAAATTGGAGTACAACTTTCTTCTTTGGCTCTTTTTTTGTTTGTTTTTTTGGGTTTTTTTGCCCCGCTTACAGTAAACAAGACGCTCCATGCATGCACTGCACCACATTGCCCCTAAGAGGTCAAGGCACACACAGCAGATAGTCATTGACTGAATAAATAGACACTTTTGTCCTGACTGTGACATGAAATCAGACTAAACGTTTCTTGTTTTAGATCAATTGGGATTTAAAAAAAATAATACAAAATATTCAACACCGCTCATCCCTGTTAGGGTCATGGGGCACTGGACCCTATCTCAGCTGACTTCGGGTGAAAGGCGGACGAGACCCTTAACTGGTGACCAGTCAATCACAGGGCACATAGAGACACTGACAACCATCTGCACTCACATTCACACTGTCACTGAGTGGGAACTGAACCCATGCTGCCCACACCAAAGTCAGGCAAGTGTACCACTACACTATCAATGACCCTCCTTAAAGCCAAATGTATTTATTATCTATTTATTAGTATTTTTGAAATCGAATTAGGACAAAGTTCTATATTTCATTATTCTTGCTCTTGATTTCCTTTGTTTGTAGATGTAGTATTTTTCTTACTCAACGGTGTTTTTTCATCATCACATCATCCATCCATTCATTTTCAACACCGCTTATCCTGGTTAGGGTCGCGGGGCGCTGGAGCCTATCCCAGCTGACTTCGGGCGAAAGGCGGACTACACCCTGAACTGGTCGCCAGTCAGTCGCAGGGCACATATAGACATGGACAACCATTCGCACTTACATTCACAACGTCACTGAGTGGGAACTGAATCCACGCTGCCTGCACCAAAGTCAGGCGAGCGTACCACTACACCATCAGTGACCATCATCACATCATGTGTGCGTTTATTTGTTTTGTGTGTGTGTGTGTGTGTGTGTGTGTGTGTGTGTGTCTGTGGACCCTGCTTTTACTGTGGATAGTATTTTGTTATGCAATGTTTGTATGAAAAATGTCATATCAACAGATTGCTTTCAGAACCATTCTCATCATGGTAACTTGAACATTTGCATCTTTTAAATTGCTTTGCGTGCAAATAAAGGAAAGACGTCATATGTGGTTTTATCGAACTGTGAAAATTGTGACCTTCCCTTTGGGCTCACTTTGTGCCCAGCTTCCAACCTGCTTCAGTGTTACCATGGTGATGGACTGCAGGTTGATGAGCACTGAGGACAAACCAGAGAATGTGAACATGCTTTTTAATTTTCTTTAACCTCGACAGTGCTTGATCATACACGTTTGGACAGTTTTTTTCAGTGTGTATCTTATGTAAGATGCCTTTGAGCTTTTCTCTTATAAATTGCTTTTTTAAGCATAATTGTATGGGTTTATGGAACATAGTCTTTATGTTTCTCACATTTTACTGATACAAACTGTGAACACCACAGATTGTGGTTTGCATTGTGTGTTGTTAAAAAAATGATACAAATTAAATACAATTATATTGAATTGGATTAATGAGTACTGCTCTTGCTGGTTGTGGCAGTCATTATGTTATAGTACCATAAGTGCAGCGCGTAATACTGGTTCTAAGGTTCCTTTTTCATAACGTACAGTGAAACCACTCATGAGACATGCTGTACTATGTATGATAAATGATAAAATGCATCCCACTTATATCGCACTTTTCCAGGAATTAAAAGACACTTTATAATTTTATTTTATTTTTTTATTTTGCCCTGTTTGGCTCTTAGGAGAAGTAGAAAGGATGATCCTTATCCCTTTTATGCTGGAACAGTTTTACTGTGCCACAGTGGAGTTTTTAAGCTGCCACTGTGGTACTTTGTATTCTGATAGATTTTTCTAGAAAATGTAGTCAGACAGCAGACATTTTTAAATGGGAGCGACAGAAAAGACAAAAGAGAGAGTGACAAGATAACTAAATAATACTGTATAGGAAGACAACAAAAGATAGGACATCAGCTGGAAGAAAGATGAGTAAAGTAAATCATTATATGGCTAACGCAATGACACATAAGATTTTAGTGTTGTATGGGGCAGTAGTGCTACACCCTGTGAAGAAAAGACAGGACGCTATACAACAGGACTGGAAATAATAAGGACCCGGCAGTACGGCGGAAGTGTGGTGGGAGTGGGAGTTTAAATTCTAAACATTTATAGAAACAGAGTGCAAGTGAGGGGATACCCAGGAAGTTTGCATAGTTATGAGTTATTTATCGCAATGAGTCAGTGGCACCGCACCAAGCGAATAAGTCCCCGAGGTGAGTATCTGCGGACACATGCAAGTGAAGTGACACCGTCTCACATGCACACTAAGTTTCAGAAGTGACCAGTATTTGCTGCTGAGGACCCAATCCCACCCACCTGGCCCAGGAGCCCACCCGAGAGCAGCCCAATAGACGGGACACCACCCACACTGAGGGACCCAGGGCGGTCCACCGGGCCCACCGAGGCACCTCAAAACCAGTCGCAGGGGCCCAGAGCCAGCCCAGCCAACCACCCCTCCACCCGCCACCCCTGGCCACCCGGCGGGGAAACCACAGGGAGAGAGGACCGTCACACGCGGCCCTGCAGTAATGTACCCCGGAACCCCCTTACCCCACCTCATCCCATCACCCACCAGCAGCTGAAACGGGGAACCAAAACACACGGCAGTTGGCATCACCCCCAGCATCCATGGAACAAGAGCGAATCCATCACCAGCGTACGCCGGGAGTCCCGTCCAGTTATTAGTGAAGTGTGTTCTATGGAGCACTTCATATTGTATAAGCTGTAAATTTGCATCCTAAAGGTATTGTTACATATCTGCAGCCAGTAATTACAGTCAGCAGACATAGAAAGGTCTTCTTCCCATTTAGTTATTGGTAACTGCGTTGATTTTAACATGAGATTAATTTATAAACTTTTTTTTTCCTTTGTGGGAGAAGCTTCAGTATTTGCTTAACAAACTCGAGCGGTTAAAGCGTGCTGTGAAGTGTTGGGATTCTTTTTGTTATTGCTGTTTTTAATTTATTGTATGGACGGAAGTTTGCGCTTCTTATTGGAAATTCTTGGAACAATTCATCACGTGTCATAAATATATTATTGTTAAGTAGTTGTTGTAGGTGGTCAATTCCACATTGTTCCCATGTGTTAAAATAAAGGGATATGTTGTTAATTTCAAATTCTGGATTGTGCCAGATTGGGGAGAGCATACTGGAAGCTAATTAAGATTGCGTAGCTTCTAAACCTTTCCACCAAACCGTTAAGGTGGATGCGATTATTGGGTTCTTGAAACAGTTATGGCATTTGAGACTAATAAATAATAATAAATAAATAATAATAAATAAATGGGACTTTTGAGAGTTTGATGTTATTGCAGTCTGTCTGTTCCACTTCTAGCCAAGAATGATGCTCCTCATTGTGGTGCATCCATTTGATGAGGTATTGTAATTGGCTAGCAAAATAATAGTGTTTAAAGTTGGGAGCATTGAGGCCTCCCTCCTGTTTACTTTTCTGAAGAGTGGGTAAACTAATTCTGTTTTTCTTATTCTTTGAATAATATTTATGATGGCAGAATCTAAGGTAATGTGGTCTTAAATTGAATCATCAGATAAATAATTTATTTGTGGTAAGGTTTTCATTTTTACTGTAGCTATTCTACTCAGGAATGATATAGGAAAATTAGTCCAGCGTTTTAAGTCAGCTGAGCTTTTTTTTTCCAGAAGTGGTTTGTAATTTAGATTGGTTAGCTCTGTGAGTTTTGGTGAAATATTCGTAGTGACATACTTAATGTTTCCTATCGGAATGGAGTAATATGGGATTTTATCTGCAGTACTCCACGAGTTAGCTGTTATTGGGAGTCGATTTTATCCAAATGATAGAGTAAAAGACGCTTTATAATTGATAATTGCACTTTAGTCATTATTTTAGAGTCACACCCTAGTGGTGGTAAGCTGCTTGTTTAACCACAGCTGCCATGGGGCAGTCTGACAGAAACGTAGTTGCCATTTTGTGCCTATGGCCCCTCCAACTGAGGCAATGTGGGTTAAGTATCTTGCCCTCCGGTTGCAGAGCGTACACTTCCCCTCTGCACCACGCCGTATCCCTTAATAAATAAAATCACCATTTAAAAACTGTATTTCATGTTTCCTTGGGTTATCTTTGTCTGATATTTATATTTATTTGATGATCTTAATCATTAAGGAGGCGGGGGGGAGAATTTAAGAAGGCGGCAAATACTTTTTCATAGCACGTTATATCCATCCATCCATTCAGCCATCACATTTCTATACTGCTTATCCTGTTCAGCATCACCGGTGAGCTGGAGCCTATCCCAGATGAAAGACAATTCACTTTCACAGTCACACTGTCACTGAGTGAAAACTGAAAGTACAGTGAACCCCACTAAGGCTTTGTGATTATTTAATCTCAATTAATCATATTGTAATCGTATTTGTCCTAAAGAGCAACATGGTTTAATTTAAATCGATTTTAGTGGATGACGGAATCAAATAAGTGACACAGACCTTAGAAAAATGCATTCAATTGCATTTCAATACAAAACAGTCTTTGCCTTGAAATGGTTTCTGCGTGGCAGTTGAAAACTCGGATAATGTGACAGAGGGTTAAAGTGCATCAGTGGTATGAGAGCTCCTTTTCGCACAATTTTCACAAAATTATATATCAAGGCTTCCATCTTTTTTTAATTAAATGTGCCTCCCATCAGTTGTAGCAATGGTGTTTCATCCAATTCCTCCATTAGACCGCTGTCATTGTTGTCGTTTTTGTTGTTATCAATGTACCAGAAAATCATGCAATGACAAAGGCTCTGCATTGTTTGGAACACAACATGTGATTAATTAGGCATTCAATTGTTAAATTAAATTAATGTAATTAATTTGTTTGTAATTAATTAATCACAATTTTTTTTTAATTAATTAAAATCCAGCTATATCCATATACTGTATATCCAGAGAGAGATAGAGAGAGCAATAGAGAGATGATGATGATGATGAACCGCGATACACACTGTAAAAAAACAACCTATAAAATTTACCCCAAAAAATTTAGGGTAACAATTTGCAGCCATTTTAATTGGGTCAATTTAAACCACATATTTTTGGGTGAAGAATACATTAATTCAATAGCGATAAAATACCTACAAAACTTGGATAAAGTTAACCACACATTTCTGACTACATTTCAACCACAACACCTGAGTTGAGGTGGGGGCTTGTATACTTTGTGTTCCTCAACATCCATGTTCTCTCTTAGTATATTTATTCCATTATATATATATTTTTTTACAATGCAGCGGGGTTCATTGTCCTTTGTAATATAAAAATTGTATTCTTGTTTTATGAACACTTTGTGCTCACATCTTTTGTTGTCTTCCTATACAGTATTATTTAGTACTACATTTTGATTCTTGTAAAGTTAAATGATATTACAATGACTTTTTTTCCCTACTAAAATTATTACATTATGCTGGTTCCAGTAGTTTCACGAGTTTAATCTAGAAGTGTTATTACTTTTTTCTTTTCAGTACCTACACACAGGACTCTTTGGTACACTTCTGCTATACAGTTGTGCCATTCAGCTTAAGTGCATTTTTACAGTACTTTAACTGAAAATGTTGGTTTCTAGCTAAAATCTGTTCCATTCAATTTGACTGACAGAAAATTTCACTCCCCTTAAAACAGAATCAAGAATAATAGTCTTACATAGCATTTTCGCTGTGTGAGATGATGCGATGTCACACCAGGTTGACTTTGGATCCCTTTCTGCCATTTTTTTTTTTTTTTTTTTTTTCAGGTGGGTACTGGTAAATGTATTTTCTAGCTCTTATACAATAATTACTGATAGGATGGACAACTACTTTACAGGCTGCTTCTATATTTTGGAAGGAAACAGCAGAGAAGAAAAAAAAGCAGCAAAGATGGACAGAAGAAAGCAATGCGCAAGGAAGAGGACAATATGGTAGGCCGAAGAAAAAAAAAAGCAATCAATCAAAAAGGCACAAATGAGGAAAAGTATAGCAGCGACAGCGTTACAGTGGTTCGCACATCCGTCTCACAATCAAGGGTTGTGGGTTTGAATCCCGGCTTGGGACGCAAGAAAGCCAGTAATGAGGAAGAAATGAAAGAAAAAGGACAAAAGGGAAGACATTGATGAAGGAAAGAAAAAACTGAGAATGTAAATGAAAGTGGAAACGGGCAAAGACAAACGTCTGTGGTCTTTACAGTAAATCGTGTATTTACTTTGTGATTGTAAATTGTTTACTCAGTAAAACTTTTGATTGGGTCAAAGCACAATTGAAGGTTTGAATTCAAATCCTAGATCTCATTTGAGACCTACTAATGCATTGAGCTGCAGCCAATTATTTTTCGAATAGGGTCCAAAGCTTCATGTGTTTTTCAGTGTTTGTGAGCAGTCAGTCGAAATGGAGATGTTGAGCTTCCATCGATCTGTCAGAGAGGCGGGTGCATCTCTATCTCCTCCCTCGGTCTGACAAACCAAGCCCCCTCATCCCCGCCCCACCGGCCCACCGACCTCCTCCTCCCCCCTGCGGGTTTGCCACCCAGCCGACGCACCGCATCAGCGAGGTAAAGCCGTTCGTCCCTCCCCTTCCCACCTCCCTCTTCTTCATCCGCACCGGACCGACTGCTTTTGGACCAACTAGTCATTGCCCTTCTTCATCATCTTCTTGTTCTTCTGTTCTCCTGCGCAGGAGCGAGACGTTCGCAGCAGGACGCCGCAGTCAGGCGACAACTACTTGCGGTGGTCCGCAAAGCAAAGGTAGGACCGCGACCAGAACCGGGACCTAGACTAGAGTGGGCTTCACTCGATCCAGCCCGCCGCAGTGGAACGTGAGGATGCGCAGGTCATCGCGGGGAGGTGTTTAAGACATCTGCAGTACGTCGGCTTGTGTCGACGCGCCGTGCAGATGACGCGTCCGGTGTGCAAAAATGCGGCTGCAGTTTCCGCGGTGCAGAAGTGAGAGGGAGAGGGCTGCGATGTGTTGCTTACGTATGTAGACGTACTTATCAACACCTGTCTGGCTGGCTAGTTGGGCTGAGGTGACTTCTTCCACGCGTGTGCGTGATGCATTGTGGGGCTTTTGCTGTGATTTATTGACTCGAGCTGACCGCTTGCTCCTCGTTTGCATATGGCAACGACACGAAAGACGTTTCTAACGCGATGGGCTCACCTGCACACAAAATAACTAGAGGGGAAATGTGCAAAACACTCTACATTGTAAATGTTTTGCATTTAAAACATATATCAATCGTGTATTGTGTATTGCCAGGCCAGTCGTTGGCAATATCACTTTGTAAAGAAACACTGCACGCACACACCAAGTTAAAGTCCCTGTAAAGTGAACATGAAAATGACACAAAGCTGAAAAAAAGTCTCATGACTAAATGTGCCAAATTTGAATAAAAAAATCGCCTTGTCAAAGAATCGTGGAAAATAGAGCCCTCTCTCAGCTCTCGGATGTTGTGGGCGTGTCCACTGAAGGTGCTGATAGCACGCCCTGCTGGACTCGTACCTGTCACTCAAATACTGTACATAACTTCAATAAGTCACCTACTCACTCAGTTTTGTATAGTGTGTGTGTCCACATAATATAGTGGTCTAGTGGACTAGGAGGCTAGCTATCAAGCGGACCAGCAGCTGGGTTGTCTGGAATGACGGAGCTCATTACTTATATAGTTTGGAAGTGCCAGAAAGTCCAAGTGGGCTCTTGGGCTTGGTTTTAGCCATGCCTCAAAAATGTATACAATTAAAATGATGAAAAACAGTTTAATGCCTTGGGCTCGATTTTCTTGACCGGCATGAATCCAGCGCTGCAGGCGGCGTAAATCTGCGTGAAGGCGTGCTAGACCGGGTAATTTTGCAGACGGGCATTAGGCGGCGTATTTAAAGAAGGGTGGTCTGCGCCACCGTGGGCATGAAGATAGCTGACTTCAATCATGTCCAGTCAAATTAAAAGTAGTACATTCAGAGTCTCACATCTTTGTGCGGAAGAGGAGGATCCGTAATTGCAGCCATGCGTGCAATGTCACTGCTCTGAGCCGTTGTGGTAACAGACAAAGTGAGTGGGTACCCTTATTAAATACAGTATGAGCTGGTGATAACCGCTGGTGACTTGCATATGCCCGTGGCCCTCTTGTATCTCTCTCCACACCAGATCGTTCAAGTCCCCCCCCTCCATAGCTGCGCCAGCCGTGTGGGGGATATGATTGATGAGGAGGTTCAATGAATTGGTGTTTGATGCTCACATACAGTATGTATCTGAGTATGCAATATGTCTGTTATCCACCACACATGTCCATGGAGCTCACATATCTGTCTGCCTGCACCCTGATCAAATTCACCAAACCCCTTGGCAGAAACCCTGCCACCAAATTGTCACTCTGCCGACCACGTCAAAGGCACACCCACAATCAGGATACTCCAGTTTTTGTGCTCTGCTGCAGATGCGCCGTCTGTGCCGTCTACGATAGTAGAGCCCTATATCTCAACAATTCAGTCCTAAATTGTTCCTTTGCACGTTTTCAGCGCTTATCTTCAAGCTTATCTAATGTATTTAGAAAATAAATTCTGAAATCATTTTACAGTGTCTTTAAATGTAAACAAAAATGTAAAGTAGGCTGAATATAGGCTCTAAATCGGAATTGGGCTCCCCATCTTGTATTCACTGTCTTCACTCCTTGTTCTGAGCTTGTATTAGTAACAGTTTATTGTGAGCTACAACAAGCTACTGTGAGGTAGCAGTGGAAACAGAGGCTTTGTATGTGCGTGGGCGCATTTGTGTGTGTGTTCTTTATCATCAGTGTCATCGCACCCGGATAGTAACTATTTACCGTATTTTCACGACCATAAGGCGCACTTAAAAGTCTTCAATTTTCTCCAAAATGGACGGGGCGCCTTATAATGCGGCGTGCCTTATGTGTGCACCAAGTTCCGACATCTATAAATGTTGTTGTGTGATGAGCGCTCCGCTTGACTTTTTTATTTCTTCCCCATTGCCTGCCGACACGCTGCTTACACAGAGGAAAAGCGGACGTGGCTGAGGACAGGGGAGGGTGCGTGAAGTAGAACGCTAAAGCCACGCCCCCAGTAGGTATATAGCGCCGGGGTGTTTTTTTTGTTTTTTTGTTTTTATCTATTTATTTATTTTTTTACCGCTATACCGACTAGGAGCATTTTCGGGGTGTGCATTGTGCAAAACAACGTCGGTTTGGCTAAGGACCCGCGAAAATGTCACCTACGAAGAGACACGCTTACGAAGCACAGTTTAAACTGCAAGCTATCAGTTACGCGGAGGAACATGGGAATTGAGCAGCCGCGAGAGAATTCAAGATCGACGAATCCATGGTGCGCAAGTGGAGGAAGTAGGAAAACGACATTTGCCATGTCAAGAAGACGAAGCTGAGTTTCCGTGGATAAAAAAGATAAACAAAACGCGGAAACAAAGCGAGGTCGCCCGAGTTGGAAGACCAACTCGAGCAATGGATTAATGAGCAATGAACAGCCGGGAGAAGTGTCTCTACAGTAACCATTCGACTGAGGGCAATAACTCGGGGCTTGCCATCATTCCGGGAGGCTAAACGAACCGCTGGACTTCCGTGTAAACAGGGCGTTCTAAGTGAAGTGAGCGGTGTGGGAGCCATGGATGACAGATGGCGAACACAGCTGTACTAAGACGAGGAGGCCGTGCCGGGCGAGTTACTCCACAATTTGTGAATGGATTGTGGATGCTTGGGCTCAGTGTCTGCTTGCACTGTTGTTCGAGCTTTCGTAAAAGCCGCCATCATTTCTGAGGAGCCGCATGGCAACGCGACTGACTCGAACCTGGCGCGCTTGATTGAGAACTTGCCTAGCTGTTCATTTCGGATACAGAAGATGAGGACTTTGATGGATTTGTGGATGAGGATTGATAAAAAAAATAACGTGAGTACATTGTTAAATACTTCAAAAAAGTACAACCAAACTCAGTTTTACACCCGCTGCCTTTTTAAAAACATTGTTTTAGCGTGCATGCATGCTACTGTATGTTTTAAGTTAGCGTATCTTTTAGCATGCCTGCACCTAATACCCTGATACGGTGCACCTTATGTATGTGTTAAATACAGAAATAGACCCCGTAACTGAGACTGCGCCTTTTAATACAGTGCGCCCTATGGTCGTGAAAATACGGTATGTAACCAAAACCAAAGAAGACTAAACAGCTCGATGTTAATAATGCAATAAATGCACCTGATAGTGAAGAAAAAGAGTGGCTTTGTCCTCCTATTAGATGTCATAGAAGAGAAGGAAGCCTTAAATGGACACACACTTTGGAATGACTTGAATGTATATTCATCAACGCTCAGACACACACGCGTGCACACACACACACACATACACCCAGAGATTGAATCTGGAAAACAAAACACACTCAGACAGATTTATTGACGCACAGAGCATGTGCTGTATTCATCAGACAGATGCAGTCAGCCCCTCTTGGGCGCATATTCATTTAGGGAAGGTCGATTGCTTTGATTACATATTTTTTAGGCTGCTAGCTGAAAATTCTCCTTTTTAAAATTGTGCGTGGTAAAAAAGAGAAAATGGGATCAGTTTCGTAGAAGTATGTATATAGATATGTAAATGAAAAGTAAAGAAAAAGTGGAGCTGCATGGTGATGCACCATTTTTCAACTTTACGGTGCAAAACGATAGCACAAGTCAAAACAGGTACTGTAGGTAAATGTTTTTGTTTCAAAATATTTTAAAGCAAATCCAGTCCGCTCTAGTGTGTATTTCATTAGTGTGTGTGCCTGTGTGAGTGTGTGTGTGTGTGTGTGTGTATGTCAGTGAGTGTAGTTGGTGGTGGGGTGTTGCGCGCCAAAGGGGTGTCGCTCAGGGCGCCATTCAAACTAGGACCGCCACTGCATGTAATGTAGGTTGTGTAGTGGAACCTCCAGGGCCAGTGACAATATCTACCAGGAAGCTGGACAATCTCAAATTAAAGACAATATTTACCTAAAATAATGAAAAAATTGGGGTTGCGGCTGAGTTGGAGTTTATCTGCCACTCCCACTGTCATTGCTGTTTTCTACCAGCCACCAAGGATTTTTTTAACTGACTTTGCTGCCTACCTGTCTGTCTTCACTATCTCCTAACTTTATACTGCTGGGGGATTTTTATATTCACCTTGACATCTCCAATAACACAATTTCCAGCGAGTTCTCATCTGGTCTAAATCACTTTGCTCACTGCTTTTCCACTCATTGCAAAGGACACATCCTGGATCTAGTATGCTGTTCTGGTGTCACCTCAACCAACTTCAATTCCGACCCAATCCCCTTTTCAGACCACATACTAATATATTTTTCTACTAACTTAACCTTTTCCAAAATCAACCTCCCGCCTTGTCATCTCTTTTCACCAAATCAAGAACATCAGCCCGGAAACTCTCTCCACTTTTATCGACAGCTTTCCCAACACGGACTATTTCTCCACCCCTGATGAACTGGTTACTCACTACAATAATAATCTCCATTATCTCCTCAACACACTTGCTCCATTAACAAACAGATCTGTACCTTTCACCACCTTTGCACCCTGGTTCACTCCTGCACTGCAACAATTAAAATCCAAAGGTCGTCAACTCAAATGCCTCCATATGAAAACCGGCCTCCCTACACACAAGGACACTTACAGTCATCATTTTATCCAATGCAAAGACTGTTTAATTCAAGCCAACTCTACGTACTACACAACCCTAATCCATAAAATCCACGGCACTGTTTTCCCTGCGTGGCAATATTTCACACCCACTAGACTCCATTCCCTTTCACTTGTACTCATCTGTTTTCTGTAATTCCCTTATGCCATTTTACGATGCAAAAATCAAACAGATTCACCAGCAACTTCCTCCTCGTTTGCCTTTGTCCATGCTCACTGCTTCTCCCTGTCCCACCTGTCTACTCACTTTCAAGCTTTACTCTGTCTTCTGCCATGGACAGAAAAAACAAAAAACTTTCCTTCCATCTCTGGTGCTCCCATCACTAACATCATCCACTCATCTCCCTCTACTGGTATTTTCCCCACAGCATTCAAAACTGCAGCCATAACACCAATACAGAAAAAAAACAGGATGATATCCAAATATCTTCAATAACCTTCATCCCATCTCCAACCTCCCATTTCTCTCCAAAATGTTGGAAAAGACAGTCGCTTCCCACCTTCACTCCCATCTTACTATGACCAATACCGGTGTGGTTTCCACCCCCTCCATAGCACTGAAACAGCACTCATCAAGATCACCAACGACCTACTCCTGGCAGCTGACTCTGGCCTACTCACCATCCTCCTCCTCCTTGATCTTACTGCAGCTTTTGATATAATCTTTCACACGATCCTGCTGAACAGACTCCTCCACCTTGGCATTACACACACACCCCTCCCATCATTCAGTTCTTGACTGTCCGACTGCACCCAGTTTGTTCAAATGAAATCATTCAAATCCCATCTCTCGCTCGTTTCTTCTGGTGTCCCTCAGGTCTGTCTTGGGCCCGCTCCTCTTTATCACCTACATCCTACCTCTTGACTATATTTTCTGTAAATTCAACTTCCACTTTCACTGTTATGTACTATAGATGAAACTCAGCTCTACCTCAACACCAAACTCAACGCCACTCTTCCCCCGTCCTCCCATACTGACTGCTTCTTTCCAACCTTTTCCAACTCAACAGTGATAAAAACCAAAATCCTATTCAGAGGTGCCAAGTCCATACTAGCTAAAATTGACAGTTTTTACATTAGACTTGATAATTCCTCTGTTTTCCCCTGCCCTCAGGTTAAGCGTCTGGGTGTCATCCTGAACAGCAGACTCTTCTTTTCTTCCAAGCACACATAAACAACCTCACCCGGTCTGCATACTTTCACTTACAAAACATCAATCGCCTCCGTCCATCCCTCAGCCCCCACACTGCTGCTGTCCTTGTTCATAGCATCGTCACTTCCCGCCTGGATTATTGCAATTTATTTCTCTTTGGTCTCCCTCACAAGTCACTGCAAAAACTACAGCTTCTCCAGAACTCTGCTGCCTGTATTAAAAGGACCCCCGCACACACCACACCACTCCAGCCCTGCAACAACTCTACTTGCGTATCCAATATAAAATATTGATCTGCACCTTCAAGGCCATAGATAACCTCATCTCACCATGTCTTGCTGACCTCCTTCACATTGCCATACCCTCCCACTCTCTAAGTCTTTGTCCTCCATCCTTTTTCAAATCCAAACTCAAGACAGACCTGTTCCAGACTTCCTATTAACTATTAATTTGCCACAGTATTTTTACTTTATTTTAATTGATGTTTTATGTTCTGTTATTTTTATTGTATTCCTTGATTTCTTTTAACTATGTTTGTATTGTGACCTTGAGTACCCTGAAAGGTGCCTATAAATACAATTAATTATTATTATTATCTCAGCTGACTTTGGGCGAGAATCCATCCAAACTTGCATTCACACCTTTGGACAACTTCAATGAACCCAACATGAATGTTTTTAGAATGCGGTAGGTAATTTAAGACACATACAGGAAGTCTGGAGCCAATATTTTAATCTGGGACCTCTCAACTGAGAGGCAGATGAGCTAACCATTTGGTCAAATTCCAAATTGTTAAAACACTTGTCTGTTTGAATTTTGCGTTAAAACACTGCATATAGAAAACACAAAATAAAGAAAGACACCCCAAGCACTCAGGTTGCTATTACTCGACTGTGTGGCCACAGTAACGCAAATATTGTGACGAGTTGGAACATCACCATGGTTGCTTCAAATGCTTTAGACTGTCCTTGCCAGCCAAGCAGCATTTTGACTAAAAGGAACTCCTACAGCACCCACAGAGCAGTGGAACATTTCCAAACAAGAGCATTGGTTGAGCTAACAAAAGGACAGAGGCTTCTTAATTCCCTCCACTGATTAACTAAATTTTAGTCTCCCGGCACCGACTAAAATTTAAATATACAGGACAACCATCCTTTTTTCAACAGCGCTTGTCCTCATTAGCGTTGTGGCTGAGCTGGAGCCTAGTATGCTGACTTTTGGCGAGAGACAGGTACACCCTGACCTGGATTGGCTGCCAGCTAATTGCTGGGCACATACAGTATTGTATATCAGAAAAGTGAATATACCCCTTATAGTAATATTTTTATAGGACAACACTGAAAAAATGGCACTTTGCTACAAAGTAAAGTAGTCATTGTACAACCCCCCCCCCCCCCCCCCCCCCCCACACACACACCTCACCCCAGTGTTATGTGAATCATTAATGTTACAATGTCTCAGCTGTGAAGGTAGAGCAGTGTTGCATTTGGTATTATCGCTCTCACACTCTTATACTGGTCACTGGAAGTTCAATATGGCACCTCGTGGAAAAGAACTCTCTGACGATCAGAAAAATAAAATGCTGCTCTACATAAAAAAGGCTATAAGATTGCCAATATCCTGAAACTGAGCTGGAGTGGTCAAGACCATACAGTTTAACAGGACAAGTTCCGCTCAGAACAGCCCTTCCCACGGTCAACCAAATATGTTCAGTACATGTGCTAAGTGTTCTATCCAAAAGTCATCTTTGGAAAATACAAATGCCAGCTGCCAGCATTGCAGCTTGAAGGGGTGGGGGATCAACACCAATCACCGTGCAATGCATCAAATTAGTCTATATGGTTATCATCCCAAAAGGAAAAAAAATTATGCACAAGAAAACCACAAACATATTTTCTGAAGACAAGCAAACTATAGACATGGATAATGGGTACTATATCCTGATGTCTGATGAGACCAAGATAAACTTATTTGGTTCAAATGGTCTGTAGCATGTGTGGCAGCAACTGGGTGAGGAGTGCAAAGAAAAGTGTACCTTGCCCACAGTCAAACATAGTGATGGGAGTGTCACAGGCTGGGGCTGAATGAGGGTTGCCGGCACTAGGGTGCTACTGTTCTTCGAGGGAACCATTAATTGGGACATCCTCAAACCGAAGGTGGAGGGGCACAAAGTCTCTACACCCACCATCTCCATCATGTCGTTATTGAGGAGTGGAAGAAGATTCCAGTGGCAGCCTGTGAAGCCCTGGTGAACTATAGACCCTAGAGGGTTAAATTAGTGCTGGAAAATAATGGTAGCCACACAAAATATTGACACTTTGGGCACAATTTGGACGGTTTTGACACTAGTGGCTTTGTGTTGACTCATTTTAAGGGGACAGTAAATTTGCAAAGTCATATAAGCTGAACACTTACTATTTTAAATTGTAGCAAAGTGCCATTTCTTCAGTGTTGTCCCATGGAAGATATAATAAAATATTTACAAAAATGAGAGGGGTGTACTCACTTTTGTGACTTCAGTCAACCCAGCTCACATTCACACATGAGGACTTTAGAGTCAACAATTGACCCAACATGTTTGTTTTTGGAGTATGGGAAGAAACCAGAGTACCTTTAGAAAACCTAAGCAAGCACGGCAAGAACATGCAAATTCCACACAAGGGAGCCTAAGCCAAGATTCAATGCCGGGACCTCTCGACTGCGAGGCAGATGTGCTAACCACGATATCACCCTGCTGCCTAGGTACAGGAAATGCAGAAAATACTTCGTAGAACTTAAAAGGTATAAGCAAATCAGGCAACGTTGAGATTGTTATACAGTAGGTTTGTCATACAAATCAAAATCCAATCTTTTCTCAAAAAGAGGGTTCTCTTACAGTTGAAGGATGTGTCTTTTAGTGGATTACATTTGGATAGATACAACATGTTGGCATCTTCTGCATAATACAACACCAATTCCAATGAAGTTGGGACGTTGTGTTAAACATAAATAAACACAAAATACAATGATTTGCAAATCATGTTCAACCTGTATTTCATTAAATACACTACAAATACAAGCTATTTAATGTTCAAACTGATAAACTTGATTGTTTTTAGCAAATGATCATTAATTTCGAATTTTATGGCTGCAACACGTTCCAAAAAAAGCTGGGACAGGGTCATATTTACCACTGTGTTACATCATCTTTTCTTTTAACAACATTCAATAAACATTTGGGAAATGAGGATACTAATTGTTGAAGCTTTGTAGGTGGAATTCTTTCCCATTCTTGCTCAATGTACAGCTTCAGCTGTTCAACAGTCTGGGGTCTTTTTCATGGACGCCCCTGCTTATTTCAGCAAGACAATGCCTAACCACATTCTGCATGTTACAACAGCGTGGCTTCGTAGTAAAAGAGTGCGGGTACTAGACTGGCCTGCCTGCAGTCCAGAGCTGTCTCCCATTGAAAATGTGTGGCGCATTATGAAGCGTAAAATACGACAATGGAGACCCGGGACTGTTGAACAGCTGAAGCTGTACATCAAGCAAGAATGGGAAATAATTCTACCTACAAAGCTTCAACAATTAGTTACCTCAGTTCCCAAATGTTTATTGAATGTTGTTAAAAGAAAAGGTGATGTAACACAGTGGTAAACATGACCCTGTCCCAGCTTTTTGGAACGTGTTGCAGCCATAAATTCTAATTTAATGATTATTCCTAAAAACAATCAAGTTTATCAGTTTGAACATTAAATAGCTTGTCTTCGTAGTGTATTCAATTAAATATAGGTTGAACATGATTTGCAAATCATTGTATTCTGTTTTTATTTATGTTTAACACAACGTCCCAACTTCATTGGAATTGGGGTTGTATTAGGGATGGGCATTTGAGTGAACTTCCTTCCTCCAAATTTTGGATATATATCCGGTATATCCAGAACCTACTTCCAATCCATCCATCCATTTTCCGTATCGCTCATCCTCACTAGGGTCATGGGTGTACTGGAGCCTATCCCAGCTATCTTCGGGCGAGAGGCGGGGTACACCCTGAACTGGCAATTGCAGGTCACATATAAACAAACAACCATTCGCACTCACATTCACACCTACGGGCAATTTAGAGTCTTCAATTAACCTACCATGGGAGGAAATTGGAGTACCTGGGGAAAACCCACGCAGGCACGGGAAGAACATGCAAACTCCACACAGGCGAGGCCGGATTTGAACCCGTGTCCTCAGAACTGTGAGGCATATGTGCTAACCAGTATTCAATGTTCCGCCACCTACTTCCCTATTCGGCAAAATGGGTAAAAGCACTTCGTCCTCGCTTGGGTGAATGTTTTTATAACACAAGTCACCACCAACCAAAGATGACAATAGCCGATTTGTTCCTGTTCATATTGTACAGTATATCCATCCATCCATTTTCTGAGCCGCTTCTCCTCACTAGGGTCGCAGGGGTGCTGGAGCCTATCCCAGCTATCATCAGGCAGGAGGCGGGGTACACCCTGAACTGGTTGCTAGCCAATCGCAGGGCACATACAAACAAACAACCATTCGCATTCATATTCACACCTACGGGCAATTTAGAGTCTCCAATTCATACATGTTTTTGGGATGTGGGAGGAAACCGGAGTGCCCGGAGAAAACACACGCCGGCACGGGGAGAACATGCAAACTCCACGCAGACGGGGACGGGGATTGAACCCCGGTCCTCAGAACTGTGAGGCTGACGCTCCAACCAGTCGCCCACCGTGCCGCCCTGTACAGTATATCATACCATATTTGTATAAATAAATGACATAAATGTATCTAACTTTTGTCTGAAGATACCAGCCATAAAGATTTGTTTATCTGTTTTTTTTAATGAAAATCATGTCATCAATCCTAGTTATGCTCTTTAGCGTCACATACACAGGAAGTCAGCTATTCTGTTTTCTGAGTTTGGTCATCTGACGTTCCGCATATAGCGGATTAATCGACCAGTTGTTGTTTTTAATGCAATGAGAGACTCTCTCTCTGAACGTTCTGACCTCCTGTTTGAATGCCAGTATCGCTGTGAGCAAAATAATGCTTCCTGGACGGTTTGCGTCAGCATAGATGTGTATTTCCAATCACAGACATATTCTTCTTGCATGTATTGTTTTTTTTTTTGTTTTTGTTTTTTTACTAGCAATTAAAAAAATAAATAAAAAAATCATATAATAAGATAGTGTTGTAGCTTAAGGGTTTACGTGAAAGTATTTTCTGTGCATCTGCACATAAAGATGACAACTTTGTCAAAAGGAAACACATTAAAAACACTAATATACTTGTCAGGCCAGTATATGGAAACAGTACACACCTGCACACTATCCTTTTGACTACACTTCAACAATGAACATGTATTAGTTTAAAGTGTGACACCTTCTGCACAAGAGGGGAATGACTGTAATGAACACCTGTCATCATAAAAGGAACACATTGGGTTGCAGTAATGCACCCTAGTTTTCCACCTGCAGTGTCTGGATGTGGATTGAGTAGCAGTTTGGCGGGATGCAGAAAAGAAGGGTAGGTGAATTTGCGCATATATAGCTCCCATGTATTGAGGCTGGCAGTAACCGCGGGGATGCTGCAGCCGCAGTTACTGTTTTTGATGAATATTCATGCTCGAAGAGCGGGAGAGTGCAGGAGTCGGTTTTGTGGCGCCAATTTGAGGTATTGATGCAGCAGCTGATCCCGGAGAGCAAGCGCTATACAGTATAACCCCCAAATTTTCACGTTTCTTCATAACCAACCACTGCTGGTCCTGGTTTGAATGGCGCCTTGTGTGAGACTCCTCGATGGCGCCCCCCTAACCCCCATATCTTCCTCGACGGATGGCACAACCATAGTACTCCCTGTTTATGCCAAAGAAATACTGCTAGATTAGGTTGAACTTTATTTGAAATACAAATTAGCAACAAATAACAGCAAATTTTCCTCATTTTCCTCACATTGATGTACAGGTATCTAAACAACAGAGGGTATGAAATAATATACCATGTGTCTAAATCAGTTATTCTCAAAGTGTGGTATGAGAACCACAAGTGGTATGCGGGGTTGGTCTAGACTCTAAGTATCCGAAAGAATAACTAAATTCAATACCAATACAATTTACAACACTGAAAACATGAACTCAAACATATTACAATGAAGCTTATAACGATGCATCGAGCCTGTTTCAACTTTTTTAACCAAAACATAACTTTTTTTTCACTTTTAATGTACCGTACACTCCATTTTTTAAGTACAATTCAATTGTATAATACATTTAATCTTTAACAGTTTTTAAACATTTAAGTAGAATTTTATTTAACATTTATGTGCAAAACATTTTAATGGACTCATGAATCAAGTGCAGTTATTTGTTCTTAGTCAGTACTTCGTTACTTAGTAGTTAGTTATTTTCCTATCATTCAAATAAAATAATTAAAATCCATCCATCCATCCATCCATTTTCTACCGCTGATCGGAGGTCGGGTCGCGGGGGCAGTAGCTTTAGCAGGGAGGCCCAGACTTCCCTCTTCCCAGTCCCTTCATCCATCTCTTCCGGGGGGATCCCGCGGCGTTCCCAGGCCAGCCGAAAGACCGAGTCTCTCCAACGTGTCTCCTCCCGGTGGGATGTGCCTGGAATACCTTACCGGGGAGGCATCCGGGAGGCATCCGAATCAGATGCCCCACCCACCTCATCTGGCTCCTCTCGATGCGGAGTAGCAGCGGCTCTACTCTAAGATGACCGAGCTTCTCACGCTATCTCTAAGGGAGAGCCCGGACACCCGCGGAGGAAACTCGTTTCGGCCGCTTGTATCCGGGATCTTCTTCTTTCGGTCACGACCCACAGCTCGTGATCATAGGTGAGGGTAGGAACGTAGATCGACCGGTAAATCGAGAGCTTCGCCTTTCGGCTTAGTTCCTTCTTTACCACAACAACGGACCGATACAAAGTCTGCATCACTGCAGGCGCTGCACCGATCTGCCTGTCAATCTCCCGTTCCATTCTTCCCTCACTCGTGAACAAGACCCCAAGATACTTGAACTCCTCCAATTGGGGGAGGATCTCATCCCCAACCTGGAGAGGGCACGCCACCCTTTTCCGACAGAGGACCATGGTCTCAGATTTGGAGGTGCTGATTCTCATTCCAGTAGCTTCACACTCGGGTGCAAACTGCTCAAGTGAGAGTTGGAGATCACGGCTGATGAAGCCAACAGAACCACATCATCTTCAAAAAGCAGAGATGCAATACTCAGGCCACCAAACTGGACCCCCTCTACACCTGGGCTGCGCCTTGAAATTCTGTCCATAAAAGTTATGAACAGAATCGGTGACAAAGGGCAGCCTTGGTGGAGTCCAACCCTCACCGGAAACGAGTCCGACTTAGTGCCGGATATGCGGACCAAACTCTGACTCCGGTCGTACAGGGACGAACAGCCCGTATCAGAAGGTTCGGTACCCCATACTCCCGAAGCACCCCCAAGGGACACGGTCGAATGCCTGGTCCAAGTCCACATAACACATGTAGACTGGTTGGACGAACTCCCATGCACCGTCGAGGACCCTGCCGAGGGTGTAGAGCTGGTCCACTGTTCCACGGCCTGGACACAAACTACACTGCTCCTCCTGGATCTGAGATTCGACTTCCCGATGGACCCTCCTCTCCAGCACCCCTAAATAGACCTTACCAGGGAGGCTGAGGAGTGTGATCCCCCTGTAGTTGGAACACCCTCCGATCCCCCTTCTTAAAAAGGGGGACCACCACCCCAGTCTGCCAATCCAGAGGCACTGTCCCTGATGTTCACGCGATGTTGCAGAGGCGTGTCAACCAGGATAGCAACACAACATCCAGAGCCTTTAGGAACTCCGGGCGAATCTCATCCACCCCCGGGGCCTTGCCACCGAGGAGATTTTTAACAACCTCGGTGACCTCAACCCCAGAGATAGGAGAGCCCGCCTCAAAGAACCCAGACTCTGCTTCCTCATGGGAAGTGGAATCGGTGGAATTGAGGAGGTCTTCGAAGTATTCTCCCCACCGATTCACAAGGTCCCGAGTCAAAGTCAGCAGCGCCCCATCCCCACTATACACAGTGTTGATGGTGCACTGCTTGCCCCTCCTGAGGCGCCGGATGATGGACCAGAATTTCCTCGAAGCCGTCCAGAATTCTTTCTTCATGGCCTCACCGAACTCCTCCCTTACTCGGGTTTTTGCTTCAGCGACCACCAAAGCTGCATTCCGCTTGGCCAGCCGGCACCCATCAGCTGCCTCAGGAGTCCCACAGGCCAAAAAGACCCGATAGGACTCCTTCTTCAGCTTGACGGCATCCCTCACCGTTGGTATCCACCAACTGGTTTGGGGATTGCCGCCACGACAGGCACCGACCACCTTACGGCCACAGCTCCGGTCGGCCGCCTCAGCAATGGAGGCACGGAAGATGGTCCACTCGGACTCGATGTCCCCCGCCTCCCCCAGAACTTGAGCAAAGTTCTGTTGAAGGTGAGATGAGACTCCTTCTGACAGGGGATTCTGCAAGACGTTCCCAGCGGACCCTCACAATACGTTTGGGCCTGCCAAGTCGGACCGGCATCTTCCCCCACCATCGGATCCAACTCACAACCAGGTGGTGATCAGTAGACAGCTCCGCCCCTCTCTTCACCCGAGTGTCCAAGAAATGTGGCCACAAGTCCGATGACACGACCACAAAGTCGATCATCGAACTGCGACCTAGGGCGTCCTGGTGCCAAGTGCACGTGTGGACACCCTTCAGCCACAGCCCAGCTCACACTGCACCCGACCCCTATGGCCCCTCCCACAAGTTATGAGCTCATGGGAAGGGGGACCCACGTTACTCTTTCGGGCTGTGCCCGCCTTGGCCCCATTGGTGCAGGCCCGGCTACCAGGCGCTCGCCTTCGAGCCCCACCTCCAGGCCTGGCTTCAGAGGGGGGCCCCGGTGACCCGCGTCCGGGCAAGGGAAAACTGAGTCCATTGTTTGTCATCATCATAAGGTAGTCTTTGAGCCGTGCTTTGTCTGGTCCCTCACCTAGGACCTGTTTGCCAAGGGTGACCCTGCCTGGGGAATAAAGCCCCAGACAACTTAGCTCCTAGGATCATTGGGACACACAAACCCCTCCACCACAATAAGGTGATGGCTTCGAGTAGGGGAATAATTAAAATAATATTGATTATTTTATTATTTAATCATTAAAATAATCAATAATAAATAATAATAATAAAAAAAGCAAATAGGAATTCAAAGTCTTCTTTGTGTCCTCAGGTCAAATTGATGAATTAGTGGGCATTTCCTCACCCTGTGACCTCGCCCGGACATGGACTTCCCCGACCAGCTCCTGCTGGCCGAGCTGAGTCACTTGCAGCTCTACAACGACTCGCTTTTCCAGCACAATTTCAGCAGCGCCTACAACGAGACCGACGCCCTGCTGCCGACCGGAGTGAGGGTCACCATTGTAGTGGTTTACATGATCGTTTGTGTCATCGGCCTGGTGGGGAACTTCCTGGTCATGTATGTCATCATACGGTAAGAAAAACATTTTGTTGAACTGACTTTGTCAGTGTCAAAAGTTGTATAACTGAGAAACATCTGCTGTGGAGCAACACTATAAATATATAAAAATATAAAAATAAACACTTTCTGTAATGGTGAGATCACTGTTGCTATAGCAATGGTGAGTGGCCTGTTTTAAACAATATATTGGTCTCATGCGATCCAAACCTACGTACAAGCGATTTGATTACGTTTTATGCAGCAGATACACCGCAGCTGGGTGCTGGCGCTCCGGCCTCATATCAAACTGTCATTATTGTTACTTTCTCATTCCACAGCTCAAATTGAGGAACACATGGTTTTATTTTGGCGGCACATTGGCCGACTGGTTAGAGCGTCAGCCTCACAGTTCTGAGGACCCGGGTTCAATCCCCGGCCCCACCTGTGTGGAGTTTGCATGTTCTCCCCGTGCCTGCGTGGGTTTTCTCCGGGCACTCCGGTTTCCTATATATAGACAATATGCAAATAAATTTAGCATATGATTGCCAGCACTTGCTGAAAATCATCCAATTATTTTGAGTTCGTAACTACGACGGTCGCCGCTGTTTGTAATGCACTCCGTGTGCTCAAAGGTAGTTAACTAAGCTAGCTAGCTTTAAATAACAAACTATGGCGACGTGCGCTTGAGCCATCTCATTTTCCGGGTCACACTGAGAGCAAGCGAATCATCAGATTTACTTCACAGAAACAAGAATAATAAGAATGAATCACAGCCATAGTTTTCTATTGTGTCCAAATTATATAAACGTGTGATTTTTCAACACTGAAAACACTTTTTGCAGTCAAATTTGCACTGTAATAACCAAAAAGAACATTTTCATATTTGTCAAAACTTAAAATGTAACGTAGATAACGTTAATGAAAACTCACCCCCAGAAGAAACTGAAAAGTATTCCTGCAGACATCATTGCCTCCGATCAAATAAGACACAAGTGTCAAACTCAAGGCCCGGGGGCCAGATCCGGCCTGTGACATCACTTGATGTGGCCTGCGAAAGCAAATCATTTGTGAACTTCCATGATTGTAACTGATTGGCCGACTGTCGTATCACCACGCCCAGGCGCTGTGGCGAAGATTTCCCTCGCAAGCGTCCCAAAATCTAACACAAAGTTAAAGATTTTATGGCCCAAATTATTGTTAATTGAAACTTGGAGTGGCTTCTTCATGACTTCGACTTACACACTCTGCAAAAAAATTAAATCACAAATTTAAAAAAAAAAAAAGTTTTTTTTCTTTTTATGCGACTCGGGGACACATTTGTATGAGAAAGAAGAATTTTAGAAAAAGAAATGCATGAAGCACATGAGTGACATGAATCACCTTCACAGTAGTTATGTTTTTTTCACATTTCAATATTAACAATGGTTAATATACTATATTTCTGCACTTGCCTGACAGTGAAGAACCTTGTGCATTTTTTTCCACGTTTTCAAACATTTCCAAGGTGTCTTTTGTGGTTCATTTAGACAAAGGCTAAGGGATTACCGCGTATTTGACATCTGCTTGTAACACTCCACATGAAATTACTGTTTTGTGCTCTGCGGGGCCAATTGGCTTTTCTTATCATGATGAGAAGGGGTGGAGCTTGTGCATTGCAACGAGGCCAGAGTCTGAAGAGAAAAGGTGAGCAGAAAAAGAGAAGAGTAAGCCTTGCAGCCATTTTCACTAGTGGAGGCAGCACTTCAACACCAACTTCCAAATTACACTTGTCAATTAGCATGCGGGGCGGCACGGTGGACGACTGGTTAGAGCGTCAGCCTCACAGTTCTGAGGACCTGGGTTCAATCCCCGGCCCCGCCTGTGTGGAGTTTGCATGTTTTCCCCGTGCCTGCGTGGGTTTTCTCCGGGCACTCCGGTTTCCTCCCACATCCCAAAAACATGCATTAATTGGAGACTCTAAATTGCCCGTAGGTGTGAATGTGAGTGCGGATGGTTGTTCGTTTCTATGTGCCCTGCGATTGGCTGGCAAACAGTTCAGGGTGTACCCCGCCTCCTGCCCGATGACAGCTGGGATAGGCTCCAGCACGCCCGCGACCCTAGTGAGGAGAAGCGGTTCAGAAAATGTATGGAATTAGCATGCGGACCTGCGCATTTTGCTGCAGCAGACGCCCTGCCAAACAAGAAAAACAAAACAAAACATGGCTTTTGTGCTGTTGTTGGCTTCACCAAAATTTTCAGTGATAGGTTTATTTATTCCCTTCTTTTCAATTTCCATTAACACTTCCAATTCTGTCAATTCACTGCAAAAAAAAAAAAAACCACAAAAAAAAAAAAACGCAAAATCTTACCGAGTGAATTTATCTTATTTCTCGGGAAAACATCTTCCTGTGCTTATTCGAAGATAGTTTTGACTTTTTTCTCAATTTTCGGCGAGAACAAAATACTTGTTCCAAAGTACAGTATTTTATTTTACGAATCTTATCAAATCAATTCATATCTGTTCCACTGGCAGATTTGTGTCACTTACTTTAGGGACAAAATGTCTTCTCTGACAATCTCCCTATAGAACTAGTATGAATTGACTTGTTAAGATTCTAAAAATAAGAACGTGTATTTTAAAACAAGTCTTTTGGTCTTGCTGGAAATTTTGAAAAAAGTCAAAACTGTCTTAAAATAAGTACAGTAAGATGTTTTCACAAGTAATAAGTTAAATTCACTATTTTGCATTTTTGCAGTGTTCAGACTTAATTTTGCGCTTGCAGTCCTCTCCCAAATGTTCCATGGTGAAACCCTTTTACCACCACTTTTGCACCTGTTGCTAACAGAGTGTCCAATCTGAAATTTAGAGCCAACTATTTGTTATAATAGTAAATCAGGCCCAAAATGAGCTGTTGTCATGACAACAGTTATAGAAGAAACTGCAAAGGAATAGTCTGGTGATATGCTTAAAAATAGCCCTTTCGAGTTGACTGTTTTTATTTTGTAGTGAGCTCTGTCAAGTGCTAAAACCACTGTTAAGCCTCAAGTCTTCTTGTGTGCTGTTTCTCTAATTAGAGGACATGAGCAAAGAAAGCTGTGAAGTTCTAGGCAGAGGGTGCTCAATCATGATCTGAAACTTTAAGAATTATTATTTTTTTTACTCCAAATCAAAAGTTTAATAATGTCTGGTCTTACTCATGACCTTAGAAGGTCTCTTGTTTTAGCAGCATGAGATGTAGGAGATGGCAACCATAGACACTCGGAGGCGTGTCACGATGACTCAGCTGTGATAGAGGGAGGCGGCAACAGAGGGAGGCAGGAAAAAGTGAAAGGGTGATTCACTTTCATAGAAGCACCCAGAGAGGGGGCGGAATGCCAATAGAGATGATGTCATGCCTTGATAAATCCAAGAAATTTGGGATATTTTGTAAGGGAAGCAATCACACACCATAATGAGAAATTTCAAAATGGTTCTTTTCTTTCCTCTACTCCTCAGATCGGTCAACAGTTCCGTCCTTCCTTGTAATCCTAGTCACATGGCATATCCATCAGGGTGATTTGATTGCTAGGAGAAGGGTCCGGATTGTGCATTAAGTTACATCCAGTTGGGCATGATGTAAATCCATCACTCTTGTCGATCGCATAGAACTGGATCGATCAGATGTTCTTATCAGCGATTTTATGTCTCGAATCAAAGTTGAAACAAATAATTTTGCTAAATGGCAGCAAACAGCACAGGCAGAAATATTAAGCAGCCAAAATATGCCAAGCCCTGCGGCGAAAAGCGAAAATCTACGACTGATTGACGCCCCCCATAAAGATGTTTAGATGTTTGCCTATATTAATGCAGTAGATTAAACCGTAAATATATTGCAAACTACAATTCCAAAACCCTTTGATATCATTTAAATCTGATCTGACAGTATTACCCTTAAAAATAAATGCTTTACAGATTGTTTGATTGTAGAATAAAATGCCCATAATATACCAATTGCTTCTTTCCTATTAGCCGTTTTATTAACTTTTTGAATTTGTGATACATACTCTAATTTTTTAAAGTAGATATACACAAAAACAAATCTTTATCTTCAATATGGTGGGCACCTTACATTGAGCAGCAAATCGTTACCAGCCGTTAACTTCCACCACTGTCAGTAGCGATCTGGAACTTTCTTTATGTCATCTTGAGAATTTTAACACCCTGCTTTCTCCGGCATTAACCCCACAAGGAGCCTCGCCTGCCAGTTGGACCTCTTCTGGAACCTTTCGTAACGGTGGCCAATGTTAGCTACCCCTCCACTAACATGGCGCCTTAGGCCTGGATAAGACTCCAGGATTTTAGCCCCATTACTGGCCCAATTTGCTATTGTGGGCGATTTCCCAGATCGGGCCCGAGATATTTATTCGGGAATTATCAAAACTCCTTGACCCTACGACGGCAAAATTAAAAGGGTAACGTTTGATTTATATATATATATCCATCCATCCATTTCCTGTACCGCTTTATCCTCACAATGGTTGCGGGCGTGCTGGAGCCTATCCCAACTGTCTTTGGGTGAGAGGCGGGGTACACCCTTAACTGGTCGCCAGCCAATCGCAGGGCACATAGAAACAAACAACCATTCGTGCACACATCCACATCTAAGGGCAATTTAGAGTTTCCAATCAACCTACCATGCATGTTTTTGGGATGTGGGAGGAAACCGGAGTGCCCGGAGAAAACCCACGCAGGCACAGGGAGAACAAAATCCACGCGGGTGGGGCCGGGATTTGAACCCCGGTCTTCAGAACTGTGAGGCAGATGTGCTAACCAGTCGTTCACCGTGCCGCGATTTAGATATAAAGCTTCTGAGAATTCATCAACATCTTTGTCTTTTTGTATTTTTGTAATACCAGCGATGAACTGATATTAGAAAGAAAAAGTGTGATGATAACCCTAGAACAGGAAATTGAACTACAGTGTTCCCTCGCTATATCGGGGTTCACCTATTGCAGATTCAGTGCATTGCAGATTATTTTTCATCTTCATATTGCGCATAATTCACCATATAGTGGGATTTTGTGTGAATGCTGAAGTGTTTGTGGTAAAATAAATGCTTCATAGCCGAAAACATTAAAACTGTAAAAAACAAAGGGAAAAAAAATCATTAAAACGTATATTACAGGGAATTAAATACAGTTTATATTAATTTTATTTTAAATATAGTACTGTACAGTACTATGGTGCATTACTGTATGTTTAAGAGTTCAATAGGTGTTTAAGAGTATTGATCGTGTTTTTAAGAGTATGGTAGAGGTTTATAGGAGTCTGGGGGAGATTAATTAAAAGTCTGGAGATGTTCATAGAGCTTTAAAATTTGTATAAATAATAATTAAAAAAAAAACAAAAAAAACATGGTCACTTCTTCATGGATTTCACCTATCGCGGGGGTGTTCCGGACTGGGATTGCTGTAATCACAAGGTAGGAACGGGACACAGACATTTCTGTCCTGGCTGCTCATTACCAAAGCGACAATAAGCCAACATTATAATAAAAATAATAATAGAAGAGCATATTTTCTACATTTTTATGACAGCTAAGAATGTTAAAAAGCATGATGCATAAACATGAGTGCCTTCAGAAAGCCTCTCTTTCTACATCGACTACTCTCAGACTGATTAGACATCCACTGAGTCCACATTAAGCTTGAATCTTGAGTCGAAATCGCTATGTACAGTTGTGTTCAAAATAATAAGAGTATGATGGAAAAACATCAGTAAAGCTCAAAATTCATAAAATATTTTTTATTTCAATGTACTGGGAACATCCACACATTTTATACCCAATCAAATTTCAAATTACTTGAAATGAATGAATGAATTTTTTTTTTTTACAAACTCAAAAATTTAGTGAATGTACTGTAACATCTTTAGGATTTAGCATGTGCATCACGAAACTAGTACTGTATTTATTTGTCTAACGAGTGTTTCTGAGGACTGCTTCCCAATCTGTGTTGCATGGAATTGAACAAATTCTTGCCCTTCTGAGCGGGTATTCCAGGCCAGGATCATTTGACAGCATTTCACAATTCCTCTGCATTTCTATGTTTTTCTTCAGAAACAGAATTTCTGATGTCACCTCACAGTTTTTCTATCAGATTAAGGTTTTGGGATTGTGCTGGCCCCTCCATACCTCTGATTTTGTTAGTCTGGAACCAAAGATGCTGTTTGCTTACTGGTCTGTTTGGGGTCGTTGTCTTGATGAAAACCCACTTTAATGGCATTTCCTCTTTAGCCTAAGGCAACATGACCTCGTAAAGCATATTGATAAATGCAAAATGATCCATGATCCCTGTTATGACATAAATAGGCTCGACACCACAGCAAGAGAAACATCCCCAAATCGTAATGCTTGCATGACCATGCTTCACTTTTCTCAGACTGTCTTGTGGCTTGAATTCAGTGTTTGGGGTCATCTAAAAAAATTCTGTGGCCCATGTACCCAAAACAGAACAATCTTACTTCCATCAGTCCAAAAAAATGTAAGTTTTTCCATTTCGATTTAGGCCCTTAGATTTTTTCTTTGGTGAATTGTAATCTCTTCAGCACATCTATTTTAACAGAGGGACTTAAAAGGCACTTCTTGCTAATAGATTAGCTTTACACAGGTGTCTTAACTGTCACAGTAACTTCAGACCGTCTTCGATCACCCTGGAACTGATAGGCACAAGGTACAGAGACAACATTTTTGACAATGTGTTTGATACAATTCCGCTGTGTGATTTAGTAGCAAAAACTTCTTGGCTATTGGTCAAAATACATGGCATTAACAATTACTTTTTCATGAAGACATTGAAGCTGACCAGTTTTTCCTAGTGTTTGCTATAAATGTAACCATTGATTCTAATGAGGGCAGTGTAAAGCTCATTGATGACTACCTAACTATCACATGAGCAGAAAAAAAAATACCACAATGTCCTGAAGGTAGCCGAAGCCAACCACCGAGAGTATATTCTGTTGAACAATATACATTGGATACGTTTATAAACTCATATATTATTCGTTAATCGGTCAATTTTTAATTGCTATGTGGTGAAAATGTTATTACATACCTTTTGGGGTAGAATAAAACATTACAGGGCCATCTAAAAACAAATATCTGTTTTCAGTTCTGTTTTATTGTTTTTTGGCAATAAAGAAAAGAGGATCGCTGTTAGTAAATACCTAGAGTCATTCTCTTTAAAAAAACAAAGGCCAAGTCCAAAACCTTGGTGTTCTGATAGATTCCGACATAACTTTCAACAGTCATATCAAGTCAATTACTAAAACTGCCGTCTACCATCTGAAGAATGGGCATCCAGAGTGAAGGCTTGCATGTGTCAAGCAGACCAGGAGAAGCACATCCATGGTTATATCTCAAGTGGACTTGACTATTGTAATGGTCTTCTTACTGGACTAACTAAAAATAACTTATTCAGAATGCTGAAGCTCAGGTTCTGACCAGAACAAAAAGGTCAGAGCATATTACTCCAATTCTAAAATCTCTACACTGGCTCCCAGTCAGCTTTAGCATAGATTGTAAAGTTCTGCTTCTGGTCTACAAATCACTAAATGATTTAGGTCCTGAATACATGAATGAAACGCTAATGGAATATAAACCCAGTAGGGCTCTGACATCGACAGACTCAGGTCAAATAGTGGAGCACAGAGTCCAAAGCAAACATGTTGAAGCAGCTATTATGTTGCACACAAATGGAATAAGTTGCCAACAGAAGTGACGTCAGCCCCAAGTGTGCATGTTTTTAAGTCCAGGTTAAAAACTCTTCTTTTTTCCCATGCTTTTTAGAGCATTTCCACTTTTAAATGATATTTCTTGCACTGTATGCTGTTTTAATTGTATTTGTATTTGTTTCTCTTTGTTTTAAATGTTTATAAGCTGTTTTTTTCTTTGTTTTTAAATGTTTTTAATCATGTAAAGCACATTGAGTTACCTTGTGTATGAAATGCGCCATATAAATAAATTTGCTTTGCTTTGCTTAATTTTTATGGGGCAATTGATGCAGTTCGAGCCTGTAACAGATTGTTTCTATTTACATTTTTTCCAATAGGAATAATTGTTTTGAACAAATCAGTAATCAAGCAGTGTCTCAAAACAAACAAGATTCTCCAGGCTGGTGAAGTTTATAACCTTTCAAAATTATTGTTTTTGCAAATTCTTTTTTAGTGTTCCCCTCTACAGTCATGCTAACAGGTATGTTAGGCTGTAAAGCAAAGCAACTGGAGTTCTTATTTATAATGAGTCTAGATCAGCGCAGCATAAAGTGCAATTTCTCAGGAAGTGAGATAAAGTTGAAAAAAAAACGCTTATCCTCACTAGGGTCAAAATAAACCTGCCATGATCAATCTAAACCAAGTTGACTTTATCGGTGCTTGTTTCTTGCACATTGCAACCACTGCAAGCTGTGTCTCTCAGCTGGTATGTAGGGGGGAAAACAATTTGATCCCTCGTGTTTTGAAGCTCACGACAAAAAAATAAGGGCTATGAGGAAGGACTTGTAGAAGCATCTGTTTTCTCTTGCACCCTTCACAAAAGAAGGTGCAGCTCAGACAGGAATATAATCATAGTGAAGTGCGCAGCCGAAGGCCGAAGCTCATGCTGAAGCCTCTCTTTGAGTGGCCTTCAAGGCCTCCTGCCTGTTTCTATAACAATCCACACATACAATATCCGCAAGATACATCTTAAGACTTTAGCAGACCTCAATATCAGTTTGGGGATGCTCTCCAAATTAAAAAACATACTGTATGAAAAGAAAATTGTATAGGAGAGCGAAATCCAAAATATTTTTTTGCAAGAATACATTTAATGTGCCAGCACTAATCAAAACACAGTACTCTGATTAACACTGCGTTCATGGAAAAGGAAAAAAACAGAAAAAAAAATCATTTTTTTTGTTATATTATGGCAATATACGATACATCATAACACCAACTTGAATGACCCGAGAAATGCCATCAGCTAGGATCACGGCGTTAGCCGGCTAGATAAGTGGATCTGTCCGATGTGTAACTTGTCGGTGCTGAATACTTACTAACGCTGTCTGTTCTTGTAGTAAATAAAGTGGGCAGGAATGGCTGATATTGGTCCTATTCTCGCAAAGACTCTTCTTCCTTGAATAGTTGTCATTTTTGTTGTGGTGGGGGTTTCCCCCGACAGTGACGATATAAACAATATGAGTGAATACTGCCACTTAATGGTATAGTACATTCCTTGGTCCACACCGTACATGCAGCAAATATTGGTCTCTAGTTCTGTCGCTGACATCACACCAATACATGGCAGCGTATAGGTTTTGGTGATTTAAAAGGTGTGTTCTGTCAGAGTTAATCTGTAAATCTACAGATATTCTCAATTTAGCATGCACCGTGAAGAGACAAAAGAGACAAAAGAGACAAAACACAACCTGATCCAGGACTTTTCTCTTGCGGGAAGAGGAGAAGCAGTCGATCTCTCAGCGAGCTGGAATCTTCTAACATTTTCCTCCCCTCTGCCCTTTTTATTAAACTTGAGTAGGTGGTATCACATTTTATGACCTTCTGGAATGTGCATTGTAGAACTTTTCCACTGCTCTTGTTCCCAGTAAACAAGGGTGCTATCATCTTAATGCAGTTACAGCAACACTGTATTTCTATGCAATAATCTATAAAATGTTTCCATCATTTCCCTCCATCCATCCATCCATCTTCTGAGCTTCTTCTCCTCACTAGGGTCGCGGGCGTGCTGGAGCCTATCCCAGCTATCATCGGGCAGGAGGCGGGGTACACCCTGAACTGGTTGCCAGCCAATCGCAGGGCACATAGAAACAAACAACCATTCGCACTCACATTCACACCTACTGGGCAATTTAGAGTTGTCAATTAACCTACTATGCATGTTTTTGGGATGTGGGATTTGGGATGTGGGAGGAAACCGGAGTGCCTGGAGAAAACCCACCCAGGCACGGGGAGAACATGCAAACTCCACACAGGCGGGGCCGGGGATTGAACCCCGATCCTCATAACTGTGAGGCAGATGCTCCATGTCCCTCCTGTTTATCAAATAAAAATACATTACTCATCATACTGTCACATTTCACAATGATTTTCATCAGAATAATCATAACATGTATTTCATCATTGTTTATACTTTAACCTCCTGTCTCACAATCATATTGTTCTTCTTTCAACAAAGTCATATTCATCACTCAACATCAATCCGGTGACAGTGCCATGTACCATTTTGGACATCATTCTCTTAAGCACATTTTGTAGTTGGTCTGCAAGTTGTTGACTGTCAGCAGGCAACGGTGCAGGAGGGTTACCTCCCATTGGATTAAAATTGCCTCGTACTCTGCCCCAATCTATTGTGAGGGCAGTTTGCAATGATTGCTGTATTTCTTATACATTTAAGTCATATGTGCTAACCAGCTCTTGCATGTCACGGCACCACTCTTCTACATCTCGTTTGTAAGGTGTTAAGCTTTCCACCGCTTTTACACACTCTTCTTTTGACCAAGGTCTGTAAACAAGAATTGTTCTGCCTTCTCTGCCTCCTTCACCTTCATATGCAGGATTTGCCACTTCGATCATGGTGTACAGGTCCCCTTCAGTTAAATTTTGCAATTTGGAAGAGGAGTCTGGACTTAATACTCCACCCATCATTCTGCTCCAATTGCCCGCACCACCAGTTTTACTTCTTGTTTGTGTTAGTGTGGCTGGATGAGGCGGATACAGGCTTCTTGTTCACATTCTTGTTTACAGAAGGTGGAGGAGAGCCAGTATATGCTGGAGGCTTATCCTCCCCCGCAGGGTCAGATAAGAGAGGAGCAGAGGCCTCAGGTGCCCCTCCCTGTTGTCTGTGCCCCTGCAGCGTCTCATTGTCTTCATTTCTTCTCAACAATCTTTGTTTAGCGTCTAACTGAACTTTTTTCCGTTTTTGCACTTCTACTTCCCATCTAATAGCTGCTGCTATTTCTGTATCTAACTCCTCTTCAAAGTATTGATTTATTATTATTTTTTTCAATTCAGTGGTTTTTGGTATTGTAGATTTTCCATTAAAATTATATTTCATTTTTTTTTTTATATTTCACGTACTCAGGTTGAGCTTTCATACTTTTGTTTCATATACTTTTCATCTCCTGTGATCTCATCGTCACTCTGATTCTAACAACAACAATTGCCCATTTTCTAGTAACTATGACAATACTTGCAGCAAACAGAGTGAAAATCTCTCAATGGAGCAAGCTCAACCTTATCACGGGTTTCACTTGTTTTAGATTCACCTTTTGACTGCCAAAATATCAACGACTTGTCACCATTCACTTACTTCAACTGATCAGACAGCTTTAAGTTAACACCGTTCGGTTTCCAGCTGTCCCGCTGCTTCAGTGTTTGGTGACTCATTGCAGCCACTCACACAATCACTCAACCTCACACACATTATCGTACGTACCTAAAACGGGACTTTAACCCTGTTTTTGTATTGAGTGCTAGACTAAATCTCCACTCTTCTAGGCAGGGACTGGAACCCCTGTTCTAGGCACCTGAACAATACAACTCCACTCACGGCTTGCGTTTTCTACATGTCTCAATGGGCACTGTTAGTTCTGGATGCCGTCAATCCACGACCCTGGGGATGAAGCTGACGCAACCGGCCACGGAAAGTGGACTTCTTTTGCTGATTTCGTCTGGCTGTGCACCGTCTTCAGTCGCCGTCAGCAACACCCCCACGATCGCAGATACAATGATTGGCATCCGGCTCGGACCAAGGACCAAGTTTTATGTCAGAGTTAATCTGTAAATCTACAGATATTCTCAATTTAGCATGTACCGGAAAGAGACAAACGAGACAAAACACAACCTGAGCCAGGACCTTTTCTCCTGCGGCAAGAGGAGAAGCAGTCGATCTCTCAGCGAGCTGGAATCTTCTTACATTTGCCTCCCCTCTGCCCTTTTTATTAAACTTGAGTAGGTGGTATCACATTTTATGACCTTTTCAGGATCTGGTCTCTGAATGGAGGTGTGGGGGTTTATTTCCTTCTGGAATGTGCATTGTAGTACTTTTCCAAACTGCTCTTGTTCCCAGTGTACAATGGTGCTATCATAAGTTGCAGTTACAGCAACACTGTATTTTTATGCAACAATCTCCACAATCTTTCCATCATTTTCCCAGGGCAATTAGTTATTTACTGATTGCCCCAAAAACTATTATTAAATTATTGAAAATTTTCTTTTCTTGAGCAAAAAATACATAGAGAACTTGTTAGTGAAATATACAGTAGACCATCTAAATGCTATAGGCAAAAATGCAAATAAGGTAAACAAGGATCATGGAAGCAAACACAAAATTAATAAAGTCCAAAAATAAAAATTCAATGTAACAACAAAACACATGGAAACAAAACACTCAACACTAAGAAACATGACAGGACTAAGGAAACGTAACAGCTGACGAAAATGCACCAACCCAGTCCGAAAGCAGGGAACTAAACACAAGCAAACGGACGAGACAACGAGAAGCCCCTGGATAAGACGCGGGTAGCTGGAGGTAGCTGATTGGTCGACACCAGGGACAGGGCTGACGAGGGACATTGACAAGGGACCCCAGGAAAAACATGACATGATATAAAAACTAAATGTAATCCAAAAAAATGTCAACAAAAACACTGACCATGACAGATTCAGCTCCAGCCTTCCTTTGTGGCGTTAGAGTTCTCCCCGTGCCAGTGTAGGTTTTGTTGTGGCTCCTCCCACTTTCCCAAAACATCCATGTTAGGTTAATTGAAGAGTCTAAATTGTCCGTATGTGAGAATGTGAGAGTGAGTGGTTGTTTTGTCTGCTCTTCATAGTATGTGCCGAGCGTTTGACTATTGACCAGTCCGATGTGTTGCTCCTTGCCCAAAGTCACCCGGAATAGGCTCCAGCTCACCCAACGACTCTAATGAGGGCAAGCGCTTTAGAACATGGGAGGATAGATGCTCAAAGTAACATTTTAACATTCTTAGTGTAACTGTCATTCAATTGGTCCACAGTGCACCACCCATGCCCCTTTTCAACTGCTTCATACTTGCTTGCTTGGCACAGTTCTACTCACAATTTAGATAATATCAGTACTATGACAGTCACTGATGGTGTAGTGGTACACTCGCCTGACTTTGGCTGCAGGCAGCGTGCGTTCAGTTCCCACTCAGTGACGGTGTGAATGTGAGTGCGAATGGTTGTCCGTGTCTATATATGCCCTGTGACTGACTGGCGACCAGTTCAGGATGTAGTCCTGCCTTTCGCCCGAAGTCAGCTAGGATAGGCTCCAGCGTCCCGCGACCCTAACCAGGATAAGCGGTGTTGAAAAATGAAAAAATGAAGTACTATGACATACTATTTCTAGTACCTGACTAGCTGGGTTTCCAAGTTTTGCGTGATGAAAACCATTGCATTCAGTCATTGGTGTTTCATTGCAATATCAGAAATTACATTTTATTTCAAATGTAGCTATTTTACTTGTTGCATTGTTTGGCATAAATTGTGAATTTCTATGCAGTTTTCAGGCGTTCGTTGAAGCACTAAAAGGAAAGAAAGGATAACTTGAATGGAGAGGAGAAACCTTTCTTCTTGTTATTCTCCCATCCCTTATTATCTGATTTTTCTCTTTCATCATTGTGGCCCTGCTCATCTCCTAGTAGCCGGGAGCGTCAGCTAATGATCGCGATCAACACGCAGCACAAAGCTGCATTCAGTTGCATTAGGAAACTGATCAGCCATGCGCAACTCATTTGCATGTTTCATAATGGTGATGAAAACAAAGTGCGACAAATTAGATTTGATATTGTCAACTGGCTCCGACTGCACTGAAAATGGTAGCCTTTATCAGTGACGTCTGATTCCCCCCCCCCCCCCTCTGAAATATTGTTAACCTTTCAGGTAGTTGTTTACATTATGTGTGTATGTGAATGGAAAGACAGTTGCAATGCGACAAAGAACTAGAAATGAAAGAGCCTGTATCAATGTGAACATGACACAATTTAACTTGTTCAATTGAACTTTACAACTTCTTCTTCTTTTTTTTCTTCTTCGTCTTCATCATCTGCTTTTCCCATTAGGTGTCGCCAGAGCATGTCTTCCTTTTCCATCTTCCTGCATCCTCCTCTCTAACTTCAACTGGCCTATCTATCAACCTTCCCATTGGTCTTCCTCTCGATCTCTTACCTGGCAGCTCCATCCTTATCACCCTTCTACCAATATACTCACTATCTCTCCTCTGGACATGTTCAAACCATCCAAGTCTGCTCTCGCTAACTTTGTCTCCAAAATATCTAACCTCGGCTGTCCCTCCGATGAGGTCATTTCTAATCCTATCCAACCTGCCCACTCCCAGAGAGAATCTCAACATCTTAATGCCAATGTGTCTAAGCCACACATCGTGGCCTGCCCTCACCACTGTCTATGAACCTTCCCCTTTGTCTGAGCAGAGAATCTTCTATCACATAACACTTTCCTCCACTCGTTCCAACCTGCTTGGATCCCTCACCATTGTTTTATTGCATCTTTAATGCGATAATATGGCAACGTTGCGATGGGCTGGGCTACCCTACCTCTCGCCCAAAGTCAACTGGGATCGGCTCCAGCTTACCTGTGACCCCAAAAGGACAAGCATTATGGGAACTGGATGGCTGGATATGATGACATTTCGTCAGGTTTGACCCTGAGCATTTTAATAGTGACAAAACTACAGGAAGCATGGAATCAGATGAGACAGATGAACAACATCTTCTTTCCAATGTGTAAAAGAGAATAGTTTTTCTTACTGTAAAGTTTGCTGGTGTAGTGTGGACTGCCAGATCATTTAAGTTACCAAAAAAGGACAATTTAGCTCCAATTTTTCTTTATTAGCGTGTTCACAAACCCCTTACTTATTTGTCCCAGTGACAGGTGTGACACCACCTCCACAGTCTAAAAGAGCAAGTCAATAAAATATTATAACAAAAACACTTACAGAAATCACCAGTGAGCATCCGTACAGTAATTTTAATCAGGAAAACGAAAAGTCTAATCTTTCTGTCATTGCTTTCAATATCTTTTAGCAATCAGGGAGGCGCCGTCGGTGTGTGGGAGACATATCCACATTAGTCCCCTCCAAAAAGATGCGTTTGTTGTGTATGAGGCACCTTGTTTGTTCTCACTGGCAGGAGAGATTGGACCTGGTTGGGCACTCTCACATACACGCAAAGGGTGATGTTAACAATGTATGCAGTCCAGCCTTTTCTGGGGTTTTGAGCGCTATTTCCCTTAATAAAAGACTCAGGTGGTAAAACCAAGTCTGAAGGTTTTTCTATCGATTTTGTCGTGAAAGCGGTAGGAGCTCGGTGCCACTTCTTTTCAAACTAAATGTGCTGACTTCCCCGACCTCCATATTTGACTGAAGACCATCAAAAATGTTTGTTCAACCATCAATATCTGTTTAAAGAAGTAGTTTGGGTGACTGCATGTCTGATACCTCTGTATATATTTACCTTTTGAGACCCCACCTCAAATGATTTGAAAAACAAATCGGATTATACTGTACAGTAGAATGAATAACTAGAAATACATGCAGTCAAGCACAGATCTCTGTGGTCTGCATATCAACACAATTAATTACTGGAAAATGACTTGGAGTTTGTTCGATCACCAACCAGAATTCATTCATTGATTATCTAGCGCATATTCTGTTTAGGATCACGGGTGAGCTAGAGCGTATCCTAGCTGAGTCGGGACGAGAGGTGGGGTACTCCCTTGACAGGTTTCCAGTCAATCCAAGACCAACCAGAATTTTTTTAACAATATTTAAAATTACCTGATCGATATAATGTAAGTATCTATGAAGAGGCATAATCGTGTTGGCTTCACAATGTTGTGTTTAGATTTGTGTCGGAATTTCTACATTCACTCAAAATAAAAAAATATTACTGTAATGTACTATTTTCTTCTCGGTGTGCGCCAAGTACTAAAATTCAAAGTAGTCATAATTAATGTTGACTTCCATTTGTTTATTTATGTGGCTCTCAGCCACATTTTTGTTTGACATACGACTTCCTTTGCCCAGAACACCTTCAGGTTTGGCCTTGTAAGCTTCCAAGTTTGATGTACGTGCCACAGCTGGCCAAGGGCAACTTCACTCCTGTCATTTTGTTTTGGCTCATTTACTATCTGTGTTTATGTCCTGGCTCTACTCCTGTGTCCTCGCTCCTCCAGCGTCAAATCTTGTTCTTTGTTGAAATTCCGTAATAAATCTACTGCTTGGTGTTGACTTTGTCTGCCTTCGGGTCATCCTCCCTTCAACGAAACGCCAATTGTTATTAAGGTTGTAGTTCAGAGCTAAAATCACCTGCTTATCCAGTAATAAGGGATTATTTATCGATGTTATATGAAACCTTTGTACATTTTCATTTGCGTCATCAAAAGGCCTTATCGGACCTGTGCGGCTGCATCGAAAATGTCAGCAAGGTCAAATGAAGGGTGTCACACTGCAGACGTACCTGCAGCCGTCTTAATGGAGGGGCTTCAATAAATAAAAGGTGGTCACCCCCAGCTCCAGATAAAAGTTTCTAAAATAAATGGTCTACTCTTTCTTCTCTCTGGATACCAGCCTCAGTGAACAAAGCTTTTATAACATGCAACCAATTGTTAAATTGTTAAACGTTCAAAAGTCTGGTTGTTTTGTCTGTCTGAAAGGCACAGCCATAAATCTAGACATCATGCTTCTGATGTGCCAATTTGTTGGGAAGGCAGTGTGAGACCACTGTCGTGAAGAGTAAGAAAAATAAATAAAAAGAATAAAGATTAAATGGGCGGCCTCACAGTTCTGAGGGCCCGGGTTCAAATCTGCCCCCGCCTGTGTGGAGTTTGCATGTTCTCCCCGTGCCTTGCGTGGGTTTTCTCCGGGTACTCCGGTTTCCTCCCACATCCCAAAAACATGCATGATAGGTTATGCAGACTCTAAATTGCCCATGGGTGTGAATGTGAATGGTTGTTTGTTTCTATGTGCCCTTTGATTGGCTGGGGACAAGTTCAGGGTGTACTCCGCCTCTTGACCAGAGTCAGCAGGGATAGGCTCCAGCATGCCTGTGACCCTAGTGAGATGAAGTGGTATTGAAAATGAATGAATGATTAAATAAAATGATTTTAAATTTGAGTTCTCTGGTATGTACTTTATATTGATTTTCTTTTTTAATACAATAATGGCAACAAATTCCTAGTCAAAACTGCTGAATTCTCTTATTTCCTGTACAAATACAAAACTGCGGCAACAGTTTGAGGAAGGCACTTTCTTTTCCAGTATGACTGTGTCACGGCGCATAAAGCAAGGCTTATAAAGGTATGCTTGGGTGAGTTGGTTGTAGAAGAACAAGCCCCTCAAGCGCACTTGGGATGTAATGGAAATTGAGCAGATGGGCAAATATTCCCACACACACTGTAACATCTTGTCGAAACCCTTCCAAGAAGAGTCAAAGCAGTTACAGTTGTACAAGGGGGAGAATAACTTTTCACTTCCTGTCCAAATATTATTTTTTTTGTGTGTAGACTAGGTTGTTCACAGACACACAAAAGTACTCATATCCAATAGCAGTGTATATGTTAATCGACAATCTGGGCAATGTAACAAACAGCAAACTTACACTGGCCTTCAAGTCAAGTGTCCCTTGGCAAAATGTGGAAAAACAGTCGTCAAAGTGGGCTGAACAAGAACCATGTTGGAGGCGAGCTGAGAGACAAACACATTTTACCAGAGAAGGATGCTTTGATGGCCACTATCCTGTGACACAAAGGTCACATGTTCAATCACATCAACCCCTTTCCCCCTCGATGAGTCAATACCCCACGCCCCCCCACCCACCCACCCACCCACCCACACACACACACACTCACAAGGACACTTCCCCTTGGGGCACTCCATCTCTTCGCTAACTTGACGTAGACAGGGGCTCCTCTACCTCCTGGCAGGTGACAAGCGTCTCTGTGCTTGCCTCCGCAGGAGCTGATAGCTATTATGATTACAGTATGTGTGACATTATAGCCAGAAGACAGCCATCGAGTGTCATCAGGCCACTATCGCTGTCACCGCTTTCTTCCATTTGCTGGAGCTTTGAGTATTGCTGAAAAGTCTATCAAATGTTGTCATGTCAGCACCTACACACATGGATTTATATTGAAGTCATTAATGATTTACATGTGGCAGTGAGGACAGCTGCTGTATGGGAGCGAGGAAGAGACGTGACTAGGGGAGACAACATATTGTACAGTAGCAGCAAAACTATATTACTCGCTCATCTATGTTTTTTTTAATTCCAATTTGTCTTTCAATGACAATGTCATCATTCACAGAGACCTAACCAATTATTTGTACATCCATTCACTAGTCCTCAGTAGAGCTGCGGGTGAGCTCTAACCTATCTGAGCTGACTTTGGATTGGGTACACCCAGGACTGGTCACCAGCCAATCGCAGGGCATATTTGTCTTATGTTATAAACAAAAAAAATAAATAAAAAAAACTTTTAACACAGCAAAATCATTTTCAGTTTCCTGGTTACATCACACATTTGCATAGTCACTTTTTGCAAGACATACTTTATAGGGCGTCAACTGCCCGTAGACCAGTGAAATAATTGTCATACAACAGTCATAATGCAATTAATGTATATATCAGATAAATTACCTTTGTGTAGCTGCTACATGAATATCAGAGGTGTAATCGATTTACCCATATAGCAGGAATTGGTAAAGGGTGCATTAATCTTGGGCACAACTAGTGAATTGCCGAAAAGGCTGTTAACAAAATCAAAAGGGGGAAGAAAACTAGAAGAGAGCCAGGTTGAACTGAAGTGTGGAACAAAAACAGCAAAGTTCATTCTAAATATGTTGAATACTGTTAATATGTACAATACTACAACACAGAGTGGTGGAACGTGAATGGAGTCAGGTTGATGAAGGTCTGATGAATTTAGCACTTTAACAATTTGGACTGACTGTCATAGACCGCTTTCACATGTTCACATGCTTACGTTTCTCCACAATAATCTTTATTTTCTTACAGTTAATGTCAATGTGACAATGTTAAGCTCAGAGCCTCAGACTGCTGAATTTATTTTTGCTGTTCTATGTCTTGTACAAGTACTTTTTTCTTTTGTTCAAACAAGTAATTTCTTTTATTTGTTTTGTTTTACAAGTCATTTCTTTTTTGTTTGTTTGTTTTTAGGACTATTCTGTTTTTCCAGAAAAAAATATACAAAAGTAGATGAAGATGCTTTCTTTAATATTTTCTGCCATCTATAAATAATCGTGGAGGTTTTGATATGATCATTAGGAACCTTTCTAATGATGCTCATCCCGAACCTGGAGACAAATTTGAAGTAAGAGTCTACTGTCGGTGAGGGCCATAAACAAGACGACTGGCATTAGGCCATGTTCCTTGTTGCCGTTCGACCAGTCACGATATTCAACTGATTTGTGTCAATATTTTGCAATTCTAAATTATGTTTGTGCTGCGCAGCATTAAATGAAATTGCTGCAATTGGTGAGGAATGTGCTTTTTCTGTTCATGAAACGCTTCTAATGTGTGTGTGTCTGTGTGCGTGCGTGTGGGCCCGCCACTAATGATTCACACTAATACACTGAAGGCAGCCATGAGAGGTGCCAGCCATCTCATCAGAGATTTGGGTCTCAGTTTCATGTTCAAGGACACTTTGGAATGCCGACTGGAGGAACACTCAACACCAATTTTTATTTCTCTGTCTGTTGAGAAAATACAGGGGGTGAATAACCATTCAGTCATTTTTTTTCCTTTAGAAGGAATTCTTTCAGGTTACCCAGCAACAGCATTTCTAACAAGTTCAACAAGCTCAAACCTTCACCTGGGAAAAAGAAGATCACTAACATTATGAGAATGCATTTGACGCGAACAATTCAATCAAGTTTAAAAATTAGTGGATTCGAGTTGGGTGGCACGGTGGCCGACTGGTTAGAGCGTCAGCCTCACAGTTCTGAGGACCCGGGTTGAATCCCCGGTCCCGCCTGTGTGGAGTTTGCATGTTCTCCCCGTGCCTGCGTGGGTTTTCTCCGGGCACTCCGGTTTCCTCCCACATCCCAAAAACATGCATTGATTGGAGACTCTAAAGATTACCCGTAGGTGTGACTGTGAGTGCGAATGGTTGTTTGTTTGTATGTGCCCTGCGATTGGCTGGCAACCAGTTCAGGGTGTACCCCGCCTCCTGTCCGATGACAGCTGGGATAGGCTCCAGCATGCCCGCGACCCTAGTGAGGAGAAGCGGCTCAGAAAATGGATGGATGGATGGATGGATGGATGGATTCGAGTTGCTCGAAGTATGAGCAGACCAATCAGCATCCTTTGGAGAGATGGAGGCAGTAGTTACAGGGTGTGGCTGACATTTAGTCAATGCTAGAACTGTAACCAATGGCAACCCCCAAAGAAGAGATTAACGTGCATGCTTTCATCGCAACAGTTTAATCAAACACTGACAACAATTTATTTTTGTCTGTCAGCCAGTCAATTCGAACTCTGTCCTCAGAGGTTTTCATCTATGCATTTCCTTCTACTTAGCCAGGGTCAGGTCACTGGGGCAGTAACCTAAGCAGGGAATACCAGAATCCCATCTCTCAGCCACTTCGTCCGCTCTTGGGGGATCCCAAGGAATTCTTAGGCGTAGTGTCATGTACGAGTTTTGGTACTCATTTAGTTTCTTTTTTTTCAGTGCCTAGCCCTGGTGACACTTAGTATTCAGTCCTTGGGCTTGGTGGATGAGCGGAGCCTGCAGTGCACACCTGCTTGGCATTATGATGAGTTATGTTCTTAAGCGCCGCATAGATGGGAGCTAGCCGCCGGAATATTGTTGTTTGATGCCATTTGCCTGTTCGTTCATGTGTTTTTGCTTCCACCTTTTGCCTTGCACTTGTTTTCCCCCCCCTAAGTATTTCTGGCTTTTCTCGTTACTAGGATGATCTTTTCTTGTGTAGATTAGAAGTAGTTATTTTTTCTCTGTACAGTTCTCTGGACTCGTGTAATCCAGGAACTGCTTCCTTAGTTTGTTTATCTCTCCCTTGGTTTCCTGTTAATGTAGATCCCAAACCGTAACTCAACAATTTTCATCCAAAACCTTCATTTTTTCCCCTTGCACCGGTTGTGGTTGTGTTGATGTGAGACATGGGGAAGTACATGGCTCAGTTCGTTCGAGAAGCTGTCCTTGGTAATTGCCTACTATATTTTGCTCATTGAAATTCTGCAACTTCAAGCATTCAATTTTCATTATTGTCACCAGATAATCTGTACTGTAGAATGCACCTTTGCAGTGTTTTGATTAGCAATTATAATTGTTACATTGGAGAATTTGTTGTGTTAAAGAAAATAAAACAATCTTTAATTCCTCTTTTGCAGCGGTGTGTTTAAAATAAAAAAAAAAAAGAAGAAAAAAAAAAAAAAAAGAAAAGTTTATAACTCCTCTGACTATATTTTCCGTTCATGCTGTGACAAGCCAACACAGTGCTGGCTGTGGTATGTGAATAATTCAAAGTGATGATTAATATTTGAAAGCGAACAGCACGCCGGATGAAAGAGTCATCAGCTTGCATATTCCTTTCATCCTGGTTCCTCCCTCCATCTTTCATGGAGAAAAGATCGACTTGTGCAACTGAGGAACTTGTGATTGAGGAAGGTTTATACACCAATTGGACGACGGAATTGTGCCATGAACTTAAAAACACATCATCTGCAAAGAAAGTAAATTTATGGAGATGAAGGCAAAGTTATTCACTTGTAGCGCTGGTTTATTTGTACTGCACAGCATTCAGTTCACTGATGAATGTGAAGAAACAAAAACTTCTCTGCACATGTCACTGCATTAAAGAGCCTGTCACTAATTGTTGGGCTTAAAGTGCCATTTTTTTAGGGCCAAAAACACAGGCATGTTCTCATGGTTCAAGAGCACAATCTTTCATGATAACACTCCAGTGACGAGACAATATACTCTACAAAATATAATACTTAAGGACAGTCCGCTCCTGTTTTACTTGGTTTGACTTTGGCACCGCGGCACGGTGGCCGACTGGTTAGAGCGTCAGCCTCACAGTTCTGAGGACCTGGGTTCAATCCCCGGCCCCGACTGTGTGGAGTTTGCATGTTCTCCCCGTGCCTGCGTGGGTTTTCTCCGGGCACTCCGGTTTCCTCCCACATCCCAAAAACATGCATTAATTGGAGACTCTAAATTGCCCGTAGGCATGACTGTGAGTGCGGATGGTTGTTTGTTTCTATGTGCCCTGCGATTGGCTGGCAACCAGTTCAGGGTGTACCCCGCCTCCTGCCCGATGACAGCTGGGATAGGCTCCAGCACGCCCGCGACCCTAGTGAGGATAAGCGGCTAAGAAAATGGATGGATGGATGGACTTTGGCACCATTCTTATGAAAACCTGTTAAATGGTTCCAATAGCCAAACAAGTTAAATAAGTTAAAACCGTGTTTCTCAATTGGTGGGTGTGTCGCGGACAGGTAGTATAAAATTACAGAGGGTCCTCAGTTCACAATGGTATCGACAGACTATGTTTCGAGGTTATGGATGCCTTGCGATAAACTAGCTTGTGCAGTGGTGTAAAAAGACATGGTCACCACCGCAAGAAGGCATTCTCAATAAGCACCATTCTTGATGTTTTTTACTGGATCCTTTTGTACAGTATTCAGTATTAAGTGTTTTTCATTCAAATAATTACTATAATTTTGATTTTATGACTGTGTTAGTGTAGATTAGTGATAGACTACGGCACGTTCCAATTTACTGTATGTATAAATTTGTGTTACATCGCTGCCGGTTTATATATGGAAGAAAAAAAATTTGACAGGTATGCATGATACATTTTTTATTTTCGGTAAAGCACTTTCCTAAAAACAAGAGATCAGTGCCAAGATTTAAGTGAAATTCTACAGCTGAATTTGTGCAATTTTATTTAATTTTATTATATTCGTTGTACATTCAGTTGTCATGTTTCGCTTTAGTTTCTTGTACTCTGAAAGACACTTTAAATATGTAAGCATAGGTAGTTATGTTTTTAAATGTTTAAATTACAAAGGTAATGTCATAACAATGACTTTTTAAAATGTTTCTTAACTTCTCGAAAGTGTGTCGTGAGTCCTAGTGAAAATGTGGTTCCGAGCGTGACAAAAGTTAAGAACCACTGCGTTAAAATGCTATCACATATCATGTACCGATGAAACCAGAAGCTTACATACACTCTACAAAAAGAGACATGCTTTTTCTTTCTCGCTGACATGAAACCAGACTAAACTCGTCTTTTTTTTTAAAATTAGGATTACCCAAGTTATTTCTATTTTTTATTTCTTCTCTTTGATAAATGCCAGAATAATGAGATAATTATAAAATAATTTGGACAATATTTCATTATTTTCTTCAAAGACAGAAGTTTGTATAAAGTAAGTTTGCTATGCCTTTAAACAATTTGAGAAAACCCAGATGATGATGTAATTTCTTTGGAAGCTTCTGATAGGTTTACTGACATTTGAGATAATTAGAGACACACCTGTGGATGTATTAAAAGGCACACCGGGAACACACTGCTTCTTTGTGTAACATCATGGAAATAACTTAAAAATAAATCATCTAAGATATCAGAAAGAGAATTGTGGAATTTGACAATTCTGGTTCATACTTGGGTACAATTTCTAGATGTGTGAAGGAGCCACGTTCATGTTCAAACATTTAGACGCAAGTATAAACACCATGGGAATGTCCAGTCTTCCTATGGAAACGGTTTCTGTGTCCCAGAGATGAAAGTGCTATGGTCCGAAATGTGCATATCAATCCAGGAACAAAAGCAATAGCCCATGTGAAGATGGGAGCTTCGAAGATTGTATCACTATCCACAGTGACAGGAAGAAGCCATTACTCCAAAATAAACGTTTGCAAATGCACACAGGGACAAAGACCTTAATTTTTAGAGCTGTCCTGTGGTCTGACAAAACTTAAATTGCAATTTCTGACCATAATGAGTATGGTTACATTTGGGGGAAAAAGAGCGAAGTTTGCAAGGTTGAGAGAACACCATCCCAACTGTGAAATAAAGGGGTGGTAGCTTTATATTGTGGGGTTGTGTTTCTGCAGGAGGGAATGGTGCACTTGACCAAATAGAAGGCATCATGAGGAAAGAACATTATGTGAAAATAATGATGTACCGTATTTTCACGACCATAATGCACACCGTATTAAAAGGCGCAGTCTGAGTTACGGGGTCTATTTCTGTATTTAACACAGATAAGGTGCACCGTATTATTGGGTGCAGGCATGGTAAAACATACGGTAGCATGCATGCACGCTAAAACAATGTTTTTAAAAAGGCAGCAGGAGCAAAACTGAGTTCGGTTGTACTTTATTGAAGTATTTAACAATGTACTCACATTATTTTTTGATCAATCTTACACACAAATCCATCAAAGTCCTGATCTTCTGTATCCGAAATGAACAATGAACAACACACCCTTCCCCCTTTACGTCCGCATGCTGTCCTCAGTCACGTCCGCCTTCTTCTATATAAGCAGCGTGTCGGCACGAAATGCTCCCAGTCAGTCAAGCGGAGCACTCATTAAAGTCACACAACATTTACAGATTTTGGAACTCGGTGCACACATAGGGCGCACCGCATTATAAGGCGCCCCGTCCATTTGGGAGACAATTTAAGACTTTTAAGTGCGCCTTATGTGAAAATATGGTAACATATCAAGACATCAACCAGGAAGTTAAAGCTTGGACATAAATGGGTCTTCCAAATGAACAATAACCTGAAGCATACTGCCAAACTGGTAACAAAGCAGCTTAAAGATAACAAAGTCAATATTTTGGAGTGGCCATCACAAACCCCTGATCTCAATCCTATTGAAAATTTATGGGCAGACCTCAAAGGCATGTGCGAGCAGTTTTACAGTTTAAAGGGAATGGTACTAAATACTGTTGAAATTTACAGTATGTAAACTTTGACTTTGAAGAAAGTAATGAAAAAATGTAAACAAAAAAAATATTCTCTCATTACTCTTGCATTTAGCACAGAGAAATAATTTTGGTCATCCTAAATGACCTAAAACAGGAAATGTTTCGTCTTATTTCATGTGAAAAAAAGGGTATGTCTTTTTATATTGTATATGTTATCATCTGGTTTCAACTGTATAGGCAGAAGGGTGTATGAACCCTCCACATCTCTAATTCAGACAGTTAAAATGTGGCTATCCAGATTGCTGATGGCTTTTGCCAACTACAAATAGGGAGTTGGTTCACGATCAAATTTGTTTGTTGGTTGATTCCTTAGTCTGCAAGATTATGCAATCAGTCACAGAACTACCGGTATATAATCCATTTATCCATTTAAGTCATAAGTTCGCCCTTGGTGAAGTTCTTCATGAGGCTTTGAATGAGATCCATTCAACCTTCATAATTTCCTTTGCATATTCTGCTTCTCGTCTAATTTTTTTTAACAGGACTTGTTGAGGCAGCTGCTTCTTATGGAATAACTGACGCATAAAAGACTCAAAAAGCCCCTCAAAAAGTCAAACACAAGCAGATTCGACTGCACAGAATTGTGGAAAACAAAAGGCTATTTCGTTGTTTAGCTGTGGTAGTGTTTTTGTTTCTTTTTTGTGTTCGGGTGTGTTGGATCAGCATCATTAAATCAACTTTACCTATTTCCGGGTTTCATTTTTACGGTCTTGAATATTGGAAGGTTAATTTTCAATCTTCAACATTCGATCTTCTGGTCTACCAGCAGTGTACCACACAGCTTTGTGGCTTGTATCAGTCCATATGTCTGACTTGTGGATACATTTACAATCATGACTTATTTTTCTGCCAAACTTCCCACCCTGACCCTAACCCCAACCATCTGACAGCAATGATAGCAACAATGAAGTTTATTCGCTTAAATTATGCACCATGCATGAGTGAATGAGAAATGTTTCTGCTGCAAAGATCAGATGTGGGGGGTTATGTCTACTTTTTTACACGCTTAAAAATGGTGTTAAGTGTTAAATTCCTGCATAGAAAAAGGTAAAAATCTGCCATCTCACAGCAGCCAAGCCGTCCATGCCAATTTTAATGCCAAACCTGAGTTTGTGGACGTGAACAAAACGTTTTAATTCATGTGCAGCTTGTTCCATCACTCACATTAATAACACCTGAAAAAGTCCAAGTCGGTCCAGTGATACCTTGCCAGCCTATTTAGAGTGATACTTCAAACGAATTTTGATGCTGCAAGGTCTGATTAAAGTGCCCCATACTCCTGCTTCTAATATAAACATCAGACATCAGAGTGCCTTTGTGCATTTTAATACAACACCTTCTTCTATTTGTCATGCAGACCAACTGAAACTCTGTGCATGTGTTGATAGATACACTAAGATGAAGACGGCCACCAACATCTACATCTTCAACCTGGCTCTGGCTGACTCTTTATTCCTCGCCACTTTACCATTCCAGGTGAGCTCTTGATCAATTCAGATTTTTTTTGGGCCCAGAGCAACAATTTATTACAGAGAAATTTCCAAGGTTGTAGTTTCACAATCCTCCCCAGATCAATGGGCAACCTCTGATAATTGTTTATTCCGAAACAATTTTTACCATTGGAGATAACCTGTTCCAGGATCAAACTATCGGCATCGTAAAACCTTTATTAACTGTACAGGCAATGTTTTAAGGAACATTTTAACATTCTTGTCAAAAAAGAACAACACATTAAAAACAATAAAACTCAAAAATTAGACTACAATTCACACATCTGCCTCACAGTTCTAAGGACCAAGGTTCAAATCCGGGCCCCGCCTATATGGAGTTTGCATGTTCTCCCCCTTCCTGCGTGGGTTTTCTCCAGGTACCCCGGTTTCCTCCCACATCCCAGAAACATGCGTGGTAAGTTGATTGAAGACTCTAAATTGCCCATAGGTGTCAATGTGATTGCGAATGGTTGTTTGTTGATATGTGCCCTGCGATTGGGTGGCGACCAGTTCAGGGTGTACCCCGCCTCTCGCCCGAAGATAGCTGGGATAGGCTCCAGCACACCCATGACCCTAGTGAGGATAAGCGACACTGAAAATGGATGGATGGGTGGATGCTGGTAATTCATCACATTTGATCATAGCAAATGAAGCGGACATGAAAATATGCCTCGTCATGGCTGTAAGCAGAATTTTCTTCGGTCTGGAGCATGACATCATTGCTTTTCTGTCAAAATGAAGTACACAGGTGTCTTAAAATATGAGTAACTCAACTAAGGAGTTTTTCAAAATATGAGCCATTTTTTTGCTTTGACTGAAATTTGAGATACGAACGCTGTATGGTGGCAGTGAACTCACCTACTCACTCTACAACAAGCAGCAGTTTACCAGATAGTGAACAATTCTTCAAAATAAGAGGCTTCAACTTGTTTATTACCTCTCTAGTTGAAGTTTGCTGAAAAAAAATAAAAGATTACACATTTAAAACAACCGCATAGCTTTGCTTTAGGAAGGCCCGCTGAATTAAGGCTAACAAACAATGGAAAATGCTGCTGAATAGCATGTACGTGGCGGTGTTATAACACATTAAGCAACGGAAATTTGAACACAAACGATGGAGCAACTAATATAGACATCCATATTCACAGGTATACATTCTTTTGTTCTTCTCAAAAACATGACTAATATTTCAATGACTCACTGAGGACTGACCTTCTCTTCATGTATATCAATATGTCTATATTATGCTGAGCCCAGGTGGCCACGACATACACAACAGAAGAAGCGGCGCAATATCCATTGAATTGAAGCAAAAAAATGCGGCAATAACTGTTTATTTTTTTTACATTTTATATGATTGTGTCATTACTGTATGTTTCTATAAAGTACAATAGAGTGCTACTTATTGCAAAACACATTACTTTTTTTTATTGTGTTTTGGGGGAGCCTGGAATTGCTTATTGGCATTTCCATTCAATTCATTGGGGAAAGATAATTTGAGAAACAAATGTTTAGAGTTATGGAAAATTTGGCACGGTCAATAACCGTAAGATATTGGACTGGACCCAAAAGCAGCCTTAGGAGGAGGAAGTAGATAGAAATAGTTTATTAAGGGATATCTCGGAGGCAGGATATTCGAAGTGTGAGGGTGGTTGGCCGGAGCAGGGAACATGCAGGACGCAGGCAAGAGAAGGAGCTTGGCGGCGTGGCTGGAACAGACGGCGAGGCAGGTGACACGGAAGGAGCACTGAAGGCGGAGATGAACACAATGGGATAAGCACAATCGCTGGAAGACGAGTAACTTACGAGTGTAAGTGAGAGTTGGCCGGTGTACCACGGGTGTATGTCAATACTCTGGCGTCAGATTAAACAGAAGTGGGATTGATCATTTTCGTGATCGGAAAGGGACCAATAAATTGTGGCGTGAGCTTACGTGATTCGGTCTGGAGGGGAAGGTCGCGGGAGGAGAGACAAAACGATTGACCCACCTTGTAAACAGCTGTAGGAGAGCAATGCAGGTCCGCCAACCGCCTGTTCTTTTCAGCTGTCCGACCCAAGACAGCCCTGACGTCCTTCCAAATGGATTGCACCCATTGTAGGTGCTCCCTCGCCGAAGGAACCGCCAATCTGCTCTTGTTCGTTAAACAGGGGTGGTTGGAAACCATAACAAGCCATGAATGGAGACATACCTGTGGCGGAGCTGGTGAGGGAATTATGGGCATATTCCACCCACGGGAGAGAGGTGCTCCAGGAGGCAGGGGGCCGTGCAGCCACACAACGTACAGCGGACTCCAGATTCCGATTCACCCGCTCCATCTGGCTGTTAGATTGTGGATGGTAACCAGAGGACAGACCGCCTTACAGAATTCCTTCCAAACCTGGGAGGAGAACTGAGGACCTCTGTCCGAGACTATGTCAATGGGCATGCTGTGGCGCTTAAACACATCCAAGACTAGGAGGTTAGCAGTCTCAAAGCCAGAGGGCAACTTGGGAAGGGGTATGTAATGGACACACTTGGAGAAACGATCGATTATGGTAAGAATGATGGTATTACCTTTAGAGGGGGGAAGCCCGGTAACGAAGTCCAAGGAGATGTGGGACCAAGGGCAGCTCGGGATGGGTAAGGGGTGCAGCAGACAAGCTCGGATAGATGTGAGTTTTTTCCTCTGGCACAGACGGAGCAGGTAAGGATGAACTCCCAAGTGTCTTTAACCAGGCTGGGCCACCAGAAGTGTTGTTGAATGATCTGGATGGTGCGGGTGATTCCGGGGTGACAGGTAAGCTTGAACTTTTGGTCCCACTGAAGGACGTCAGAACGCACGGAGTTGGGCACAAACAGCCGGTTATTCGGTTGCTTCTTCTGAGCCTCCTTAACCACCTGTTCAATCTGTCACGTGGCCGCCCCAATGAAGAAGGAGGTAGGAAGGATGGGCTCTGGTTCACTTGGGGTGGAAGGGGGGAAATGGAGGCGATATTTTTTTATCAACAAAGAAGAATCCGGCCCCCAGGGGGGAAGAGGTTCATGAGAGTTGTCCGGTGTACCACGGGTGTATGTCAATACTCTGGCGTTGGATTCCTGGATCTGGCAGGCTTAAATGCAAGCGGTGATGATGGCTGATAGGGAACAGGTGTGCAGGTGAGTGGGTGGTGGTGACTGGGGAGAGAGAGAGAGGGAGGGGAAGGCAAGGTACAAAGCGCCATCCAAGTTCCAAAAAAGGAATAGCATGTGGCAGACTATGACACAATTAAACTTGTATCTCAAGGCGGCACTGTATATTATTTCGGAACAGCTGAAGGAGAGAATTTATAATCAGCCCATCTTTCCCTGCTCATTTTATTCTATACTGAGTTTCAATTAGTTGAAAAAATGGCATGTGTAAAACTACCATGAAAAGTAATCAATCATGGTAATCTAATATATTTCCAACACTTTACTTTGTTGATGTGTAATAAATACATTTTTAGGCCCTCTCCTTGACTCATACTACATTCATCCACCAAGTTGTTTGTGTAATCTCAGTAACAAAGGCAAACAATCAGTGACCTCAACCTATCAACCAGTATTTTCTCAAAAGTCATCAAGGCCAAATGATTATTTAAATGTTTAATTAATGTGCAAATGAAGCCTAATCTGCATAAGGATTAATTAATGGCGTGAGAGAAAGATGAAGTGGTTTCACGCTCCACTCAACGAAACCATGAACTCTGCATGGAAGCGCTTGAGTGGACATGGCAGCTCCACATCCTTATTGTTTTAATTTGTGAATGTTTCCAGGGCACTGATGTGTTCCTGGGCTTCTGGCCATTTGGAAACGCCCTGTGCAAGGCTGTAGTGTCCATCGACTACTACAACATGTTCACCAGCACCTTCACGCTGACAGTGATGAGCATGGACAGGTATGTGGCTGTCTGCCACCCCGTCAAAGCTCTGGACATGAGGACACCTCACAAGGCCAAGGTACAATGCGCTTTTAGCATACTGACAGAACAGAATATGAACAAAACACTGTGAGTGATGAAGTACCAGGCTTGACTTACACTGCAATTCCGATTATTTTTTTATTTTATTTGTTTTCCTCCCATGTGTTCCAGTTTAGATATACATGAGCAGTAAAAAAAAAAAAAAAAAAAAATCTAATATCCTCAGATCCGAATCATATGTGGATTAAAATTAATGGAGTATTTGTCAACGTACCCGTGGTGTGCACAGGCAGATCATATACAAGCCTACCTTATCATTACAGTCATCCACCCATCTACTGTATTTTCTACCATTTATCCTCTTCTGGGTGACTGGTGAACTGGAGCCAATCTCAAACAATATTTAATGTTTCTGTTGACACCGTGTCGATTAAAAAAAATGGACAACTGGTTAGCACATCTGCCTCACAGTTCTAAGGACTCGAGTTCAAATCCGGCCTCGCCTGTGTGGAGTTTGCATGTTCTCCCCGTCTGTGTGGGTTTTCCCCGGATACTCTGGTTTCCTCCCACATCCCAAAAAAAAAACATGCATGGTAGGTTAATTGAAGACTCTAGATTTTCCATAGGTGTGAATGTGAGTGCAAATGGTAGTTTGTTTATATGCACATCTGCCTCACAGTTCTGAGGACGCGGGTTCAATCCCCGGCCCCGCCTGTGTGGAGTTTGCATGTTCTCCCCGTGCCTGCGTGGGTTTTCTCCGGGCACTCCGGTTTCCTCCCACATCCCAAAAACATGCATGAATTGGAGACTCTAAAAAATTGCCCGTAGGTGTGACTGAGAGTGCGAATGGTGGTTTGTTTATATGTGCCCTGCGATTGGGTGGCGACCAGTTCAAGGTGTACCCGGCCTCTCGGCCGGAGTCACCTGGGATGAGTTCCAGCGCCCCTGTGACCCTAGTGAGGATAAGCGGTACTGCAAAATGGATGGATAGATATATAAGAATAGATCAGATGAAATATTTTGTTAATATAGTCAGACAGAGCTGCAAGGAATGCAAAGTTATCAATGTCCTTTCACAATGGTTCCTGCCATACTGTGGTGCATGTTTTTGTTTACACATTAGGGACAAAAGTCCTGTTTATGTTTTAATTCCTCATTTAAAAAAAGACCATTCAAGCAACAATATGTTCTTCACCTTTTAGAAATTGTAGGGTGAAAGCTGCAGCTGGCTACCAGTGTAGACTGAATGGGTGCCTACATGGGGGAAAGGAAATGCTAGTATTTTGAGGGTAATAACCGGTCAACAACATATTGAGAAAAAGAAAAAATAACTATGAACTCGTTCATTTTTGGAATGGTGACCTTTCCCAACACTGATGTTACTTACATACAGGGTGCTTAAAAGTTTTACTCAGTGTAGCCACTGTGTGACATATGGCCAGTATACTACCATCTGAGTCATTCATTCATTCATTTTCCATACTGCTTATCTGCTAGGTGAAAAACATGGAGAATGGGTCAGAGAGAAATAACGGGTAAAATGGCTCATGCACCCAAACAGAAGAGGGTTTCGAAGGATACTCGAGTACTAAAATATTCGATAACTGCAGCCGTACATTTAATCCCCCCATTATATTGTCATATTTACCTTGTTTAATAAAACCCCTGCCCTGTGCGATAAACCTGTAAAAAAAAAATTGCTCCTCAAAATTAAAAAGTTGCTCCTCAAAGGAAGAAATAATTAGCAAAACTGCTCCTCAAAGGAAAAAATATATATAATTCGAGCCTCGGTTTAAAATATAGTTGTTGTTTGTTTTTATTGAATACAGAGCAATAATTCAATCGGGTACTATCTCATAGTGTTTTTGTAATTTCCTGAGTGTGTGACGTTCCTGGCTCTCACAATGCCATCAGCCCCATTCAGACAACCTATTGGGGGTGGCTTTCATTGGCCCATTGGGCAACTAGAATTGAGCCCTCTGCTTGGCTTGCAAAGTAATTACTTGTCATTTTTGTTTAGGTGGTGAATATCTGTGTGTGGGTGTTGGCCTCAGCCTTTGGAGTTCCGGCCATGGTGATGGGGAACGTCGAAGAGGAGCAAGAGCATAACAGTGAGTAATGAGTGCATTGTGTTTACATGCATACTCGATTTTCCATATGCACTATACATGTGAGCTGGTATATATTCCTCTCTGATTAATATGCAAAATAATACGCAGTGACAAAACAGTGCCACACAGCATTTATTTTTCATTACGCATTACTGAAGAAGGTTTATGGGAAGAAAAGGGCTCAAATCTATCTTTCAGGGGGGCCCTACGGGGCTGCAGTATGCATGAACTTGTTTCCAAATGTGCTTTCTCTTGGTTTTTATTGCTTTTATGGCACAGCATCTCACTAATGGGATCGACACATGCGATTTATGTCCAATCAAGTTATTCGCCAGCAAAGTGACTCATCATGGTTGATGTTATGAATTCTCACACTGTGGCTTTTACACAACATCTGGCACGATGGGACATTTGTATCATTACAAAACTGAGTAACACTTCATATTTCAGTTTGGGGTGTGCAATTAAGCGTTGGATGGAATTTATTTACTAAACTTCAATGAGTACAAGGTGTTAATATGAAGCAAGGTATTTATTTGAGGTGAAGCCTTTTTTTTTTTAAAGAGGCTTTAAGCAGATATCGGTGTTTTGTTTCTTAATACATCAAATGTTTGAAGATAAGCGCTGAAAACGTATGCAAAGACTTATAACAATATAGTGCTGAATTGTTGAGATATAGCTTAAGGGTCTTTTTCACCGTTTGAATTATTCTGATTTTGTAGGCGGGGCTACAACACAGCCTGTGACATCACATGGTAGGGGCGTATACTTCGTCGCGAGAGTTCCCTCCCCCACTATATAAGTACAAAGTGACGTCATTTCGTTTGGCTATGCTGCTCAGTTCTGAGTTAGCTATGCTTAGCTTCCATAACAAGGCCCATTTACCACTCCAACTTGCAGTTAGCAAGCTAACGATGGCCACACCCAGAAAATGCGTCTTCACATGATACTTGAATTTTCACAACAGCTCGGTTACGATTTTTTAAACTCCCCAAAAATGAGGAAATAAAACAGCGATGGATTGACTTTTTAAAGACCCATGCAGATGGCGAGCTGAACATCAACACCAGCAGCCGACTCTGAAGTGCACATTTTACAATGGATAGTTTTGTAAACTTTCACCAGAGAAAACATGGCATCGTGGGTAACTTGTTACTAGCGAATGCGGCAATGCTAACTGTCAAACTACCTGAGCTTCCTCCTACCGTCCCGCTGTCGTCAGGTGCCGTGTTCGGCTGTGACTTTATGTCACCAACAACGAGGGTAAGTTGACTTTTTTAGGATTGTAGTCCATAATAACCATTCAATTTTGAAGTTGAGCCTCCTAACGTATAGGCTATCTCCTCAGTATGTTTGATTCTTTTTGGCACATCCATTCGACACGCCCACAGAGTCTGAGACCTGAGAGGTGGACCTTATTATTTTGAAGATTTGAAACCTGATTTTATATACTATATGCAATTCCGTTTTTTATTCATTCAAATATGGTAGGCTTGTTAACATTACTCTTCTCTGTGGTGTGTCGCATTTACATGCCAATTTTTGGGCCTGCTGAGTGCCACTTTAACAAGCTATTTGGGTAAAGGTGGAGCTAGAAGCACTGATGTTCATTGGTGGGTCCACAGAGAAGTTAATGTATAACTACCTCACATTGGCAATTGCCTTTTAGTCTTGGTTAAATAATGCAGTGCAAGTGGAGGTGAAAAGTTTTCACATTGTAACATATGATAAATGCACCTGCCTAAAAAGAGTGTTGTCAAAGTAGACAAGTAAGAGAGAATAATTTGATTTGAGTAAGGGTAAAAAGTAGTATTCGGTGAAAAAAAAAAGTACTGAGTAACTGGTGCGTAACTATTGATTTATTTATTTTTGAAACAGCACATGAATGTAAATGGACAAGAATATAAAATAGGAATATGCTAATTAAAATATTGTCCAACATGTTTACCAATGTGAAACAGCAGTTGTGCCAATTTACAGCTTTATCTTCAGTGGATACATTGGAGATTGCTTTTCTCCCTGCTCCTTTTGAATGCGCACAACTTTTTTTTTTTTTTAAGACAGAAGAACAGAGAGCTCAAGCGGGTCCAAGTGGGTTGGACGAACTGTAGTTTGAATTCACGTGCTGTGGTTGACCTGCTGTTTTTTTCCCACACACCACACAACGAGATAGCCTCTTGTACAGTTTATGTAGGCTGAAATGCCAACATTTTAGGCCGACATAACTGACAATGCATGACGTAGCTGTTCTTTTTGTAGTCCATGCATCCATTTTATATATAGTGCTTCTCAATCGGGCCGTGGGGGACCTGGAGCCTTTAGGTATTTTTTTTTTTTTTTTTACTTCTACCATGTTTTACGTAAATAAGTCATTTTGAGCGGCACGGTGACCGACTGGTTAGAGCGTCAACCTCACAGTTCTGCGGACCCGGGCTCAATCCCCTGCCCCGCCTGTGTGGAGTTTGCATGTTCTCCCCGTGCCTGCGTGGGTTTTCTCCGGGAACTCCGGTTTCCTCCCCAAAATTGCACGTAGGTGTGACTGTGAGTGCGAATGGTTGTTTGATTGTATGTGCCCTGCGATTGGCTGGCTACCAGTTCAGGGTGTACCCTGCCTCCTGCCCGATGGCAGCTGGGATAGGCTCCAGAACGCCCGCAACCCTCCCTAGTGAGGAGAAGCGGCTCAGAAAATGGATGGATGAAAGTCATTTTGAACACTGCTTCTGTGCTTGTGCATTCATGTGACTGCATGGCTCCGTTTGATTTGTCAAATGGAGTCAAATGTCACTAGTAGATAGATTGGATTGGAATCATGTGACAGTTTTTCTGATGAATCAAAATAGATCGGCAAGCAATAATATAATACTGTACCTCATGATGAAAATACAAGGAGTGGAATGTAGCTCCATGTAGCGAAGTAAACAAAGCTTTTCTTCTAAACAGAAATGACTAAAGAAAAAGTAAATACGATGTTGCATTAAAACTACTCTGACATACAATCTATCCAAAAAGGTTACTTTTATAAATGTGACAGAAAATGTTTTAGCTCTTTAATACCCACCTCTGACTTAATGGTATATAAAAAAAATAAAAATAAATAAAAAACCAATCATCTAACATAAGATGGACTTTTGATTCAGCCTGAGAACCCAGAGATACTCGACACTGGTTTGAAAGGGCTGGATTTTCCTCACAACTGGATTAATGCGATGAGACTAAGGCTGTGTTCACACTTGCCAGGTTGGGTTGGATTAAAACGTACCCCAGGGCAATTGCTTCAAAAGTGTGGTTCGTTTTGTCAAGTGTGCAAGTAATCATCTGCGATGTGGGTTGGTTGCAGGTCTTTGGTAAATGTAAGCACAGCAATATTGGATATGTATCACTAAAAAAATCAGACATGGGCACTACACTTGCAATGTAAATGTGGCCTAAGACTACTCAGTAGTAAGTAAGCAAGCAACATTATTAAAAAAAACAAGCAAAAAAACAGATGAGCGCAATTGATGAGTCATAATTTTGCCTTGTAAACACTCGTCTAATAAGTTTCCACACGTGACACTTTAATCTACAGTCAGTTTATCTGCTCTTTGATTGCCTCTAAAAGCAGTTTTACAGTTCAATCATCTCACCCCGAAACGGTTTTAGTGCCGCCGCCCCCCTCCTTGATGCTCCGGTGAACTCCATTTCATTTAATGAGATGTCTATTAGCCCAACACACAATCGCTCCATTCCAGTTAAACTTTACTGCTGCTGCCAGTCCTCTACCACGACACAGTGAGTCACTCAAGGGATAATCAGTGTGAACTTTGTGCTTGCTTTCTGCAAATATTTAATGTTTGCCTTTTGTCACTTCTTGGATGTTCTTCTTCACTTCTGACTTGGCTTTCAACCTTTCCAAGCCATAAGAAAGCCTTTTTGCACCTTCTAAAAAGTACAAGTGCCAAATTACTTTATACTACAATATTTGGGGAATGTCAGTTGAGAGAGGAGGCTTGTTTGGTGGTAGGACTTAAACTCATTTCGAAATTGAGTCTTAGCCACTTGCTTTATAAATTGTGTAGGAAGTGTGTGCATGTGTCTTGTCATCCTCGTTCTGCCGCCCTAGGATGTTTGCCATTGGCTGGGTTCAGCAGTCGTGCACAACCAACATGAAATGATGTTTGTGATTGGGTGGCCTTAACTTTGCACTTAAGGGCAGGCGTAAAAGTGAGCTTTACATGCAACTTCAAGCTGGGGAGAATATATATCTTTATCGTTGATTTTGAGATACAGTGGACCCCTGCAAACTCGCGGTCCGGCACACCCAAATTCAACGATTTATGAATTTAAAAAAACTTTTTTTTTTCTTTTTTGGGGGGAACCAATTCTGAAAACACTTATTTCTGGCTTATTCCTGCTTATTCATGCATTTGGGGGGTTTAAGAAGAAAAAATGTCAATGCAATTGCAATGGGTGTCATTTATCTGCGGATTTTCACTATTTGCTGTCCGGCATGGTCCCGATCCTCCACAAGTAGTGGGGTTCCACTGTACTAATTTGTTGAAAGTCACTGGGAGCGGTTCCACTCCCGTCCAGCCACTCCCGGTGATTTTGTTGTCTTACTTCCTGCTCCCACCCGAAAATTTAATTTGCTTCCATCAGAGCCCCTTGGGTCCCGCAGGATTCCCGTGAGACCCAAAGGATCCATTGGGAATCCCGAAAGAATGGCAGCCACCGGCGCTGGCAAGAGGCTAGATAGCTAGTTAGCAGCTAGCTGGGTGGAGAGGCTGAGGAGGAAGTTAGTTTCTGGATGCTCTTGTTTTTGTAACACACCACCAGAAGTACGGAAGTGGAGTGTATGAGGCAGCAACTTGACCACACAGGTCGCCATGAAGACTAAAAGTGCATGCTTCACCAGTGGTTTTTGTACTGTCTCTTTTGTTTCTCCAATGCAACCAAGCTCTTCTTTAAATATTAAATCAAAGATTTTATTTATTTTTTTGCAAAAATATTGTATAAATTTTTTAGTATATTGTAGATTTTTTTTCATGTTGTGCTTGCAAACACTGTTGATGGCCGTCAAATGTAACAGAAAATTAAAATTAAAGCGAGAATACTGTTTAACTGTTCAAACTCGTCATGGTTCTTAAAACATATATATTATTATGGTCTTGGTCTTGTCTCAGTCTTGACTTGTCTCAGTCTTGGTCTTGACTCTGTCTTGAATCCCAAAAGTCTTGATCTTGTCTCGGTCTTCGTGAGTTCTGGTCCAGGGCTAGTCTTGATCTTGGATAGTGCGATCTTGACCACAACACTACTAGTAGTATTAGTAGTAGTAGTAGTAGTAGTAGTAGTAGTAGTATTAGTAGTGCAGATCGAGAAACCTATTTTCACTTTTGGTTGTGACAGTGCTCTTTACAATTCTGGTGAGAAGAAACATTTTTTACAATGTGGCAACTGACTATACAGGGTCTCTTGTACACACGCAGCCAGCACGATTATTTCCACCCTGTCTATTTACAAGCAACATGATAGCATTCAGTTCACTCTAGCCATACGTACCAAAAAGTTCGCTAAACAATGTGAGACGTATCAATAAAGCAAATTTATTATCATCAGCTGCGATGAAGGGCAAAGACTATAAGATGGACATGTCTAATTATATTATATATTATTCTCACTTTGGTCATGGGTGTGCAATGATTATATTCGATGTACACGGTATCAGTCAGAGCAGAAACGCAAATTTATGTTGCATGTGTTCAGTTTTTTACTTTAAATTAACATTAGATGGACTCTTTTAATGCACGTTATTCATGTTAATTTAACTTGTCTTACCTGGTGAAGAACTATAAACTATCTTTATCTGAGAACCCAAAATGATGAATTCCAAACCTTTGCAACAATGTCAGGATTTCCTTTCAGAGATATTCGTTTTCTGCTAGTGTCAACATCTGCTGGATCAGGACCCATTCCTCATCTGTGGGAATTGTATAAATACTAAGAATCCTGTTGTACTTCCTACAAACCAGATGTTAAGCCACACTGCAATGCTAGGCAGTAATGCCTCGTGTTTGCTTAAATTTTAACTTGTTCAATTTCATTTTGGAGCCTTGCATTGATGAGCAAATAGCGTTTCGAAAAAAGATGACAACTGGAAATAGTTGGGCTGGCTGAGTTTTAAAATGGAAGAGCCACAGTTGGGTGTTGGCATAGTGAGATGGCACCCACTTTGTAATGCACATTACCGCCACCCACAGGACTGGAGAAGAACAGCAGTGCAGGGCATGTCACATTTCGGATTTTTCAGAATTGCCATTGCTATGTCATTTATAGAATTAAATTGTATTTATGATTGCAGCTTGGTCTGGGAGTGCCTTTTCCACTTAAGGAAATTGAACCTGTGGTCCAACAGTCACAGGCCATATTCCCAATCACATGGCCGCCCACGACTTCCTCAATGCTGTATTAAAGTGTATTAAAAAGGTGTAGGCCTGTGTTTGTGTGCGCGCGTGCAAATGTTGCGTGCGTGTGTTGTTGGTAGCTCTGCATGAGGTCCAATAACGTCACCAAAGGAGGTCAGGTTTTGCCAGCTGGCCTGCTGACAGAATGGCGAGCCGCCTGTAATCCTGTGGTCACACCACCTGCCAAGATAGCTTGTCTTTTTGGAAGAAGCATTTAACATTAATCCACAAAATTGGCTTGTTTTTTTTATGTGATTATGTATTTTAGAAAATACTTTTTGTTGGTGAAGCTTTGCACTGTCTGGGTGTTTGCTCCTATGCGTTAATTGATTTCCCCCTTTGAGCCTAATTAAAACTGGTGATTCAGTGGCAGGTTTCACACTCATGTCCTCACACAGCAAATAAAAGCACTTTTGAGAATTTAAACAAAGTTTTGTAGCATCTAAATTAGCGTCAGCAAACAATATTTTGTTATTGTTTTCAAATCAGAATCTGAACCATCTTTATTTGCCAAGTATTTCCAAAAACACACAAGGAATCTGTCTCCAGTAGTTGAAGCCACTCTAGTACGACACTTTTGAGACATAAAGACATTGACAAAAAAACAGTCACTGAGCAATAAAGGATTGCTAGTTGTCTGGTAATGCCGGTACATTTTTTGTTTTTGTTTTTTTGACAATTGTGCAAAAGATGCAGAGTCCTAGCACTTAAAGCAGTTCGAATGACGAATATTGCCATAGTCTGGTGCAATGACCATTGTGCAAAGGGCGCCAAGACTTCAAGGAGTGTATGCAGTTTAAAGTGACAAGTAGTGTGATCATCTGGGACAATGTTGATTGTGCAAATGTTGCAGATACTCCTCAGTCAGTGTGCAAATGGAGCAGATGCTACTCTGGCATGAGTGGCCCATATTGGTCAACTACAGATATGCAAATAGTGCAGCGTGGCGAGACTACTACAGTGAGTGCGCGAGTAATATATAATTGGCCCGTCAGAAATGTGACAATTAACTCAGACAAAAAAATTGGCAGCATGTTGCAATGGAATTATAGGTTAGCTGTTTAAGAAGTTGATTGCAAGAGGGAAGAAGCTGTTAGAATGTCTGCTAGTTCTAGTTTGCATTGATCGGTCGCGCCAACCTGAGGGAAGGAGCTGGAAGAGCCGGTGACCGGGATGTGGAGGGTCCGAGAGGATTTTGCACGCTCTTGTCTTAGTTCTGGCAGCGTGCAAGTCCTCAAGGGTGGGTAGGGGGGCACCAACAATCCTTTCAGCAGTTTTGATTGTCCGTTGGTGCAATGCAATGTTTAGAGACAACAATTCAAGCGAGTAATGTCCACACCATGGTCGGGATTCTGTAGCTTCATCATGCAGTGGCTGTTACCATGGCAACAACAGCTCAGCTAACTGAAAGGCATACTGCTTGTTGTACTCCAGTTTTAGCAGTAAATGTAGCTTATTTATATTTCATTCAATAACAAAAATGTTTTAAAACAACAAGTGCTGTTATTGACACGGGACATCCTATCTAGTCTTCATATCAATCAAGTTTATTACCTTTGGCAAAGGCATGGAATGGATCATATTTCATGAGTGTTAGTCTTTTTAAATTTGTTAGTGTGCATGTGAATTCCCAGTTTTTTAGTCTGCAGGATTATGCAAAAGAGCTAGTTCACCAAAATGGGTTGTAGCATAATTCATGTTTTTTTTGTTTTGTTTTTTAATTCTTATTCTTATTGTGATTCAAAAGTCACATCCACAGAATATTATAGACACAGCCTATTCTGTTTCAGTTGTGTGGAAGCTTTCAACCACTTTGTAGTGCGCACTACCAACACTTACAAGACTGGAGTGGAACGGTAACATACTAAACCAGGAATTCCCTTACTGTGGTGCGCACCGGTTCATACATAATCTTCTGTGAAGTCAAATCACCATATTCTCTTTTTCTTTTCCTGTGGTTCTTCATTTCCTTTGATTTTCACTGTTCGTAGTATGGCCCGGTCCCTATCACCTGCGAATAGCAGGAGACCATTGGATGCACACATAAAATAAGCGCAAGCGTTGACCAGTAATTTCTTGTCAACTGATTAAAACCCACTTGTACCTTTTAAAGTATTTGTTTGATGTAATTTTAACTTTTTGATTCAGTGGAACTAATTAGAAATTGAAATTGAAGAAGAATCACCATTTATTGTCATGAACATGCATGCATGCATGCACATGAAATGTGTTCTCTGCATTTAACCCATCACAGTGAACATGTACACATGTTAGTGGAACACACTGGAGCAGGGGGTAGCTGAAGCGCCCGGGGAGCATTTTGGGGTATCAGTGTCTTGCTCAAGGACACCACAGCCGTGAGTCCGGGGGATGTTGGCAGATGGTCCAGTGGGGGTCTTGAACCTTTGACACGGTGGCAGGCGATTATCTTAGCCATTGGGCCACGGCTGCCCGTGTAGACACATGAAGACACAGTTTGCGACCAAAAGAACAACACTTCAGAGTGTTCCCTTGTAAGACAGTAGGGCATCTTATTGCTGACATAACAGCAAATGATATGCAGTACTTGAACAGCCCGCCCCAAGGGCACATTGGCAGGAAAGAGGTGATGCAGGTTTCGCTAGTAAATGCTTGCACCAATCCATTAAAAACAAGTTTGTTGAGAGGGACATCTGCTTGTTTGCTTTGAGTCCACACTCAGTTACATGTACATGTAGGCTGAACTGAAACATCACCATAATGGATTTATTATTGAAACCCCCCGCACACCAAAAAAAAAAGCTTACACACCTATACACATGATATACAGTACAGTTCGGTATTTTGACAATGACAGCATTTTCTGATTTGCCTCTATAAACCACCACAATAGATCCATCATGCCATCTTCCATTTATCTGAGGTCGGGTTGCGGGGGCAGGAGCTTCAGCAGGGAAAAACAAAAACCCCTGTGACTTGAATTAATGAAGGCCATTTCAGGACACAAATGCATCACTGCAAAAATGGCAACGCACGGAACACAGCGATTGGAGGAGGAGAGGAAGTGGAAGGGGACAATTAACATTTGGGAAGGTGAGACATTCTGAAAGAATGATTGCCACTAAAAGCTATTGATTGATTGACCTTTTCCTCTGCTGGTATTCTGCATCCTGCATCGGAGTTCCTGCCATCGGGCTCAAAGCTGACGCAGCTCTTGACTAAAAGATAAATAACCAAATAAAATAATAAAACTGTAACATGGGCATACTCATTGTGTGCAGGGAGCATGTGTGGAAAAGATCACATGGAAATAGAAGTAATCTGTTCCAGGGTCAAGCTGTTGTCATCACAAACCCTTTATCAACTGATGTGTATCTGCAGCATTTGAATATGAGTCACCAGCCAATCGATGGGCACATATAAACCAACCATTTACTCTCACATTCACACCTAGGGAAAAGTTTGTCTTCAGTGATCTAACATGAATGTTTTTTTAAATGTGGGAGGAGGCTGGGGGAAAAAATCTGAGCAGGCAAGGGGAAAATAACTCCAGATAAAAAGGCACAAACTGAGATTTGGACCCAAAACCTCAGAACTGTGAAGCAGACATACAAACCATTAGCCCATCATCGTGCCTGTTCCATATCCAAATTTCTTAATGTACTAGATTATTGATGAACATGTTGAAATGAGTAATCCAATAATCAATAGAAATCGTATTTATCGTTATCAGCTTGAGCATGTGCTTGTAGTTGCACATTATTGAAGTCATTGCATCAATGAGCTGTCAGACAGTGAAAGTAATGAGATTACATTGAAATCCCACATGATAGATCAAAGTATTGATAAAATGTCTACATTGTAAGAAAAAAACAAAAATGAGACAGAGCGGAATCATATTAGGGAGACGTGACACATGGTGGAAAGAAGCAAAAGGCTGAAGTATCCAAGAAAACTTTGTTAGAACAAACATGTTTACGGACCATCAACCTCTGCCAAGTTTCAATGTTTTGTTAAATAAATACATCAATAATGCATAAAAATAACAAACTTTTCAGCTCATTTGTTGTGCTTAAATAGGAGTGGTTCTGGATAGGATGGGAGTTTGATGTTATCGTTTGACATGCCGTGTGATCTTATCTAAATCCCAATTCCAATGAAGTTGGGATGTTGTGTAAAATGTAAATAAAAAAAGAATCCAGTGGTTTGAAAATCATTTTCAACCTATATTCAATTGAATACACTACAAAGACTAATGTACAAACTGATAAGCTTGATTGTTTTGTTTTTCAAATATTCACGCATGTTGTTTTAGATGCCTGCAATTGGAAAGCTGGTATAGGGGAAACAAAAGACTAGGACAGTTGAGTAATACTGGAAGAAAAATAAATAAATAAATAAATAAACTTTTTGGGAACATTCTACAGCTCAACAGGTTAATTGGAAAAAGGAAAGTGTCATGATTGCGTATGAAAGGAGCATCCCGAAAGGCTTAGTTGTTTACAAGCAAGGATAGGGCAAGGTTCACCACTTTTTGAACAATTGTGTGAGCAAATAGTCCAACAGTTTCAGAACGTTTCTCAACATCCAGTTGCAAGGAGTTTAGTGACTTCATCATCTACTGTACGTTCCATAGTGTCATCAAAAGATTCAGAGAATTTGGAGAAATCTCTGCACGTAATTGGCAAGGCCTACCGGCCTTCTGTGGTCATGAAATCCTTCGAACGCCTTGTGCTGGAGAACCTTAAGAGCGTCACAGGACCCCTGCTGGACCCATTGCAGTTTGCCCACCGGGCGAACAGGTCTGTGGATTACTCAGTTAACAAGGGACTGCACTTCATCCTAGAACACCTCGACGGCGCGGGGACCTACGCGAGGATCCTATTCGTGGACTTCAGTTCTGCGTTCAACACCATAATCTTGAACTCCTCTCCTCCAAGCTTCTCCAGCTCAACGTCTCGACTGCCATCTGCCAGTGGATTTACAGCTTCCTGACTGGCAGGACACAGCAGGTATGGCTAGGGGACACCACCTCATCCACACGCACCATCAGCACTGGATCCCACACTGGATGTGTCCTCTCTTCAGCTGCTCTTCTCTCTCTACCTGAACGCACCCGGCTGTCAAAATCCTGAAGTTTGCAGACGACACCACAGTCATCGGCCTCATTAAAGACTGTGACGAGTCTGCATATCGACAGGAAGTGGAGCTGCTGGAGCTTTGGTGCAGCCAACACAACTTGGAGCTGAACACGCTCAAGACTGTAGACATGTTCATGAACTTCAGGTAGCATCCTTTGCCACAACTGCCCCTCACGCTGTCCAACTGCCCTGTGTGAACTGTCGTGACCTTCAAGTTCCTGGGAATTACAGTCTCTGAGGACCTGTAGTGGGAGACCAACATCTGGGCCTTTTTGAGGACGGACCCACCCTTGAGGACTTGCACGCTGCCAGAACTAAGGCAATCCTCTTGGACCCTCCACATCCTGGTCACCACCTCTTCCAGCTTCTTCCCTCAGGTAGGCGCTATCAATGCAAACTAAAATGAGCAGTTATTCCAACAGCGTCTTCCCTCTTGCCATTAAATTGCAAGAGGACTTTGCTGCATCATTTGCACAACTGTAATTGTATCAGCATTACCACATTACCGGTAACCTTTCATTGCTCAGTGACTCTTCGTAGTGTGTTTTTATGTCTCAAGAGTATTTTTTGTCAAAATGGCTGTCTATTGTCGTACTCGAGCGGGTCCCAGTACTGGAGACAAATTCCTTGTGTGTTTTTGACATACTTGGCAAATAAAGAGGATTCTGAATCTAAATGCCTGTGACAGGTAGCACTGCATTAAAAACCGGTATCATTGTGTAAAGGATTGCCATTTGGGCTCAGAAACACTTCAGAAAACTATTGTCAGGTAACACTGGTCATCGTTACATCTACAAATGCAAGTTAAAACTCTACCATACAAAGCAAAGGCCATATACATATTTTTTTTGTCCTGTTCGGCTGTTAGGTCAAGCAGAATGGAAAATCTGTATCCCTTTCATGCCGGAACAGTTTTATTGTGTCACAGTGGAGTTTTTACTGTTCCGCTGTGGTATTATAATTGAGGTTTACTGAGAATCAGACAGTCGAACAGAACAAAGTTTCTAGAAGGAAGAAGAGAAACAAAGACAAAAGACAAAGAACTAATTGTAAACAGTATGAGAGAAGTAAATCATTACATTATCTACAACAATGAAATTAAATATGAGTGTTGCATGGGGCTGTAGTGCTACACCTTGTGAGGGAAGGACAGGACAAGATAGAACAGGACAAGGACAGGAGAAGAAGCATGCAGGACAAGGGTCCTGAACCCGACTGTACAACTGAAGTGTGGTGACATTTAATTATATGAATTATAAAAGCCTACAGGACGAGAGTATAAGTGAGGGGATACACAAGCGATTTGCATATTCATGAGTTATTTGTTTCAGTAAGTGGGTAACCCCACACCTAGTGAAAGAGTCCTAGGGGTGTGTGCCTGCGGATACATGCAAGTGAATTGATACCGTTTTACATGCACAAAGACTGCCAGAAGTGTCCTGTAATTGCTGTGGCCGCACCGCGGCAGCTGAGGGCCCCACCCAAACAATCGAGGGGCTGGATCAGGAGCAGCCGTGGGCCATGAGAGGTCAGCCTCAACACCAAGCAGTCATCCAGCCCGGGGGGCCCGGCATCAGGAGCACCGCCATGCAAGTAAGTGAGACCCACCTCACTTACTATGACTGCCAGGTCCCCGACTGGCAGTCATTGGCCCTACCCCGTGTTTCAGTGCTGACCTCTCCAGATTAAAATCTGGAGAGGTCAGTGAGCCGAGGGGGAGGGTGCAGGGCTGCCAGTCGCTAGTGCTTAACAGCCAAACCCGTCCCTGAGCGTGGGAGGTGGACCCCCCGCACCCCCTCAAAACCAGGCAGGGAAAAGAACCCCACAGCAGGCCCAACAGCCTGCAGAGGACCGCCACGGGAAGAGGAAGAGGCGACCGCAGTGGGACACAAGGAACAGCGAGAAAAGGAGGAAGCAGGCACGAGGAGCGACAGGGGGCCCCCACCGCCCCCACTAGCAGCCAAAGCGGGGGACCCAAGCGGGTGCCAGCTGGCACCGCCCCAGCACCTATGGAACATGGGCGAGTCACCATCACACCTCCACTACTCCCCAGGTGGTCGCCCCAGTGGTTTCTCCCCACGCCCCACCCTCAAGATCAAGAAGGAGTGAAAAAAAGTCCCGCCCCCAGAGATTCCAGAACCACAAACACAGGTACAAGAGAAGATCCCCACAGCATGCATGTGTCTTTACACCATGCAAACCGATCTAAAATGTGTGAAAATAAGAGAGAAAAAAGAAAAATAAATGAATAGAATAATAATAAAAGAACAACAACAACCTCGACAACAAAGAATATAGTATTACATTGTTTACTTTCACACTTATGAAAATAGTCTTGCTATTGTCAAATGGCACTCTACTCAGGCAAAGGAATCAAGAGTCTAGATTTAGTATGTTGAGGAAAGGTGACCAGCTATGTACGTATATGTGTAATTGATTTTTTTCGTTCTGCTAATATTTTTTCTAACACAATATATTCTATGATGAGATTTAGCCACTGATAGAGGCTAGAGTCTTTGTTTTTCCAGTTTAATAGAATTGTTTTCTTTGCTCTAGCTAACGTGACAAATAAAGATGGTGAATATTTATTAGAGAGGTCAATTATGCCTAAGTCGCCAAGTATGCACAATCTTGGGGAAAGTGGAATCCTGCAGTTTAAAATATCCATCCATCCATCCATTTTCCGAGCCGCTTCTCCTCACTAGGGTCACGGGCGTGCTGGAGCCTATCCCAGCTATCATCGGGCAGGAGGCGGGGTACACCCTGAACCAGTCGCCAGCCAATCGCAGGGCACATATAAACAAACAACCATTTGCGCACACATTCACACCTGAGGGCAATTTAGAGTTGTCAATTAACCTACTATGCATGTTTTTGAGACGTGGGAGGAAACCGGAGTGCCCGGAGAAAACCCACACAAGCACGGGGAAAACATGCAAACTCAACACGGCGGGGCCGGGGATTGAACCCCGGTCCTCAGAACTGTGAGGCAGATGTGCTAACCAGTCGGTCACCGTGCCGCCTGCCGCCATCTAAGCAATGTCTTTTTCAGGGACGTTCCTGCTTATTTCAGCAAGCCATATTCTGCACGTGTTACAACACTGTGGCTTCCTAGTAAAAGAGTATGAGTACAAGACTGGCCTGCTGCTCTCTCTCATTGAAAATGTATATGAAAATTGAGACCCCGGACCGTTGAGCAACTAAATTGTACATCAAGCAAGAATGGAAAATAATTCCACCTACAAAGCTTCAACAATTAGTGTCCTCAATTCCCAAACGCTTATTGAGTGTTGTTAAAAGGAAAGGTGATGTCACACAATGGTAAACATGCCCTGTCCCAGCTTTTTTAGAATGTGTTGCAGGCATCAAATTCAAAATGAGTGAATATTTGCAAAAAAACAAAACAAAGTCTATCAGTTTGAACATTAAATATCTTGTCTTTGTAGTGTATTCAATTGAATATAGGTTGAAAAGGATTGACAAAACATTGTATTTTTTTAAATTTACATTTTACACAATGTCCCAACTTAATTGAAATCGGGGTATGCACAATTGGTACATTTGCATTAAAACTTTAATCCAGAGGAAGTCTTGATTTGGATGACCTCCTTTTAGCTTTTAAGATCTTAGATAATAGTTATGCAGTCATTGATTTGACAGGTGAGTCAAGTGAAGGTCTCCTGTGTTTGTGCGTGTCACTCCCGATTTCTCCTTATCAGTCCGTACCCTCAGACACATTAATCTCAGACTGCATCTAATTAAAAGCAATTAAGCGGCCGTCTCATCTTCTGTCATGGTCCCTCGAAGCATACGTCATCTTTTTGTCTGTCCGCGATCATGTCCTATTACACATGCAAATATTCCCCTCCTTCTGTTTGCCCATCTTCTAACATTCACATTGCTGCCTAATCACATTCATTATTTGCATTTTTCATGTGCTCCTAATGTGCTCCCACATTGTCTGTATTGCAAAGGTTTTCATTGCATTTATGAGGCAATATTTGACTCACGATCAATTCTGTCAAAACGCACACATGGTATGTTTCCTTTTCCATAAACCTGCTCAAACGTGTCACAGGGTCTGACTCCATTCTAGAGTCATAGACACCTTAAAGCATTTGGGGACTTGTTTGGCATGGCAATGTCATTCGAGCAGAACTACATACATCATCACTTCCCATAAGGTACATGCTAATTACAGTGCAGTATTACCTGGAGGTACGCGTTTAATTAATTCCCTGACCAAGCTCCTAAGTATATTTACTCATGTATCGAATCAATATTCTCTGTTGACATTTTTTGTTGCGTGTTTTTAATAAAGATAAACAGCACACTATCAGTAATAAAAAAAAAAAAAAACACACAAAGAGAAAGTAGGGGCGTCACAGACCGGTTAGAACATCTCTCTCACAGTTCTGAGGACCCGGGTTCAAATCCGGCCTCACCTCTGTGGAGTTTGCATGTTCTCCCGGTGCCTGCGTGCTTTCTCTGGGTACTCTGGTTTCCTCCAACATCCCCAAAACATGCATGGTAGGTTAATTGAAGACTCTAAATTGCCTGTAGTTGTGAATGTGAGTGTAAATGGTTGTTTGTCTATGTGTGCCCTGTGATTGGCTGGTGACCAGTCCAGGGTGTACCCCGCCTCTCGTCCAGAGTCAAATGGGATAGGCCCAGCATGCCCGCGACCCGATGGATGGAATAAAAGAGAAAGTAAAGAAACAAAACTGGTTTTATGAAGTGTAATTACTGTATGCTGGGTCAAGCCGAGTCAAAACAACAACTACCGGTATATGTGTGTTAAGGGATGTGGCTTAGAGCGTGACGCCAGAAACATACTGTAGCATGTCTGGATGTGAACCTTGGCCTACTATAGCTGAAAGTGAGTGTCTTCATTTCGTATTTGTGTGTTTGACTCTTTGTACGGTTCAAAAAATGGCTGAAAGTCTATGGGCAACTGTTGTGCTCCTTTTTTTATTCACTTCAGTCAAACGGCAAATACTTGCTCATGACTCAAATTTTGGCTTGCAACACAATGCAAAAAAAAGACCAAGTGATGGTCCATAACTCAAATGTTGGTGATCTCAATGTACCTCTTTCGCATTTCTAACTGAGCAACAACATTAAAGAGTCTTCAAATAAGAGACTTGTGGATTTTTCGTATTACTCATCACAAGATGTTTTAGGTAGACGAGGTAAGAGGTCATTTGTGATATTGTTTTGTGTGCGCAAAAACCCTTTTGATTTTTAGTGACATCCAAAGGCCCATGAATACACATTGTCACTCAACTCATTAACAGTTCCAACAGACTGTTGATTTGATCATTTTTCATAAATATTAATCATTTATGTCTCTCTTCATTCTTCCCTGGGTCTAGGCGTTGAATGCATCGTTGTCCTACCGGAGCCACGTAGTCACTGGGATCCAGTTTTCGGCACTTGTGTCTTCCTCTTCTCCTTCCTTATCCCCGTGGCAATCATCAGTGTCTGCTACAGCCTGATGGTCAAGCGCCTACGCAGCGTTCGCATCCTGTCAGGCTCAAAGGAGAAGGACCGCAACCTGCGGCGCATCACCAGGATGGTTCTGGTGGTGGTGGCGGTGTTTGTGGTGTGCTGGACCCCCATCCAGATCATGGTCTTGGCCCAGTCGCTGGGCTTCAACCTGAGCAGCTTGTCCACGTTGGTCCTGATGCATTTCTGCATTGCTCTGGGCTACGTTAACAGTAGTCTCAACCCCGTGCTCTACGCCTTCCTTGATGAGAACTTCAAGCGCTGCTTCCGGGAGTTCTGCCAACCTTCGCCATTCCGTCTTGACACCCAGCAGTCGGGCCGGATGAGGAGCATCGCCCGGGAGGTGGCGGCCGCCTACAGCTGTAAGGCCGATGGGGGTGGGCCCGGTGGAGGGACTCCCAATCCTGCGTGACTAGGCGTGGAGCTGCCTTTGGTGGGGGTAGACCACCCAAAGAGGGGAGAGACACCAGGGACAGGGAACTCCAACACAGAACTGACTCAGATTACAGCTCTCTAGCGGCACGAGCCCCCCCGCCCCCCAACTATACGATTGGCCTGGGGTGGAGGGGAGTCTGATGAGGATGATGGTCCAGAAGGGAAAAGAATCTGAGAACACATCAAGTTGGACAGATTGTCTGACTGGGAAAAAGGGTTAGGGTTGATTAAAAACAAGAATCAAATCAACTGTATGGCAGACAATTGGATGGTATATGGTGCTACATTTGAGAGTGGTTACATCCTGGTTCTTGGAATGCTCCATAACTTTAGGAAGATGACCTTTACGTGTCTGGGGATAAACCCCATTGAGGGTTTATTTTTAAAACCAATTCCCTTGCTCACAAGACTCACTGATTGCATATCAGTTAGAGAGACAAAGACTGGACCTGTATGGAGATGATGTTCAAACCACTAATTTGGTGCTTTTAAGGAGATTCTATATCAACAGTGGTGGTGAAAGGACCACACACAGAATCATTTTGGGCTTGTGAAAGGAAGGATAAACAGCCCGATAGGGTACATAGATCCCCTTTCTTAAATCACTAATGGGTCCACCAGAGTCATGTGACCAAGCGTTGAATGAAGATTTTAAGTTGGTCGTAACGTGTACTATGTGTATATATACGACACAAGATTTGTTGTCTCAAAACCTGTAAAGGGTCTTATGAATGTGACTGAATATGTTCTTAGAATCACTTAAGAATTTGTTAAATTGAAGAAATTATTATGCTGCATTCCAGAAAACTGGGAATGTCCAAGGTTTCAGACCTCCCAGTGCAATGAATTGCCAATCAAAAGCCAAAGTAGGGGAATTTTTTTAAATGCAGTGCTTTGCCATAACACATGCTGCAAAGGTAAAAAGCTATATAAACTGTCTTTATTTGTATCAATTGCTTCGACTTGATATCGTCCTTAATAGAAACCTGTTCTGCACGGAATTTGGTGATTTGGCAAAGATATGCTGCTAAATTCTTTCTGCATGCAGTCATATGGCAAAATATCCATCCATCCATTTTCTGAGCCGCTTCTACTTACTACCGTTGCGGGCATGCTGGAGCCTATCCCAGCTATCATCGGGCAGGAGGCTGGGTACACCCTGTCCTGGTTGCCAGCCAATCGCAGGGCACACATAAACAAACAACCATTCGCACTCACAGGCACACCAACGGGCAATTTAGAGTTGTCAATTAACCTACCATGGATGTTTTTGGGATGTGGGAGGAAACCGGAGTGCCCGGAGAAAACTCACGCAGGCACGGGGAGAACATGCAAACTCCACACAGGCGGGGCCGGGGATTGAACCCTGTTGGGATCCTCGGATCCTGCTTTCTTGTTTTCTGGAATGCAACATCAGCCAATACAAACACTGGGCTGCTTTGAACAATTAAATTGTTCCTAATCTGTCTTTTTCTGCGTAAGAGGCATGAATAATACAAGCCCAGTATCTTTGCAGGTGCTTTATGAATGCTGCACGGAGGTGCTGTGTTGCAGTACACCGGCTCAATGGTAACTAGTAAGGCTTGGGTTGGGGGTTTCATTTGAGTGCAACGCAGTAGAAGGGGGTCACCGAACTGTGACCCAACTCTAAGGGACGAAGGCTCATTCTCACCCTCTTCTTAGTGTCGTAAAGGTGACATTAACGCTGGAACAGAAACCACATGGTGTCGTCATGATGCTGTACATACAGTATTTAGAAGGAAAAAAATTTAAAGAACATTTTCTGTTGTGTTTTATCAATGTATTGTCAAATCCCCTGGGCCGGGATTCACACTGCGTGCTCAATTGGCCAATTCTGATTAAATGCCCTCCAACTTTTCCGACCTGTCTATTTACACATAGATTTTAAGTGACACATATCCAATATGTCTGTGTACATTTATGGAACACATGAAACAACCCGCATGCTCAGAGACCAAACTGAATGTAAATAGCTCCATATGTGCCAACACTGGGCAGCAACAACATGGAAGTAAACAAAAATTAATAATTATGATTCTGTAGCTAATCTTAAATTGGCTTGGGCTGATTCCTTCCCACTGATTAAATGATGGTAAATGATGATGGTACTGCCTGCCAGTTGCGATTATTTTGCTTATTTAATGATGGACACACCTCTAATGTTGTATATTTACATTATACTTAATAGTCCATGCTTTCATAAAAGACGTAATTATTTTATTGTTCTTATTTGTGTTGTTTGGGCAGCTGCTGGTGTGTGTACATTGTCAGTGATCTGATCCATCAGTTTATGTTGCACATATCCAATCCCTATCAGACTTGTATCCACATTTGTAAAAGTCCTGGTTCCAATTTGAGCATATCATATTCCATGCATTTATTTCTTGTTGTGCTGCTTGTAACGCATATCCGAATGCTGTCACTTGGAAGCAAAAAAAATTTTATTGTGTCACCTGTAGTGTAAATCCAGCCTAACACATCGACCAGCGCTAACTGTTTAACATTGGGTTAAGATGACATAACTGGACAAAATCTAACAATTGAAGCAGAGTTCAATTTCTTGTAGCATTGTTTTTAGAATTTGCATTCCAAATCAACAAAAAAACTGAACCCTTGTTAATAGAAAATGTATCTTTTTTTCAGGAGCTAAAATAGGGCACAGTTTAATTCAAACGCTTTCCTGCACAGGCAGTAAAAATCATTATGAGTTTAGCTTCCACTTTAATCTACATTTGTGTTGCTAGTTGTTCCTCCAGTGGTGTTTGGTGGATGTCTTTTCATTGGACTCAGTTTGGATAGAAACGAACACTTGCCTTAAGTATTGGAATACTGAAAATGTTGTTTTAACAGTAGTTAGTTCAAATGTTTCTGTCGGCGAAAGAATCAGAGGGATAGCAGTGGGGGGAAAAAAGTGTTTTTCAGGTTTATTTCTAATACCCACTTCCTGGAGTCAAAGTTTAATGATCGGCCGCAAACAGGATTTTTTGCATATTCCCGAATGATAAGTTCAGAAAACTGCGATTGTTTAGTTTACGGCCACTAGAGGGAGGGATCTTTGACTGATGGCAACACACAGGCCCGTGGAAGAATCCCACGAGGTTGAATTGCCAGGACACAGTGGACACAATAGTGTGCTCGGCTTTCAGAAAAAAAGAAATCGAAAAACAAATAAAAATGATAGACATAAACATCATTGAGTTAAAGCTGGTGTGTTGTTTGGTTGACTCATCCTTCTGTATGAAAGTACAGGTAACCCTGGCAACAATGCGATTCTTCGAACAGGGGATGAAAATGAGTACTAAAACAAACATCAACCATTCACCTATACATTTGAAGGCGATCATGTAACGCAAACATTATCGAGGTTATAGTCTGAGAATAATGCTGTAGCAATTTTACTCAATTCAAAGGCATCGCTGCACTTACTAAAAATGCTCTTTTTGATTTCAGGTGTCTTTTTGTAACATTTAGTGTTCTTTTTGTTGTTGTTGTTTTTGCACAAAAAGACCTAAAGAGGACATTGATGCCAAGAGGGTGCACAAGCTGCCTTGTCTCTGCAGAGTGAGCGCTCATTTACAGCCTGTTAAATCCCTGTAGATATTTCGTACCAGCTGTGTAAAGATATTAACACGGCTAGAACCATCATTTATCGCTGACCTCTTGTTTCTGGGTGTTCTTGGTGTATAGATTGAAAAAAATAACCTATCTGTATGATGCCTCGCCGAGCAGGAAAAGGCATCTAAGTGCACCTGATTCCTCTCATCCGTTTACATTTTGCAGACCACATGAATGTCAAGCCAATAACTGTTGAAAATCCAAATGTAGAACAAAAAACGTATATTGTTGTTGTCGCTATTTGATAATTGCTATGACAATGTTGTGTTGCTTCTCTGTTTTTGCTTTGAAGGAGACACTGCTGTACCTTTCTAGCTCAGCCGATTGGAATCGTGACACAAAAACAGTTCTCAGGGCTCGAGCTTTGAAAGCTTTCCATGCTATTGGGGTCACATGATACTACATTTTGAACAAGTACAAAATGACTTGGCTATCTGTGGTCAATGTGGTCATGTGTTGGAGCTGTTTGTGTCACTTGACTTCAGCTAAAGCTAAGTGCTCCTCCATACTAGCTTTCTCGTTGTTATAACACAGAGAATGTTTTACTGAAGATTACATTTAACTGTATGTTTACTGTATTTATTTTTTGCACATGAAATTAATAAAGAGATTGATGTACATTAATGTAAGTTTATGAGAGAATGTTTCCCTACACTGTGAAAGAAATACACATCAATACATACATATATATGTGTATATATATATATATATATATATATATATATATATATATATATATATATATATATATACATACAGTATATCATTGCTGCTGTGAGAAATCCTCGCATCTCCAAAATCATTACTTTTCAAGAAATAAAAGAAATTAATTTGGTAGAAAAGTTGGTATTATAACATACCACACCACCCCCTTAGCCCTCGTTTCACCCCTTAGCTTTTGGTTTTGCGCATTCACGAAAAGAAAGGGGTGTCCTAATTCTCTGGAAGGTGAAGTGCTATATAGGCCTACCCCTTGAAACCAAGTCTGGTCCGGGACCTCACTTGAAAGCAAATGTTATGGGACTCCGCCCCAGCTGACTGACAAAGAGATTGCTTACAAGACGCCGGAATGGACAAAAAAGGAAGTGCATAAATGTATGTAAGCATAATTGTGGATATTTATACCAATGATAGTTAGCAAAATGATTTGAATTGTGGATAAACAACTCATTGTGTCACTGTTTAAGTCACTGAATACCAACATACAGGCTCAAAGTTACATGGCTCGGTTGTCACTGCAAGCCTTCCCACAACAACAACTTGATAAACTGCATTCTCCCTGCAGCCCTGGTGTGCGAGATGACCACTAAGGGACGCCTGGTGGACCTTAAACTAGTTAGCAGCTTCCCATCAAATCTGGATTCCAGTCTTCAAAGGCTCCTCTCCTTTTTTTTTTAAAGATCGCGACCAAAAGGTTGGGAGATCCTCTCTCCAATAAGACCAAGCTGCCTGTTCTGTCCACTGCCTGCCACCTGTTCACGCCGCCGCCTGCCAATACATCCAGGACCACCTCCATAAACTTTCCTCAATAAACTGTTCATTATTTTACATCGGCCTCCGCCTTCTCTTGGGTCCAGCTACTCCCCACGTGACAGTCTTGCTTTTCAGGTACAGGCTGTGGACCATTTGTGAACGGGCTTAGACTAAGACTAATAAAATGTAAAACATATGAAAAGACCTAAAAGGGGGCGGCGGGGAACAGGTACAAGGTTGTTTAAAAAAAAAAAAAAATGTTATTCCTTTACATGTTCAGAAAATATGTGGATAACAAATAGGTAGACATATGTCTACAAACAGACATAAATTTATCCAGTGTGGTTGGTGAGTCATGAAAAAAAATGATTGCCAAGCAATAACGTCTGGTGTTTATTTTGATAAGACCAAAATTGTTATGTGCACCCCTGGTTAGAACTCTGAAGCTCAACACAAAAGACTTCTTTGTGATCACAACACTGTTGTACTTACTATAGGAGGCGGCTTTTTAAATTATTTCTAATATTGCAGTACCTTTTTGGAATGCAGAGCAGGAAATTCACCACCTGGAGTGTTAGTAGCCTTTTTAAGTGAAAACAGATCAACTGCACCAGCCCTACAAACCAATGAGTAACTTATCCCAGGTCTTCAGCTGACTTTGAGAAGTCACCACCAGATTGGTCACCACCTCAGTTCCTGATGCAATGAGCAGACTGGGACAGCCAAGTTGACCTTGCTGTAAGCTACAAGTGACTGGTCTGGATTGCGAAAGGAGAATAACAAAATGGTCAGCGGGCGTTCTCCTGAATAGCACTTTTCCTCAAAGCACTTTAACATGATCTCATCTTTCACCTACTGATGACGCAGCATCGAGAGCAACTAGGGATTCAGTATCTAGGTCATTGACACTTTGGGATGGTCACAGTGGCTCAGGATCAAACCCACAACGGGGTTTTAGGGGATGACCACTCAACCACTTGAGCCATGCCACCCATCCATCCATCCATCCATTTTCAACACTTATTCTGATGTGGATCGCGGGGCGCTGGAGCCTATCCCAGCTGACTTTGGGCGAAAAATGCAGAGGGTTGCGTCAGGAAGGGCATCCGGCTTAAAACTTTGCCAAACAAATATGAGCATTCATCCAAAGAATTCCATACCTGATCGGTCGTGGCCCGGGTAATCAGCGTCCACCACGGCGCCGTCAACCTGCAGGGCACCAGTGGAAATTCAGCTACTGTGGGTCAAAGTCGAACAAGAAGAGCGGGTTCTTCGGCAGAAAGAGAAGAGGAATGCACAGAGCCTATAACTGAATGTGGGGACTTTGAATGTTGGGACTATGACAGGATCTGATGAGGATCGCGGGGCGCTGGAGCCTATCCCAGCTGACTTTGGGCGAAAGGCGGACTACACCCTGAACTGGTCACCAGTCAGTCGCAGAGCACATATAGACACGGACAGCCATTCGCACTCACATTCACGCCATCACTGAGTGGGAACTGAACCCACGCTGCCCGCACCAGAGTCAGGCAAGTGTACCACTACACCATCAGTGACCGCCATACCACCCCTAAAGAACAAATTAATAAATGGGGTGCAAGAAATAATAAGGGGAGAGCCGCAGATCATGTCATCCGCCCGGCTTAGTTTTGCGTTTTTCACCTTAATGATGTGAATACGGCGATCCCTCGTATTTTTGCGGTTAATGGGGACCAGAACCCCCCGCGAAAGGTGAAAAACTGTGAATTAGGATTTGCATGTATGTGGGTACCAGAATGTTTAAAATATGTAAACAGTAGTTATACTTTACATATTTGAGACAATGATTAGTACAGTACATGTATTTACTTAAGTCTTTACTTATAAAACCTTATACAGTAATTAACATTCATCAACATTGCCTGCTGAGAGAGGCGAAGAGGCTCATGTTGGTGACGGAGAAGAGGCTCTCACTTGACTCGTAGAGGCTTTAGGTTCACTCGGAGACTCTTCTGCTGGAGGCGGTGATGGTGTAGCTGGGGTTTTACACTGGAGAAAAACATGGTGATGGGTAAGTTGTTGTCTTTGTTTTTTCTTTTGCTTCAAAATTCCACTGTACAAGGACATAACCCTGTCTCTTATTACGCAGAGTTACCACACATTTCGCTTCCTTATTGAAGCAGTTTTGGGGATGTTTGCTTCCTCTTTCTTGATGTACCGCACTGTAGGTTAATTCACGCCATAATGATATGCCACAGATGCATAACTTCTGCCCTCTTTGATCATATCTAAAAGTTTCACTTTTTCGCTGATGGTCATTATTTTCTTCTTCCTCTTGGGTGCCCCGGAGGAAGCTTTTGCAGGGGCACAGCGTTTAGGCGCCATTGTAAGGGCTTGCTTAACTAATCAAAAAAATTATCGCTAAAACAACAAAGTTATCACGAACACAACACTAAGATACAGTATGTGAGACAGTCAACAGCGTGGACGAGACTGGCGAGACACAACAAGGGAAGATGCTGGGTGAGGCTGCGATGATGCGCAACCATTCAGCTCACGGGATAAATCCACTCGTGCTCTCATTGGTCGGTGTCGCGCCGGGAACCAATCACGCACATTGTATGAGTGCCCGTGGCATGTACAGTACAGGCATGTACAAAGCCTTTGAGTCAACGCATCTCTTTGTTTGGCATGCAGGGAAACCTTCTCTTGCGTGCATCAACATGAAGCAACGCGTCTTTCTGCAATATGGCTGCTGATGTGGCTGTATTTTTAGAATTTGTTTTGGGATTAATTTTATTTTATTTTTTTGATTAATTTTTTGGGAAAACCCGCGAAGCACTGAAGCCGCAAAATCTGAAGCGCAAAGTGGCGAGGGAACACTGTAATTGTCCCCCACCGCCTTTGACAATCGGTGCGCATTCACACTTTGACAGAGAAACAAGTAATTTAATACAGAATGTGTGCTAGGTTATTGCTGGGCGTGGAGGGTGTCAGTGATATGCCACTCTGGCTTATTACTAAATCCATTGGAGTCTGACTCTGTTCAATTGAATATGTGAAATATACGTTTGTAGATGCAAATATAGAATGGTTCTTTGTGACGTCGACTCCCAAGTGGACACCACAAATTAATTACACAAATAAGATTACTGTATACTGGAATCGTTTGCAGGTAGCCAGACTGAGGGGATCGTATAGATCAGGGTCACTAATTCAAGACAGAATAAATACATGTCATTGTCATCATCATCATCATCACCCTCACAATCATCACTGAGTCATACTTAGCTCGTTATTACCTGTAATCAGCCGGAATTAGAAGCCGAGATGGAAATTCAAGGAAAGTGGAAATAAACAAGCAGACCACCAGATGTTTTGGACCTTTTGGCCCTGCTCAATGAGTTAATGGACAATAATTGGACAATTGTATGTTTGTTATTATTGTGCAAACAAGTTCCATAAATGTATGTTTGGATGTGTTTAGATGTTGAAGGACAAGCCTGTCAAACACCTTTGGGATGAACTAGTACAGCAGAGCCTGCAAATAATTTTTCAGGTCCCACAGACATACTACGACACCTTGGAAAACGTCTTCCTCGGAGAGTGGAAATTGTTGTAACTGTAAAGCACTATATACAGTATTTACTTTACTTGTCACGATATGTACTTTTGTCATGACAATAAGTGGCGTTTCATCATTTGTCATGTTGTGGGCACAAAATGTTAGACACGATCCTCTCAAATGTGATTAAGTGTATTATTTGCAAGAGTGACAAACTAGTAAATAGACAAATAGCAATGTAATATTCTCAGAAGGATAGATTACTAGAACAGTCTTTGTTTCCATGGAAACGTCTTACTGATTGCTATATTTGTGTGCAACTTCCTCTACACATTTGTTGATATTCACAAACTGTCCATAACATTAGGTACACATACAAAATCTTACCAATCCAACACAAGACAGGAAAATCTCAGGAGTTGATTGACATGATGATTAGGAGAAAGGTTGATATATTGTGTGTCCAGGAAACCAGCTGGAAAGGCAGTAAGGCTAGAAGTTTAGGGGCAGGGTTTAAATTATTTTACCATGGTGTAGCTGAGAAGAGAAATGCAATTGGGGTTATTTTAAAGGAATAGTTAGCTAAGAATGTCTTGGAGGTGAAAAGAGTATCAGATCAAGTGATGAGGCTGAAACTTGAAATTGAGGGTGTTATGTATAATATGATTAGTGGCTATGCCCCACAGGTAGGATGTGACCTAGAGGTGAAAGAGAAATTCTGGAAGGAGCTAGACGAAGTCGTTCTGAGCATCCCAGACAGAGTGAGAGTTGTGATTGGTGCAGATTGTAATGGACATGTTGGTGAAGGAAATAGGGGTGATGAAGAAGTGATGGGTAAGTACAGCATCCAGGAAAGGAACTTGGAGGGACAGATGGTGGTAGACTTTGCAAAAAGGATTCAAATGGCTGTAGTGAACACTTTTTTCCAGAAGAGGCAGGAACATAGGGTGACCTACAAGAGCGGAGGTAGAAGCACGCTGGTGGATTACATCTTGTGCAGACGATGTAATCTGAAGGAGGTTACCGACTGTAAGGTAGTGATAGGGGAGAGTGTGGCAAGACAGCATAGGATGGTGGTGTGTAAGATGACTCTGGTGGTGGGGAGGAAGATTAGGAAGACAAAGGCAGAGCAGAGAACCATGTGGTGGAAGCTGAGACAGGACGAGTGTTGTGGAGCTTTTCGGGAAGAGGTGAGACAGGCTCTCGGTGGATCGGAGGAGGTTCCAGAAGACAAGGTGATCAGAGATGCAGGAAGGAGAGTGCTTGGTGTATCTTCTGGCAGGAAAGAAGAGAAGGAGACTTGGTGGTGGAACCGTACAGTACAGGAAATCATACAAGGAAAAAGGTTAGCTAAGAAGAAGTGTGACACTGAGAGGACCGAGGAGAGATGAAAGGAATACACTGAGATGCGACATTGGGCAAAGGTAGAGGTGGCAAAGACCAAACAAGAGGCATATGATGACATGTATGCCAGGTTGGACACTAAAGAAGGAGAAAAAGATCTATACAGGTTGGCCAGACAGAGGGATAGAGATGAGAAGGTTGTGTAGCAGGTTAGGGTGATTACGGATAGAGATGGAAATATGTTGACTGGTGCCAGCAGTGTGCTAGCTAGATGGAAAGAATACTTTGAGGAGTTGATGAATGAGGAAAATGAGAGCGAAGGGAGAGTAGAAGAGGCAAGTGTGGTGGACCAGGAAGTGGCAATAATTAGTAAGGGGGAAGTTAGAAAGGCATTAAAGACGATGAAAAATGGAAAGGCAGTTAGTCCTGATGACATTCCTGTGGCGGTATGGAAGCATCTAGGAGAGGTGGCTGTGGAGTTTTTGACCAGCTTGTTCAATAGAATTCTAGCGCGTGAGAAGATGCCTGAGGAATGGAGGAAAAGTGTGCTGGTGCCCATTTTTAGGAACAAGGGTGATGTGCAGACCGGTGGGAACTATAGAGGAATAAAATTGATGAGCCACACAATGAAGTTATGGGAAAGAGTAGTGGAGGCTAGACTGTGGAGAGAAGTGAGTATTTGCGAGCAACAGTATGGTTTCATGCCCAGAAAGAGTACCACAGATGCTTTATTTGCCTTGAGGATGTTGATTGAAAAGTACAGAAAAGGTCAGAAGGAGCTACATTGTGTCTTTGTAGATCTAGAGAAAGCCTATGACAGAGTACCCAGAAAGGAACTGTGGTAGTGCATGTGGAAGTCTAGAGCGGCAGAGAAGTATGTTAGAATAATACAGGACATGTACGAGGGCAGCAGAACAGCGGTGAGGTGTGCTGTCGGTGTGACGGACGAATTTAAGGTGGACGTGGGACTGCACCAGGGATCAGCCCTGAGCCCCTTCCCTTTTGCAGTGGTGATGGATAGGCTGACAAATGAGGTGAGACTGGAAACCCCGTGGACCATGATGTTTGCAAATGACATTGTGATCTGCAGTGAAAGCAGGGAGCAGCTGGAGGAACAGTTAGAAAGATGGAGGCATGCACTGGAAAGAAGAGGAATGTAGATTAGCCGAAGTAAAACAGAATATATGTGCATGAATGAGAGGGGTGGTGGGGGAAGAGTGAGGCTACAGGGAGAAGAGATAGCAAGGGTGGAGAAAGTTAAATACTTGGGGTCAACCGTACAGAGCAATGGTGAGTGTGGTCAGGAAGTGAAGAAACGGGTCCAAGCAGTTTGGAACGGGTGGAGGAAGGTGTCAGGTGTGTTATGTGACAGAAGAGTCTCTGCTCGGATGAAGGGTAAAGTTTCAAGTTTCCGGGCGATGCTAGTCAAGGCCAATTTAACACAAACAAAGCAAATACAATGAAATTAAAGCAAAACAAAAAAAGAAAAGAAAAAAGAGCAAAACAAAGCAAATCAAATGTAATAAAGCAAAACAAAGCAGCAGTGTCTCTGTATGGGAGCACGCACGAAATGTCAGTGATGTAATTTTGGTGCATGTGCATTAACATTGGTTGGTAGAAGTCCCATTCACCTCCAGATAATATTGGCTAAGAAACCTTGTTTTCGTGGCTTTTGATCGCAGTATGCAAGTTTGGGCCAGCTGATGCCAAGCAAAGCTATGCATCCAGCAAAGCTTTTGTACAACAGCGGCAACCAGATTTTGCCTGAAATACAAAGTTACGCACAAATGTGTCCCAAATCCGTCCCCCTGGCCTGACTGAGGGGATATATTTGATCGACAACTTTTAATTTCGGCCTACACAAAAGATTTAATGAAAGTCTACAACTCTCTTGACGCATAGAAGTAAGTGTCAATCATTCAATTGTTGACTGGAGAATGTTCAGATGGCAAACGTGACATGTATTTGCATATTGTTAAGGTCATATCCATTTGTAATTTGTATACAATAGTAGGCCTACTTAAGAGATGAAATATCACCAAAAGTAACAGAGGCATCAAATATTTAAGAGTGAGATTGAGCTAATGTGAGATTTATCTTTTGTTTGTTTGTGACAAATAATAAAATATGAACAATATAACTGATAGCATAATATTCATTTTATTATTATTATTATTGCTGTTTTTCATACACTATAATACTTTTGAGTGCAATTTTCCAAGTGAAAACCTAACTCTACATTTAAAGATGTTATTTTGTTAAAATATATTTTATTATGTCATTGCTGTTTTTTATACGGTATAATACTGTTGAATGGAATAGTTCTCAGTGAAAAACTAACTCTTTACATTTAAAGATGGTATATTATTTACATTATATTGTTTACATTGTGCCGTCACGGTGACCGACTGGCCTCACAGTTCTGGGGACCGGAGTTCAAATCCCGCCCCTGCCTGTGTAGAGTTTGCATGTTCTCCCCGTGCCTGGGTAGGTTTTCTCCAGGCACTCCGGTTTCCTCCCACATCCCAAAAACATGCGTGGTAGGTTGATTGGAGACTCTAAATTGCCCATAGGTGTGAGTGCGAATGATTGTTTGTTTCTAAGTGCCCTGCGATTGGCTGGCGACCGGTTCGGGGTGTATCCCTCCTCCCGCCCGAAGATAGCTGGGCTAGGCTGCAGCAGCCCGCGACACTAGTGAGGATAAGCGGTAAAGAAAATGGATGGATGTTTTGTTATGTTATTATGTTGTCACTGCGTTTTTATATAGTACAATACTGTTGTGTGCGATTTTTACAAGTGAAGACCTTTTTAATTCTTTACATTTAAAAGTCGCTGGTAGGGTCTTTCCGTCTCACGTTTAAGCTTGTTTCCTGGTTACAGTGTTAATAAAGGGCTTGGTGCATCTCCATCCTTAGGATCTAATACCACTGGTTCCAGGCTGGGTCCCAGGAATGAATAACGTGATAATGGACCCTGTCTCCACTGGAGCCTTGCACTGTCTTCCATCAATGTTGCCGTTGAGGTACAGTCCATATTTTGAACCTAGGCGGCCCAGTCGCACCTGTGATTCAGTGTGGTAGGTGGGCTTCATCACCGGTGACACTGCAGCTGTGGCTCAGTTAGTCGTCCAGTGTCGAAGGGTCGACGGTTTGAATCCCAGCTCCGACTGTCCACTGTTGAAGACACTGAATCCCAAATTGCTCCCATTGGGCCTGGCAGCACCTTGCATGTCAGCCGCCGCGCATTGGTGTATGCACGTGTGCGTGAATGTGTGAGCATCGGTAAATTGCTTTGGGCACCGTGATGCTGACGTTTATGCAATCCATTTATCACTTTGTGATCCCGCTTTAGTTTAACGACCGCTAAGAAGCCGGACTTTCTATCCCAAATGACTTTGGTTGAGAGGGCAGTTGCAGCGTGTACTCTTCGGCAGTCAATTGCAGGGCACACGCAGTACAGTACAGACAAACAATCATTAACACTCACACTTATGGACAATTTAGAGTCTTCAGTAAATAAAATGCATGTTTTTGGAATGTAGGGAGAAGCTGAAGTACCCAGAGAATACTCACGCAAACACAGGGCGAACATGCTAACTCTACACAAGGCCTGAGCCGAGACTTGTACCTGAGACATCATGACCGTTAGGCTGACATGCTAACCACTTATACATCATGCAACGTTGGAGCTCTTTAACTAATTAACAAATTAAGTGCAACCAAATTCAGTGACATACTGTATATAGAACACACTAACACAAATCCTGTTATAAAGTAAAAACAAGATGACGCCTGACAGGCCAAAGGGGCTGCTGTGTGTCTACCCTTTTTGTGACCAAAGATAGTTGTAGTGCAAAAAACTGGCACTGGCTCCTCTGTTCTGCGATGGCGCTTGTTGAAATCATTGCTACCCCTGAAGGTCACCACAATTACCTCCAAACTCAATTAAGAAACCATTTGTGTGCTCAACATGTGAGCAGAGCCACATACCCACGTGGCAAGACTAACAACAATGTGATTATACAAAATGTTTTGACCACATTTGGCCTCAGACTCGCGGATGCTATTACCAAGGCTGAATAAACATTCTTGTTTATTCTAATAGGGGATGATGGCGAGGCTTTTATGCGATATTGGCCCCAACAGTAGGTACACAAATTAAAAATCCACTGTTAAAGAGATGATACAAGCCCACAAAGAATTTGGGACGTTGTGAAAACATAAATAAAAACAGAATAGAATGATTTGCAAATCCTTGTCAACCTACGTTACACTGAATACACTACAATGAAAAAAAAGTGATAAACCTTATTGTTTTTATTTATTTATTTTTTTGCAAAAATTCATCCGTCCATCAATTTTCTGAGCCGCTTATCCTCACAAGGGTTACGGGTGTGCTGCAGCCTATCCCAGCTATCATTGGGCAGGAGGCGGGGTTCACACTGAACTGGTTGCCAGCCAATCGCAGGGCACAGTTTTTTCCCCGAGTTACTCACCGGAGCGGTGTCCGCGGTTTTCGGCGCATGGAGGCGGAAGCGACGCCACAGAGGGAAACGAGCCGGCATTCAGGTGAAACTCCGCAAGAGAGGACACAGATTGGCGTTCCCGTCGATCCACCTCGCGAATGTACGCTCCCTACCCAACAAAATGGACGAGCTTCATCAATCAAAACTGCTGAAAGGATTGTCGGTACCCCCCTACCCACCATTGAGGACTTGCACGCTGCCAGAACTAAGACAAGGGCGTGCAAAATCCTCTCGGACCGTCTGCACCCCGGTCACCGGCTCTTCCAGCTCCTTCCCTCAGGTAGGCGCTACCGATCAACGCAAACTACAACTAGTAGACATTCCAACAGCTTCTTCCCTCTTGCGATCAACTTCTTAAACACCTAACCTATAATTCCATTACAACAAGCTGGCAATTTTTTGACTTGAGTTCGTTGTCACATTTCTGTGGGGGCCAATTATGTATTACTCGTGCACTCACTGTAGTTGTCTCGCCATGCTGCACTATTTGCATATACTGGCCACTCGTGCCAGAGTAGCATCTGCTCCATTTGCACACTGATTGAGGAGTATCTGTAACATTTGCACAACCAACATTGTCCCAGATGATCGCACTACTCGTCACTTTAAACCGCATACACTCCTTGAAGACTCGGCGCCCTTTGCACAATGGTCATTGCATCGGACTATTGCAATATTAGTCGTTCGAACTGCTCTAAGTGCTAGAGGACTCTGCATCTTTTTGCACAATTGTTTTTTGTCAATGTCTTTATGTCTCCAAAGTGTCCTGTAAATTGATTGTCTGTTGTACTAGAGCGGCTCCAACTACCGGAGACAAATTCCTTGTGTGTTTTGGACATACTTGGCAAATAAAGATGATTCTGATTCTGATATAAACAAACAACCACTCGCACTCACAGTCACACCTACGTGTAATTTAGACTCGTCAATTAACCTACCAAGCATGTTTTTGCCCGGAGAAAACCCACGCAGGCACGGGAGAACATGCAAACTCCACACAGGCGGGGCCTGGGATTGAACCCCTGTCCTCAGAACTGTGAGGCAGACACTCTAACCAGTCGCCCCCACCGTGCCGCCATTGCAAAAATTCACTCATTGTGAATTTGATGCCTGCAACATGTTCCAAAAAACAGTGGTATAGAGGCAGTTTACCACCGTTTTCATCACCTTTCCTTTTAACTCAATAACACTCAATAAGTGTTTGGGAAGTGAGGACACTAATTGTTGAAGCTTTGTAGGTGGAATTCTTACCCATTCTTGTTTGATGTTCAACTTCATTTGCTCAACAGGCCAGTGTCTCCGTTGTCGTACTTTGCTCTATCATGTGCCACACTTTTTCAATGGTCTGGTCTGATTTACTACAAAGCCACGCTGTTGTAACATGTGCAGAATGTGACTTGGCATTGTCCTGCTGAAATAAGCAGGAACATCCCTGAAAAAAAAAACGATGCTTGGATGGTAGCATATGTTGCTCCAAAACCTGCATGTACTTTTCAGCATTAATGGTGCCTTCGCAGTTATGCAAGTCACCCATGGGGCATGGGCACGAACACACTCCCACACCATCACAGACACTTTTCCACTTTGCTTCAGTCCATCTCAGATGAGCTGAGGCCCAGAGAAGCCGGGAGAGTTTCAGGATGTTGTTGATACAGTATATGGTTTTTGCTTTGCACGGTAGAGCTTTAACTTGCATTTGTAGGTGTAGCGATGAACTGTTTGATCTAACAATGGTTTTCTGAAGTGTTCCTGAGCCCATGTGGCAATATCCTTTTCAGAGTGATGCTGGTGTTCAAGGCGCTGATTTCTTTTGACGATATTATGGACCGTTGATTATGAAATCCGTAAATTCCTTGAAATTGGATGTTGAGAAATGTTGGGACTATTTTGTCATGCAGTTGTTCACAAAGTGGTTAATCTTGCCTCACGCTTGCTTGTGAACAAAATGAGCCTTTCGGGGATGCTCCTCTTATACTCAATCATGACACTCACCTGTTTCCAATTAACCTGTTCACCTGTGGAACGTTCCACACAGGTGTTTATATTGTTTTAGCATTCCTCATGTTTCCCAGGGTTCTCCCCGTGGCTGCATGGGTTTTCTCCGGAAACTCCGGTTTCCTCCCACATCCCAAAAACGTGCATGGTAGCTTTACTGAAGACTCTAAATTGTCCGTAGGTGTGAATGTGAGTGTGAACGGTTGTTTGTTTGTATGTGCCCAGTGATTGGCTGGCAACCAGTTCAGGGTGTACCCCGCCTCTCTCCCAGACTCAGCTGGGATAGGCTACAGCTCACCCGTGACTCTAGTGAGGATAAGCGGTACGGGAAATGGATGGATGGATGGATGGATAAAAAAACAATAATGTATAGTTTAAAACGATTTTTGGGGGGGGATCCCTCAAATTTGAGCGGTGCTGGGATTCATTTTAAGGGTGCTTAATGACCCCTCAAAATGGGCTAGAAACGCCATGTACATAAATAACATCAGATGTCAGTGAAATCAAGAAGTACCTTTACAAAATCATCCATGCATATTTTTAAAATCAAGGCTCGCGATTTCTGAAGTAATTTAAATTCAACTCAGAAGTGGGAAAAGGCTGGTTAGGAATCTGAAGAATCTGAATTCCCCAACTAAAATAAGAGAATGCGCCATGTACTGAAGACACTCGTTCTTATTTCCATAACAAGAAGGAAAAACAATGATATGAGAGGGGTGCGTTATAAGAATTCCCACACAGTTTCTAGGCGGGACACGTCCTGCTCCAATATTACTGGCTCCAGCACACGCGCCGCTGCACTATGATTGGATGTTGAATCCCTGTAGAGCACGCCCTACTGCTTCCAGACGGCAAAAGAAGTATGCGACTGAAGTGTGGCCCTAACCCACCCTAATCCTAACCTTAACATATCCTAAACCGCCTTAGCCCCAACCCTGTCCCTAAACCTAACCATAACAAACGTCTTTGTTTTATTTCGAGCAAACTTGCGTAACCTGCCCTTCCCGCGACGCAGGAGCCAATCGTGTTGGAGTAGGGCGTGTCCTGCCTGGAAACTACGTGGGAACCCAATAACCCCAGGCGTACTTCTGCGCTTCACTTCTGACGTGAAATGTTAAATATGTGACGTCAGGACGCAGCGCAAACCTACGTCACGACAAAGTGGTATGTGTTAGCAACTAACTTAAGAGAGCTTGTACAATAGTTGAGTATATTGAGTATATGAGTATTTCTTTTGAACCTATTAGTTCATGGAGACTTACGTCAGTTCGGAGCATCAATGAAAGGACGCGGGGTGCCTAACTTCAATGAGATGACCAATTCAAATCACGCTCTTCCACTATTTGACTTTGTGACCGCTTTTAAAGCAAATAGACGGCCAACGGGTATGTTGTAACGTTTAGTGTTGTCCTAAACGCGGAGGAGGGGAGTGCGTAGTCTCCGGCCGCAAACCCACTTGCTTGTGTCATTATCATGCCGCGTAAAAATGGGAAATATACCACTTTGATCATACGAGCTCTAAACGTTATAGCTCGTGACTATGATGTGTTTCTGTGTAGATAATTTGAACGTTATCAATTCTGACAACAACCCTAATCTTCTTGGACTACTAATTAAATTATGTTACCCAACAATTTGATCCAAACTAATTGCCACGCAGAACATCTTGTATCAGCTATAAAAACAGCTGGACAGTTTCTATAGTCTTGGAGTGCATCTCTGAAGGTTGCGGTGAACAAGTTCATGAGTAGTGTTCCAGTCAATTTTCCCAGTAGGTCAGAAATATATGGCTCCCTAGAGTTCTGCAATGTAGAAATAGGTACAGTAAAACACGTGACCATCTTATTCAAATAAGTATGTGTTCAAATGTTTGAAGCTACTATTGGAAGCAACACGGTCTCAACAACAAATAGTGCGGCAAATGATGAATCCTTGATGTTTCTGTCAAGACTATGTTGTTACATTTGAGACCCCACTCACACTCAAAGGTCTTAGGACCTAAAGCCTGACCCTCTCCAAGAGAGGCCTGTGCATGTTTCCCCTCTTCATTCTCCTCCTCGCCAAGGCGTGGAGCTACGAGGCCCCCAAGGAAAAGCAGGATGTGTTTGCAAAAAAAGCCTGCCCGGCTTTCCTGCTCTTCTTCAACACCGCCTACCAGGCAGGGGCCACAGTGGAGCTGCCGTGCCACTGTAAGCCCGAAGAGGTGAGTCCAGTCACAGTGACCACACACATCATTAGCTTTCATGAACAATCATTTACTTCTCAGTGAATAATGTTGGTCAAGGTGGAACATCAAGGTTGAATACAATCAACTGCTTAACCTCTGCTTCGTCGGAATTTGAATCAGAACCATCTCTGTTGGCCAAGTATGCTAAAAACACACAAGGAATTTGTCTCCGGTAATTGTAAGATAGCAAACAACCCACTATAGCAAAAACAGGAAGGAAATAATGTTCAAATTAGTTAGATTTTTCTCACAGCAAATAACCAAATTAAAAGCAATCAGTCATCATATTTTTTAAAAAAACTACATGAATGATATATGCAACATTTTAACTTTCCTAACTGTCATACAATTGGACCATTGCTTGTGTTTCAGATCCAGTCAGTCGTTTGGTTCTTCAGGAAGCACCAGTCCAAATCAGAAGAGACCAGAGCCCTGACCGATTACCATGGGAACAAGTTGCTGGACTCCAGTCGAATTCCCCACAGTGCCGACCTGCGGAGTCGCTTCTCAATTCGTCTCTTCAGCCTTTTGATCTTTCGAACAGCTGTGGACGACTCTGGTGTTTATATCTGCGGATCGGCTCAGGGCGACTACTTCTACGCCTATGATCTGGACATCCAGGAGGTGCAGAAGCTCAGCTTCACATCAAGGTTAGGGTTCACGTTGGAGATTGTCATTGTCAGTGTACTGATGAAGTCAGTTTGTTGTTATGCTCATAGCAAATAGTCTTCTTGATCATCCTGCTTCCCATGGCGAAGGGAAGACATGCTACCATCATTTGAATGCCGTGTCGAGTAACGAATAATGATTTCAGCACACAAATTGGCTCGCTATAGAAAGTAATTTGACAGCTGGATTGGATTGAGGTTGGGTTGGAGTTTGGTTGGATTCACACCTGATCTTGATGACAGTTTTTAGCTGACCAAATTAACCACACCAAAGAGGAAAAAAGTATTACGCTTTCCAACACGCTTTCACATCTCTGATTACTACAGCAAATGGTCATTGAACGAAAACCCCAGCAAAGGCAGATATGCTCGTTTACCTATATAATCTCAAGGGAAATCAGAAGCTCATTATGGCATGAGATAGCAGCACAACTGGAGAATGTCACCCATCCAGAAGGAGAACAACCTGCCAAATAATAATACACCAGAAGAACCTCACAATACAAAAAAAATAAATCATCAGTTCTACTGAGGCTATGATTTTATTGCTAGTTTATCCACGTGTACCAAACCTGCTCTGTTTAATAAGTGGCAACAATCTCGAAGGACCGGCTCCCACTAATGACAACAACTACATTCAGCGTAATGGTGACTTGTACAGTATATTTAATAATTTGTTTGTTTTTTTTGTTTACGAAGCCGATCCTTCAAAAATGTCTATGTGAAACTGGTCCGTGGCACAAAAAAGGTTTAAAACCGCTGCCCTATACCACCTGGCATCCATGGAGCCATCTCCAGTCATAAGGCACATAGCAACCAGAAAAGAGAGAAACAAAAAACTGATGAAAGACAGCCCGGGCACAGGAAAAGTTTTATTAACATCTTTCACACATGCATAGAACAGGGGGCCCAATCAGTTGACACAGTTGAAAACCTAGCTGTCACACCACCATGCGAAGCCTTCTAACATGCTCGCTCAACAGAACATGTATAGGTGTGGCGATGCAAATGACCCAAAATGCCAGTGGGGAGAAATAGAGGCCATAGGAAACATGCAACACCAATGTCTTCTTGGTCCACATCGCACTGAGATTTGTATCTGTTTCCATATGCATTATGACCAGTTTCGTCTTCCGAATAATTGCACGCTCACACTCAGGTTCTTGTTTGATGATTCCAGACTCACTCCTGAAAGTAAGAGCAACTCGATGGAAAACGTAAAGGGACAAAGATCTGGTCAGCTGCTCTACCAAGTCTTCACCACTTTCCGTCCATGGTCACGGTGCGATCGCTGTGGCATGCAGGGCGAGCAGGTCAGAGTGGGGCTCTGCTACGTCCGCTCCCGGTTCCTGCACGTGCGCTACAGGCGGGTCAACCACACCGTGTCGTCCTGCGGCTCAGGGGCGGTGCCTCAGGCATTCAGCCACCTGAAGCAAAGCAGAGCTGGAGCCAGGCTGGAGGTGAGAAGCTGCCATGTGACTTGTCCAACAGAAGCGCCACCCCCTTCCAAACTGGATAAAATTATGGCATTTGTGGGGCACAGGTAAGAACAACTGACTATTTTAATGCACTAGCATTCTGATCTGTCTAGTCAGGATTTTGTTGTTCAAGTTGTTCTATAGAGGTACTGTGCTATGCTATAGTGACTCTGGGTGAAATTACTAGCTACATCTTTGTAATGCTTTTCACCCAGTTCCACCCCCAAATCATAAAAAGTTTATATCATGGCTGTAATGTGACATTCAATGTACATTACAAGACAGTATACTGTACTATTAGGGAAACTCACTTAAAAGTTAGACGTTTAGTCCAGGAAAATGGATTGTTAGTTCCAAATAGTCAATGTACCTTGACCTCGCTTCTTTGGATTTCACGTCACCTCTTGCGTGCCTCACAAACACCCACTTGCTCTACTCACAAATCTGCTCTGAATAAACGTTTTGATTTATGAAAGGTCCCATGCAATTCCAATTCTTTTTTTCCCCCACAGTTCTATCCATAAGGTCAAAACGGGTCTGTGACATGGTTTACATTTGACATCTATGCGGTTTCTCGATGTTATGCAATCGCTAATGAAATGCAAAGGGCAGGAAAACGAGCCGATCAGAATCACGCATTGTTGTGACGTAGTTATGCTACTCATTATTCTAGTACCTGCCACTTCGTGGTTGGTCCCCACCCACTCAACTAAAAATTCATGTGACTCTGTGTTGCGACATCCAATCGGTGTTGAAAATAGACACAACATCTTGGAGTATAAAATATATATATATCGTTGCTGTTTGTGGGCATACGCAACTTTCTGATAACGCCAGCTGGCAATACCGGGACTGTACACGAAAAAGGGAAGACATGCAGAATAGTGAGCGAGGAACTTTGCCATTTGGCGAGATTAGCGCATGCTAAGAGTGTCGCAGCCTCAAGGGGTCGCCAAATAATTGAAAATTCATCTTTAAGTATCCACCATCCATTTTCTGAACAGCTCATCCTCACTAGGGTCGCGGCCGTGCTAGAGCCTATCCCAGCTAACTCCGGACGAGAGGCGGGGTACACCCTGAACTGCTCGCCAGCCAATCGCAGGGCACATATAAGCAAACAACCATTCACACTCACATTCACACCTACGGGCAATTTAGAGTCTTAATTAACCTACCATTGGATGTTTTTGGAATGTGGGAGGAAACCGGAGTACCCACGCAGGCACAGCGAGAACATGCAAACTCCACATAGGCGAGGCTGGATTTGAACCCGGGTCCTCAGAACTGTGAGGCAGATGTGCTAACCAGTCGCCCACCATGCCGCCCATTTTAAAATAGTCCACAAATAAACTGATGCATCAACATCTATTACTCCTTTCATGCAAACTCCACACAGGCGAGGCTGGATTTGAACCCGGGAGGCTGGATTTGATCCCCTTAAATATAATTACATCAAAATGAATTATTACTTTTAATTTCAAGTTAAAATGTTTCTACTAGAAGGCAAGGAAAGAGGGGTAAATTGAAATTGATATAAACAAAATCATACCAGCAAGGTGAACGGTGTACTTTGAAATCAGTGTTCCTGCATGGATCATAAAAAGTGATGCTGGTTTTGCTCCGAGTGGGACAGAGATGATTTCTTAAGGTACTGCAACTGAACACATTGTGCAGGAGTTAATAATCTACACAAGACACTAAGATGCAGGCAGAGCAGCGCTTCCCATATTGTGTGTCACTTGCTTTGAATTACCTCTTAGAGTGCCTGGGGTTAGTTGCTCTGTACTGTATTTCTGCAATTATGATGGTAGTAGTTGCCCTTTAAAAGGTATATGAAAATAAAATGATTCCATGATAGAGTAATACATTTGAAATAATTAATTATCAAAAAATATTTCATATTAAAAAGCAATAAGAACATGTAAGTTAGCTATTTAATGTTAAACTGAAAAGGTAAAACAACAGTGACAGTCTCATTTTTTGTGGAGAAACGTTGGCTAGGCCTGAGTCGGCGTGCAGCATTTCTGTTAAAGGGAACCCCGATAGTAAGGACAAATACGTCTTAAAATACAACCACTGACCTCTACCCGTGAAATATGGTGTTAGGCCCTACATATTTATAAATTATTCTTTTAAGTAATAAAAATCATTTTTCATTTGATACACGGTGGCTGCCATGTTTTGCATGCAATGCATTCTGGGATTGATGACCGATCAGTATGCCACTGGTTTTGTGAATAAACATTTGAAACAATACACACATCGTTGTGGCTTACAGCCAATCTTAATGAACACAAGCTTTCACTCAAGCGGAAAATGCATTTCCAGGCGAGTGTAACGTTCCGGGTTTTGCCTATGCGTTGTGTACTGGGTTACATAATGAAAGTGACACTGCTGTGCTGTCGCTCATATCAGGGTTCTAGGCCACACTGCCAGTGTGAATATATTGGGAGGGGTGTGTGCTGACCATTGAGTTATAAACAACCTGGGCTGCTGACAGTGGCCAGCACTCTCTTTTAAGGATCAAGGAGTGAGATTGTTCACATACAGCCACGCAGCCTAGTTGGCTCCCGTTAGATGCCGCGCAACCCCAATCCATATAAATAGTATGTAAAGCATCAAATATTGTGTTTTACATAAATACTGATGAAAATGAAAAAGCGAAGCTTGTGACCAAAATCTACCTAACGGGCTACGTTCAAATGAATGGAGTCAGCGTGATGACTTAAATCCACACTCTCACTTTTATTCTCGCCCATATCCTCTCTCTTTATCAACCAGCTTCTTCTTAGCTATTAATTTATCTTTTGAAGGTTTAATAAATGTGATAAAGAACTAAGTGTACAATGTTCACCACTTATGTTCGTCATGTATCCACTCAGAGCTGCATGTCCAACAGTGGGAAGCTGATGTACACTCTCCAATCATGGACCACAACTACTTGGTTAAACGTGACATTGTCTTTGATGGAGATAGTGAGGGTATCTCAGGATATGTTAAATGTACCTGATGACTCCAGTGAACACAGTCTGCGTGAAAATGAAACTGAACTCTTTACAGCAGATGTCCTCTTCTTCAGTTGGCTTTGACAGGCACCAGCCAGAAAGACGCTGTTGAAAATGACCAACTCGAGCTTCTGAAACCCCTGTGATCCTCATTCTCATATCCATTTTCATTGCTGGTTTATTATCTCTCCTCATGTCTTTGATCACACACTGGCTCGAACTGAAAAGGCAGAACAACGTTCATCGCTGCTACTTTGTCGACTGTTAAAAACACAGATGAAACCTTTTATGTCATTACCCAGAATGTACTGTGACACAAATAACAACGGCGGCCTATAATGGAATAATGTTTCGTAAAAATATGTAAATCTGGAAATTATTTTCGAACTTTGTATGTTATTGTTTTGTTACTTGAATCAAAATAGATTATATAAGCCAAACGTCATTACAATCGTGGTTCCCTTTAAGTACTTTTCTGAGAAACAACCTGGGAATAGCATTAGCCAACATGATACACAATCACTCTGTCTCCCTCTCTCTCACACATATGCGCATACACACACACACACACACACACACATACTCTCTCTCTCTCTCTCTCTCCCTCTCGCTCTCTAATAAGAAAGAGAATCGATGATTGATGAATAGATATAACCTACTACAAATCAGAGCAAAGCTGATTTCCACATTCAAATGAAGGAGAACAGCGATCCAATCTGAGCAAAGCTTATTTACATATTGAATAATGTAGTTCAGTAATGATGGTGGCGCCCGGCAGTGCAGCGGCTTCTCTCCCAAAACTATACCCCTTGACAATGACCTTGAAGCGGATTTTAGTGCCATCCTAACGCGGAAAATGCGTGTGAAGTACAGCTCTGATGAACTACAAACTATACCAATTTAGAGGGAGTTTAAGGACAACTATTCCACCTACCCTAAATTGAAAAGTACTCTCAGGAGACTGCAGCTCTTGAGTACAAAAGAAAATCCCTACACAAGGCGCGGAGATGCAAGAAGAAACGATGCTCACAGAAGCAGAAGCAAGGCAAACGTGCCGGCTGGCTAGCTCACCCAAAGGCTAACAAACTGCCAATACCATCAAATCTGCCTCGCCAACGTTCGCTTGCAGGACAATAGAATGGACTTTGTCTGAGGATTGGTGGCTCAAGCGAGATGCAGATTTGTTCCGTGCTATGCCTCACTGAAACGTGGGTTAACAACAACAGGCCCAACTCAGCCTTCGAGATGGATGGACTGCAGCTGTTCTGACCTGATCGAGGGAAAAAATGCGGTGATTGACTCTATTTACGTCAACAAAGGTTGGTGCACAAACAAAAGGTTGGTGTCACGATGCTAATTGTATCAGCTTTGATTGGACCCAAAAAGCACACTGAAGCGGAGGGAATAGATTTAAAATGGTTTATTTGGGGTTGGCTCAAGGTAGGGCTATCCAAGGTATGATGGTGTGTAGTCAGGACGAGGAGCGTGCAGGAAGCGGGAGCGTGAGCAGGTCGGATATATTGACGCCGTGGCTGGAGCGGACAGAGAGGCAGTGGGCACGGAAGGAGCATTGAACAAAAAAGAGAACACAAGGAGGTAAGTATGATTTCGGGAAGTCAAGTAACTTACGTACGAGAGTGTGAGAGTCGGCCTGTGTACCACAATAACGTGTTAATACTCTGGCGAAGGTTTCCTGGATCCGGCAGGCTTTTATGCAGGCAGTGATGAGTGCTGATAGAGGACAGGTGCGCGGCCACGGTGGTGCTGATTGCTGGGGGGGAGAGGGAGAGAGAAAGAGAGGGAGGCGAGGCACCAAACTCCACCCAAGCGCCAAAAAGGGGGACTGCAGGAAACAAGCATGACAGTATCCTCCCCCCTCAACGGACGCCTCCTGGCGTCCTCCCAGGCTTGTCAGGGTGTGCCTCATAAAAGTCCCTAATAAGAGAATTGTCCAAAATAAACTGTGAGATCAGGGGTATGGTCCCAGGGGCGGGGAGAGGTATCTTCTCGCTGAAGAAGAATCCAGACCCTAGTGGGGAAGAGGAGGGCCGGATGAGTCCGCAGGCAAGGGAGTTGCGGATGTAACTCTCAATGGCTTCCGTTTCAGGATGGGACAGGTTAAGTAGGCGGCGAGAAGGGAGAGGATCACCAGTCAAGAGGCCAATGGCGCAGTCATAAGGGCTTTGGGGTGGGAGAGAGAGGGCAAGATCCTTATGGAACACCGGGGAGAGGTTGTGATATTCTTCTGGTACCTGGGAGGGATCGATAGGGATTACTGGTGGCTGAGATTTGTTGGAGGTCAGGACAGCTGAGAAAAGACAGTGAGTGTGGCAGAATGGACTCCAACCAGTGATGGACAGTGAGTCCAATTGATGTCAGGGTTGTGTTTCTGGAGCCAGGGGATACCAAGGACTAATGGAGTCTCCGGGGAGAGAACGACAAACAGCTGTATGTTTTCACGGTGATTTCCGGAAATGAGCAGAGTGAACGGTGCGGTTTGGTGGGTGACAGGGGAGATGAGACTCCCGTCCAAGGCAGTAACCTTCATAGGGAACGAGAGGCGCTCGAGGGGAAGCTGAAGCTGACATGACAGGCCCTCATGAATAAAATTGTCATCAGCGCCGGAGTCAATGAGGGTTGTAATAGGGGTATTGCGACCTGGACCAAAAATACACGAAGGAACGGTTATCCGGGAGGGAGAGCTGGGAGAGGTGTTGGTTTGGTGTATCACGACGCTCTCAGGTCGTGGTGAGCCCGGTCTTTTGGTTTGAGGGTGCAAGTGGCAATGAAGTGACCTGGCTGTCGGGAATAAATGCATAATCGTTGAGTAAGGCGGCACTGATGTTCCAGGGGTCTAAATGGGTTTTGCCTAGTTGCATGGGCTCCTCCAATCCAGTGGAGGGGCAATGGGAGGCAACAGTTCTAATTCCTCTCTCTCTAGGTCTTTCGCGAAGACGGTTGTCCAATATTATGGCAACTGAAATGAGAGAGAGGTGGGTTCGTCCCTGGCTGTGAGCTCAACTTTGAGCTGTTCTGATAATCGTTTAAACAAAAAAAAAAACTCTTAAATTGGCGTCATCCCAACCACATTCACTTACAAGTATTCTAAAATCTATGGCGTACGACGCCACATAACTTGAACCTTGGGTGAGGACTAGGAGGCGGTGAGTGGCTTCCCTTCCCATGACAGGGTGATCGAAAACGTTTTTAAGCTCGTCCGTGAATTAATTAAAGGAGGAGAGAAATTCTGCCAAAGCGCAGTAGCCCATTTGGCAGCTCTTCCGCACACGAAGTTAATGATAAATGTGATCTTAGATTTGTCCGTGGGGTAACTCAGCGATTGTAGGTCAAATACTAATGAGCAGTTTCATAGGAATTGGCTTCATGAAACTAGGTCCCCTGAGTACGGTTAGGAGGAGGAATATGAGGCTCTTTGTGGGGGAGGCGGGGATTGTCGCAGGGTGCGGGCTCAGGAGGGATACTCATGGGATGATTGCTGAGGTGGCTCTGGGAGGACAGGAGGGATACTTGCTGTGTGAGTGTATTCAATGCGTCCATGATCTCGCGGTGGGCTTTGCCGTCTGCAAGCCCTTCCCTCAATGCTTCCGGTGTTGCTGGGTCCATGCTGGCCAGAGTATTCTGTCACCATGCTGGCCAGAGTATTCTGTCATGATACTAATTGTCTCAGCTTCGACTGGAGCGCAAAAGCAGACTGAAGTAGAGGGAGTAGATTGAGAATGGTTTATTTGCAGTTTGCTCAAGGTAGGGCTATCCAAGGTGAGATGGTTGGTAGTCGGGACGAAGAGCGTGCAGGAAGCTGGTGCATGAACAGGTGTGATATCTTGCAGGTGACTTTAACCACGTAAAATTGACGGGCACTCTTCTCAGATTTCACCAGCTTGTCACCATACCAACATGTGGGAATGATACACTGGGCTCTGTGTACACTGTGTACAAACATTTGTGGACCTCAAGTCTTCTTTGGTATGGCTCTATGAGTTTGGCACACCTGTTTTGGGTCATTTTCTCCCATTCTTCTCTGCAGATCCTCTCAATCTCAGTCAGGTTTGATGGGCAGCGTCGGTGGACAGCCATTTTTAGGTCTTTCCAGAGATGTTCGATTGGATTCATGTCCAGGCTCTGGCTGGGCCACTCAAGGACATTCACAGGCTGCTCCTAAAGCCACTCCTTTATCTTGGCTGTGTGCTTTGGGTCATTGTCATTTTGGAAGGTGAATCAACACCCTAGTCTTAATGTCAGAGCACTCTGGAACAAGTTCTCTCAGAGAATTTCTCTATATTTGGCAGCTGTCACCTTACCCTCTATGCGGACTAGTCTCCCAGTTCTTCCAGCAGAAAAACAGCCCCACAGCATGATGCTGCCACCACCATGGGATGGTGTTAGTCAGGTGATGAGCAGTGCTTCTTCTTCTCCAGATATGGCTCTTGCAATTCATGCCAAAAAGTTATATTTTGGTTTCATTAGACCAGATATTTTTGTTTCTTCAGGTATGAAAATATTTAAGGTTCCTTTTGGCAAATTCCAAGCGGGCTCCCATTTGCCTTTTATTGAGAAGTGGCTTCCGTCTGGGGCCCGATTGGTGGAGTACGTTAGCAATGGTTGACCTCCTGGATGGTTCTCCTATCTCTGCAAGGGAACACTGGAGCTCCACCTTAATGACCATAGGGTTCTTGTTCACCTCTTTGACTAAGGCCCTTCTTCCCCAGTTACTCAGCTTGGTCAGACGGCTGGATCTAGGAAGGGTCCTGGTGGTTCCACAATTCTTTCATTTCCAAATAATCGAGACCACAGAGCTTTTCGGGACCATCGATGCTGCTGAAATTCTTTTGTATCCTTCCCCAGATTTGTACCTTGACACTATGTCTGCAGACAATACCTTAGACTTCATTGCTTCGTTTCTGCTCTGATATGCACTGCCAGCTCTGAGACCTTATATAGACAGGTGTGTGCCATTCCAAATGATGTTCAATCAACAGAATTTACCACAGGTGTACTCCATTCAAGTTGTAGAAGCATCTCAAGGATGATCAGTGGAAATCAGATGCACCTGAGCTTCAGTTTGAGTGTCATAGCAAAGGGTGTGAATACTTATTATGTTTGAATGTTTCAATTTTATATAAATTTACATAAATGTCTGAAAATGTTTTTACTTTGTCATTATGGGATATTTTATGTGGAGAATTTCTTTAAAAAAATAACTATATTCAAATCAGCTTTACAATAAGTCAGCAAAATGTCGAAAATGTGAAGGGGTGTGAATACTTTCTGATGGTACTGTAGACCGTGTGTGTATATATATATATTATATATCTAAGCTGTCAACTGATCACCACCTGGTGGTGAGTTGGTGTAGTATATTTCAATAGTACCACAATCAGAGTTCCTTTGCGAGGGCCAAATGTTTGGAGATCTGTATTCAAGCCAACCATCTTTTATTTGAAGTTCTACATCAAAGGACTGACTGCCTTCAACCATTTGTACATTTATGAGGGTTTTCATTCTCCGCCCAGACAGTAACATGTCTTGGGTGCACAAAAGGTGTCCCGGTCTGCAAAGAGGCGTGTTTTGCATCTTATAAGATAAGGGTACCGGGTGTGAGCATAGCTAGAATGTGAGGCACCAGCAGGCGTGTGTGATTCCAAATATGGTCATGAGGAACGGCCATCTGCCGGGTGCACCCAGGGAGGGGCTAATTCCACGCCCAGAGAATTAAACCTTGATAAACTGAGATCCAGGGCTTTTTCGGGGGCTTTTTCGTTGTTCTGGCAATGTAAGAAGCTGTTATGACACTAAGGCTTGTTCAGTAAATCAAATTAGCCCAAACGCCAAGTGTCTCGAAGTCTTCATTCATACCTGCCCAACGGAAAGCCGCAGGTCTCCCGGGTGACCTCCGACTCGGAACCACAGGCGAAAAAATCCACTTCATTGGCTCCGATGATGGGGGAAGATGTCGGTCCGACGTGGCAGGCCCAAACGTATTGTGTGGGTCTGCTGGGAATGTGTGGCAGAATCCCCTGTCAGAAGGAGTTTAAACTCCCACCTCCGACAGAACTTTGGCCATGTTCCGGAGGAGGCGGTGACATCGAGTCCAAGTGGACCATGTTACCGGAGACAAATTCCTTGTGTGTTTTGGACATACTTGGCAAATAAAGATGATTCTGATTCTGATTGTTGAGGCGGCCGACCAGAGCTGTGGCCGTAAGGTGGTCTGTGCCTGTCGTGGCGGCAATCCCCGAAACCGTTGGTGGACACCAACGGTGAGGGATGCCGTCAAGCTGAAGAAGGATTCCTATTGGGCCTTTTTGGCCCGTGGGATTCCTGAGGCAGCTGATGGATGCCGGCTGGCCAAGCGGAATGCAGCTTTGGTGGTCACTGAAGCAAACACTCGGGCATGGGAGAAGTTCGGTGAGGCCATGGTGAAAGACTTCCGGACGGCTCCGAGGAAATTCTGGTCCACCATCCAGGGGGAAGCAGTGCACCATCAACACTGTGTATAGTGGGGATGGGGCACTGCTGACCTCGACTCGGGACGTAGTGAGTCGGTGGGGAGAATACGTCGAAGACCTCCTCAATTCCACCAACATGCCTTCCCATGAGAAAGCAGAGTCTGGGGTCTCTGAGGCGAGCTATCCTATCTCTTCGGTGCAAGGCCCCTGGGGTAAATGAGACTCGCCCGGAGTTCCTAAAGGCTCTGGATGTTGTGTGGCTGTCCTGGTTGACACGCCTCTGCAACATTGCGTCGACATCGGGGACACTGCCTCTGGATTGGCAGACTGGGGTGGTGGAGGGTGTGTTCCAACTACATGGGGATCACATTCCTCAGCCTCCCTGGTAAGGCCTATTGTGGGTTGCTGGAGAGGAGGGTCCGTTGGGAAGTCAAATCTCAGATTCAGGAGGAGCAGTGTGGTTTTCGTCATGACCGTGGAACAGCTCTACACCCTCGGCAGGGTCCTCGAGGGTGCATGGGAGTTCGCACAACCAGTCTACATGTGTGTTGTGGACTTGGAGAAGGCGTACGACTGTGTCCCTCGGGCAGCCCTGTGTGGGTTAAAGTTTGGTCCGCATTACCGGCAGTAAGTCGGGCTCGTTTCCGGTGAGGGTTGGACTCCGCCAAGGCTGCCCTTTGTCACCGATTCTGTTCATAACTTTTATTGATAGAATTTCTAGGCGCAGTCGAGGCGTAGAGGGGGTCCGGTTTGGTGGCCTCGGTATTGCATCTATGCTTTTTGCAGATGATGTGGTTCTGTTGACTTCATCTCCAACTCTCACTGGAGCGGTTCGCAGTCGAGTGTGAAGCGGGTGGGTTGAGAATCAGCACCTCCAAATCTGAGACCGTGGTCCTCAGTCAGAAAAGGGTGGCGTGCCCTCTCCAGGTCGGGGATGAGATCCTGCCCCAAGTGGAGGAGTTCAAGTATCTTGGGGTCTTGTTCACGAGTGAGGGAAGAATGAAATGGGAGATTGACGGGCGGATCGGTACAGCGTCTGCAGTGATGCGAACTTTGTATCGGTCCGTTGTTGTAAAGAAGGAGCTAAGCCAAAAGGCGAAGCTTTCAATTTACCGGTCGTTCTACATTCTTACCCTCACCTAGGGTCACGAGCTGTGGGTCATGACCGAAACAACAAGATCCCGGATACAAGCGGCCGAAATGAGTTTTGTACGCAGGGTGTCTCCCTTAAAGATAGGGTGAGAAGCTCGGTCATCCGGGAGGATCTCAAAGTAGAGCTGCTGCTCCTCCACATTGAAAGGAGTCAGATGAGGTGCCTGGGGCATCTGATTCGGTGTAAGTTACCCATGCCATTGGCACTAACACAGCCCCATACCATCACAGATGCTGGCTTTTGAACTTTGCGTCCATAACAATCCGGATGGTTCTTTTCCTCTTTGGCCCGGAGGACACAACGTCCGTAATTTCAAAAAACTATTTGAAATGTGGACTCATCGGCCCACAGAACACTTTTCCACTTTGCATCAGTCCATCTAAGATGAGCTTGTTTCTGGTTGTTGTTGATAAATGGCTTTTGCTTTGCATAGTAGAGTTTCGAGTTGCACTTACGGATGTAGCGCCAAACTGTATTTACTGACATTGGTTTTCTGAAGTGTTCCTGAGCCCATGTGGTGATATCCTTTACACATTGATATCGTTTTTTGACGCAGTGCTGCCTGAGGGATCGAAGGTCACGGGCATTCAATGTTGGTTTTTGCCTTGCCACTCCAGAAAGAGTAAAATGAGGGGGGAGTCACAGTTTCAAAAACCACCACATTCAGACGCATCCGGGAGATCTACCAGAAGGCTTTAGAGGACTTCATGATTCCTTCTGCTGAGGATCTCTATGGAGATGCAGATTTCTTCCAGCAGGACCTGGCCCCTGCCCATACCGCCAGAAGCACCAAAACCTGGTTTGATGCCCATGCCATCACAGTGCTTGACCAACTTACCGTCCAGCCAACTCACCAGATCTAAACCCCATTGAGAATCTATTGGCTATTATCAAGAGGAAAATGAGGGGCACCAGGCCCAAAAACAAAGATGAACTTGACAGCAAGCATCAAGGAAATATGGGCTCCCATAACTCCCAGGCAATGCCACAGGCTGATTGCCTCAATGCCACGGCACATCGAGGCAGTGATTAAAGCAACGGGATTCCCAACCAAGTATTGAAGATTAACATACCGTATTAAAAGTACCATGTTTCGATTGATTTCATGTGACCTTAATTTCTTTCTTTTTTTCTACAAAAACTGAGAAGTAAATGGTGATTTCTTCACAGTATTCTAATTTTTTGAATTCTTGGTTTCGTGGGTTTTATGAGCTGGAAGCCCAAATTATGTACAAATAAACAAATAAATACTTGAAATTGTTGAAATTGTGGGCCTTGAATCTATAATCTATGAAAGTTTAACTTTTTGGATGGAATTATGGAAATAAACAAAACTTTTCCATGATGGTAAATTTTTTTGGAAAGGGTGTATACATACATTATTGCAGTTAATCCTCTCTCTGGTGCAGTTCTGATTCCATGAAGACACAGGAGATACAGGTTTCCTACCTGAACCACCCAGCGGACCAAATCCTTATCCTCGGCTGCCCAGGGGCACAGCCATACATGGCAGTGGCGTGGGACAGAGGATCTGTGCCCATTTATCGATCACACAGTTTGGTAGGACAGGATGCAAGCATCACGTCTCCAAGGCTTCAAATTGATGCTGGACATCATCTGGTCTTCACTCCTGCTCAGCTTCAGGACTCTGGTATGGAATAATTTTCGAAGATCTATGACTTGGCTTTTTAATGTTACATTTTTATTTGCACAACATGGTTTACTATGGGCCCGGTGTTCGCTTGGGTTTTCTCCAGGTACTTTGGCTTCAGCCCAGATCCCAATCACATGCATGTTAGGTTAATTGAAGACTAATTTGTCCATAGGTATGAGTGTGAATGCTTGGTTGTCTGTATGTGTCCTGTGATTGGAATGGTGACCAGTCTAGGGTGTACTCGCACCGCTTTCCTAAAGTCAGCTGGGATAGGCTGAAAATGGATAGGTGGATTTTTGTTTGCTTTTTGAGATGCTTTCACTGCCTTTTACTTTATTTTTATTGTTTTTCCTTCTCAGGTGTCTACTACTGCTGGCTGAAGGGGCGCCGTGTGGCTGAGATACACCTGCTGGTCTACCCCCATTTCAGGCCGGGCATGTTCTTCACATCTCATCCAGACTTGCCCTTAGCCTTGGCGATAGTTTTAAAATCATATGCTGCCATGACAGGAGTGTTCTGCCTGTTGCTCCTCCTTCGAGTCTGCATTAGACAGCTGCGGAGGGACACACATGTCGACCGAACTTAATCAAGGTGAAACTTTTTAGTTTGAATTTTATTTGTATTGAATAAAATCATCAAGTTTTGAAAGACATTACTTGAAGAGTAGGTCATATCTCATTCGTGCCAAAGCAAGACCAAAGTAAGTGAATGAACCTTTTCAGCTCTTATAAAGCAGAACAGCATCCTGTCGTCTCACCCAAAGAATCATTTGCAAGTAGAGCACGAATGCATTTCTTATATTTATGACGTTTCAGATATTGTAACAGCCTGGTGCTAGTTAGAACAAGAAACATTGTCTTAGATGACAGATAGTGTTTAACAAATTTATTAGACCCCCAGCCACTGTAAGGTGTATGCTACGGCTCCCCGAAATTAACAGTATTTCTAATTACTAAAATGGCCTGATGAGATGGAATCCTGATCAACAGAGCAAGTGGCTGCTTTCCTGGAAAACCAGAATCCTCTTTATTTGCCAAGTATGTCAAAAACACGCAAGGAATTTGTCTCCGGTAGTTGGAGCCGGGGGACGGTGGCCGACTGGTTAGCGTGTCTGCCTCACAGTTGTGAGGAGTGGGGTTCAATCCCCGGCCCCGCCTAATGTGGAGTTTGCATGTTCTCCCCGTGCCTGCGTGGGTTTTCTCCAGGCACTCCGGTTTCCTCCCACATCCCAAAAGCATGCATGGTAGGTTAATTGACAACTCTAAATTTCCCGTAGGTGTGTATGTGAGTGTGAATGGTTATTTGTTTCTATGTGCCCTGCGATTGGCGGGCAACCAGTTCAGGGTGTACCCCACCTCCTGCCCGATGATAGCTGGGATAGGCTCCAGCACGCCCGCGACCCTAGTGAGGAGAAGTGGCTCAGAAAATGGATGGCTGGATGGATAGTTGGAGCCACTCTAGTATGACAATACACAGCCATTTTGACAAAAAATACTTTTGAAGCACTTCAGGCCCTGAGAGACTGTAATTCCCAGGAACTTGAAGGTCTCGACAGTTGACATAAGGCAGTTGGACAGCGTGAGGGGCAGCTGTGGCGAAGGATGCTTCCTGAAATCCACGATCATCTCTACAGTCTTGCGCATGTTCAGCTCCAGGTTGTGTCGGGCGCACCAAAGCTCCAGCTGCTCCACTTCCTGTCGATACGCAGACTCGTCACCGTCTGTGTTGTCGTCCGCAACCTTCAGGAGCAGTGCAGACGTTCGGAGTCCAGCAGGACTGCAATAATATCAAGGCATGTCACATTCTGCCCAGGTAAAGCGCCACCAACAAACCAACAATCAGTTTATGGTTTGTTAATTCAAAGAACAAAGTTGCCCTATTGAACGAAGGGAGAAAATCATCTATCCATCCATTTTCTGTACTCCTTATCCTCACTCGGGTCGTGGGCGTGCTGGAAAATCAAAAGGAACAAATCTCTCTATGAACAATTAGCTCACTAAGTGCAATACTGCGATAGCCAAAAAAGCACACATTTTTTCAGAAAGCAGGGGAAAATAATGATCACATGGACTACCAACTTCAAAATATTCATAAAACGGGCCACAAGTGAAAGTTCTGGTTGTCAGGAGGATGGAGGGACTTGAAACCTCCCAATGAACAACGGCAACTGGACTATGAGGTAAAAACCATCGACACACAGCAATGAACTTCACTCATCTTCATCTGAAAACAATATGAGGGGAACTGATCATGAGCATAAGGAAATTAGAACTTTAGTTTTAGGGTTAGGGTTTTTACTGAACAAAATCCACAGGAATTACACCAGGAAATAGACCCGGAAAATAACTTTTTCCACAGCATTAACAATCAGCGCATTTACTACAGTGATGAACCATTCAACCAGAACATTTAATCTGAGAACAAACTAAATTATCCACTTCAACTGTTGAAGCCTTTATGCCAACTTCAGTAGCATCAAGGAATATTTACAGACATTACTGAACAAAATCCACAGGAATTACAACAGGAAATAGACCCGGAAAATAACTTTTTCCACAGCATTAACAATGAGTGCATTTACCACAGTGATGAACAGTTCAACCAGAACATTTCATCTAAGAACAAACTAAATTTTCCATTTCAACAGTTGAAGCCTTTATGCCAGCTTCAATAACGTCAAGGAATATTTACGGACATTCACATGCCCTTTCAACATTGTAATATCAGAAACCTGGGTCTGTGCTGATAAAGGAATGGACTTTGAGCTGGAAAGTTATGAACTGAAGAATATTAACAGGAAGAACAGAGGTGGAGGAGGAATGGCTATATATAGAGAGAGAAAACTGAAGCTATTAGAAGCTATGACAACTATAATTGACAACCTACTAAAACGCATAACCATTGAAATGTATATATATTATACCTTCACAGGCCCACAGTTGGCAATGATTAATGACATCCCCTAATCTAACCCACCAACCCCCCCACCCCCAATCGGCAAGGAAATACTTAAAACCCCATTTTCGGGGCGAAACCTTGAGAAGGGACTGCAGATGATGACCAGGATGACATGGATGTCAAGTGGGTAACATTTATCACATAGTTTGGTTTTTGGAATGTGTTGCAGCCATAAAATTCTAAGTTCATGATTATTTTCTAAAAGCAATCAAGTTTATCAGTTTGAATATTAAATATCCTTTCTGTAGTGTATTCAATTCAATATAGGTTGAACATGATTTGCAAATCATCTCCAGATTCTCTGAACCTTTTGATGATATTATGGACCGTAGATGATGAAATCCCTAAATTCCTTGCAATTGTACGTTGAGGAACATTGTCCTTAAACTGTTCGACTATTTTCTCCCGCACTTGTTCACAAAGAGGTGAAGCTCGCCCCATCTTTGCTTGTGAATGACTGAGCAATTCAGGGAAGCTCCTTTTATACCCAATCATGGCACCCACCTGTTCCCAATTAGCCTGTTCACCTGTGGGATGTTCCAAACAGGTGTTTGATGAGCATTCTTCAACTTTCTCAGTCTTTTTTGCCACCTGTGCCAGCTTTTTTGGAATGTGTTGCAGCCATAAAATTCTAAGTTAATTATTATTTGCTAAAAACAATAAAGTTAATCAGTTTGAACATTAAATATATTGTCTTTGTAGTGTATTCAATTAAATATCGGTCGAAGATGATTTGCAAATCATTGTATTCTGTTTTTATTTATGTTTAACACAAATTCCCAACTTCATTGGAATTGGGGTTGTACAAAGATTCTTCTAGTTCAATACAAATTGATGATGAAAGAATGCAAATACGTCTCGGAAAAGGTGTCAGGCAAGGTGCAACACTGTCTCCAAAGTTATTTACAGCTCGCCTTGAAGAAATATTTAAAAAGCTCAATTGGAGAAAAGAAGGAGTAAAAATTAACGGTGCTTATTTGAGCCATCTTCGTCAAACATTTTATTCTCCTACAATGCTGAACAACTACAAGGTCATATTCAGGAATTACCTCAGGTCTCAAAATGAATAAAAACAAAATGAAGGTCATGTTCAATCTTTACTGTCCACAAAAAGATTACGCCTACATCTACTTAGGCCAACTTCTAACAATGGATGGAAAATCCAAGCACTGAAGTTGAATGCCACATTAAGCTTGCCTGGCAGGCTTTTGGAAGGCTTGGTGTTATATTGAAGAAAAATCTTCCGACTTGCTTGAGGGAAGAGTTTTCGATCAAGGTATTTTACCAGTCGTCCCTTATGGTAGTGAAACTTGGACTACGAATGCCAAAGTTATACAAAGGCTCCGTGTAACCCAGCTCTCCTCTCCTGAGCACCGGTGACCACCAACACACGTTTTCCCCCATTTTGTCCTTATAATACAGTCGGAGTGATCCACTCTTGTTGTCGTCGCCACGGTAACGAGTGTATCGCATTTGAATTGACAAGATAAAGCCCAATGATTGTAAAAAGCGGGATGCGTTGGTATCGGAATACAAGATTTTATTGTAGTAGTCTTACATAGTGAAATCGTGAAAGAGCAAATTTGTCTTGTAGTCTGATCCGGCCGGGCATTACGTGTTTTCTGTCTCAGACGTGTTGTCTCTTCCATACCGCTGACATGTATTTTTTTTTTTAATAACTTTATTGGCCGTCAGTTATTTCCCATACTACGTCAAAAGACATGCAACAAGGCTAAAAATAAACTCGCTTGTACATTCAAATATACTGGGCACGATGGCGATGCGGCGTAAAGGTAATCGATCGGATCGGCGAATTATGACATTATAGCCAATCAGCCGATCAGTATAAAATGCTAATTATCGGCTGATACCGATCAGGCCGATGAAATCGGTGTAAAGTCTAAAAATAAGCATTCGTGACAAGATGTAGTTGGATAAGACGTCATTCAAAAAAATAAAAAGCCTTTAATGGAAATGGACTGGCCACGTTGCCCGAAGAGCTGACAAAAGGTGGACCACAGAAATTATCAACTGGATACCACTGGGCACAAAGTGGCCACGGCGAAGACCTAAAAGTAGATGGATAGATGAAATTATTAAACACACCAGAATACACTGGCAACAAATTGCAAACTGCCGTAGTAGTTGGAAATGTGATGAAGAGGCCTTCATCCTGCAGTGGGTAGAAAATGGCTGCTGCTGATGATGATGATGATGTTGACTATATTTAAGTGAATAATGATAGTCCATCCTTCACTTTCTTTTCCTCACCCTGCTTTTAATATACCCTGTGTGCTCCCCAGGTACACACCAAATGTACACACTAATACAGGCAAGTACTAGTACAAGAAAGGTCGCAGGTAAAACGTGTTGACTGTCAACAACACTGTCACCTGGTTCCCGACCTATCTAGTATGGAATTCAAGTTTGTTTCCCTTCCCGTTTACGCAGGCTTGGGCTCTGGCACTAGAAATAAACTTACTTGCGACCCCAAGTGGCTCGTTTAACTTGACCACTGTTAATAATAAAACATAAAAAATCACTGTCTGTACTTTAATAACAGGCCGAAGCAAAACCGGAGGGGATTCACATCAGAGATGCATCTCACCCCTCTCATTTTTCATTCTTGTTAATTATCAGACAGGTGTAAAAAGAATTTACCCGTCATAAATTTTCATTAATTCATTCAATTTCCGTACCGCTTATCCTCACTAGGGTCGCGGGCGTGCTGGAGCCTATCCCAGCTGACTCTCGGCGGAAGCGGGGTACACCCTGAACTGGTTGCCAGCTAATCGCAGAGCACCATCATTAATAGTAAAACAAAAATATGCTAAAAGACTCTACCTTAACCTTGAGCACAAAGGTTTTCCCTCCCCTGCATTTGTCTGTCGGTTCCAGTGCGAGGAGTACACGTGGAGGTGATTCGTTCCACTGAAGAACCAGGTGTACCTGATGAACTGGCCACTAGGTGAGTGTGTTTGGGCTCCTGCCCCAAGTAACATCTTTTCAGCAACTCAATGTGACGGGCGTCATGAGCACTCCTGATGGACTCATGTTGTCGATTTAGAGGCAACAAGATGAAGACCGGGTGAAGAGTATGCCAACTGTGGAGGAACAAGAGTCCTACTCCTACTTTCCCAACAACTTAAGGAGTATACATCAGAAATTCCAATCCTTTTTTCCTCTTTGGAGTATTGATCTTCTCTGCTGCTGCTCTTCCCTAACAGTACCCAAATTCTCCAGTCTCTAAAACACCTGCAGGTCCTAAATGAAGCCCTATGAGGCTCTAGCTGTTTAGAGTCATTAAAAGATCACATACAACAATTTTACATTCATAACTTCCACTCAGTTGCTAAAGGAAAGTGGTAATAGTTACATAACACAGTTAAAGTGACCGGCAACAGCTAGCATAGTACTGAGCACATTGAGAGGTTCTGGGTTTGAATCTTGGCTGCAGCCTTCCTGTGTTGAGTTTGCATGTTCTCCACATCAGGGGTTGAGTGACTTAAGATTTTGTAGTCAAGTTGAGTTTGCATGTTCTCAACGTTAGAGGTTGAATGACTTAAGATTTTGCAGTCAACCATAACATGATAAAAGTCGAGTTAAATTCGATTAATCGATGGCATCATTGATGTCTTTTCAAAACAGTACAGTGGTTCCCAACATTTTTTGCACCACAGACAGATCTAACGTGAAGACATTTTGGTGGACCGACATGGAAACAAAAAAAGAAATTATTAAAAATGAAACTCACCATTATGCTGAATGATGATGTAATACAGTAAAGGGGAGCCCTTGTCGTAGGTTTGAAAATGCCTAATCCAAAGTTTCATTTAAAACAGACACCCCTTTGATTTCTTTGGTATGATTTACCAATGTTTTCATTATTATGAGTTTATAGACTACCAAACCAGCACTGTAATTCTGTGAATTATTTATTTTTTTTTGTATATATGTGATATTTGAGTTATTCAGAAGTACAGGCTGTGGCTGACTTATAAACGTGTCCTCTTGTTTGTCCACAGTCTGTCCACAGTAGTCTATTGGCTACACAGGGAGGATTACCAGTGTGCCATTTGTGCCGCTCAGCTCCCCCTGGGGCTGGTGCCGGTAACACCCTGCGCATGTTTTCTCCTCAACGAGGTGGCCAGTCTCAACCTGTGTCCAATAGCAGAGCTTGTTGTAAAACAGGACATTGTTGCCAGGCAAATTGGCATTTCTCTGTTTCAGTGTTTCTATTTCACTTTATGCTTTTATTGTGTTTGAGGATAAACTTGCATATTTTGCAAGTGCCCATTCTACCGAACTCATTTTTGATTTTCAAATGTGAGAAGTAGAAAATGGATGGATGGATGGATGAAATGTGAGCACACTCACCGAATTAACCATGTGGCCATCCGCAGGGAACTATCGCAACTTGGCCTAAGAAAGCAATTACAGAAGTTTCCCTGCGGAGCCATCAGACAGAATTAAGACAACCGGCCTTGATGGACTTTCTAGGAAAGATCTCTACAAGCCTAATTTCACCAAGAGTTTGGTTCAGGTTACTTTGGCTTACGTTTCACATTCATCTGCATAAGGCATATGTGTCAAATGCCCAACGGCCAGTTCTGGCCTACCACATAAATTTTCATCAAGTTTCAGCCTGGCTCTGGGCTCTTGTCAGGAGCAGTTGGTCAGCTGACCTGAGAAAGTGGCTGGGAACATAGGGATGGAGCACCTCAGAGAGGTACAATGGAGCAAGGCCATTCACGGCTTTCAAAGCAAATAAAAGAATTATAAAATTAATCCTAAAACGAACAGCCATGCTGTCCCAGCGTGGTAGGGGTGGTGTCGGCGGTGGGCGGCGGGCTTGGTGGTCCGGTCCTCTTGGAGCGCTTTGGTTGGGCTGGGGGACCGCCCTAGGTCCTTGGGATTGGGTGGCGGCCCCCTGACTAATTCCCACATGGGAGCGGCACACTGGCCTTTGCTCTGCCTTGCGAGTGGAGGCGGCCGGGCCCACCCTTCCTCAGTGTGCCAGCACAGCAACTCCATACACCAGTTAACTAACATGCATGTGATATGGCGTTTGTTAACTACTAAGTTCCATAGACATGCTATAGCCTTGAATTGCTTATGCTGGGACAACTAACAATAACTCAGGTTGTATTAAGATATCAACTCATAGGTTCTTACAGGTGTTTAGACACAATCAAAGCATTCCACCACACCACTCATCAGTAGCACTGCCTTGCTCATCTCCCACATCCTGTCCTCTCTCATCTTGTCCTATTGGTTAGCTGTCCTCACCGGGTGTCCCCCGTCCACATATAAGAACACGATTTGACTTTGTAATGATACAACCCCAATTCCAATGAAGTAGGGACATTGTGTTAAACATAAATAAAAAGAGAATACAATGATTTGCAAATCATGTTCAACCTATGGGACGGGGTCATGTTTTCCACTGTGTTACACCACCTTTTAAAAGGATTCAAGAAATGTTTCGGAACTGAGGATACTAATTGTTGAAGCTTTGTAGGTGGAATTATTTCCCATTCTTGCTTGATGTACAGCTTCAGCTGTTCAACAGTCCGGGGTCTCCGTTGTTGTATTTTACGCTTCGTAATGCGCCACAGGTGGCACGGTGAACAACTGGTTAGAGCGTCTGCCTCACAGTCCTGAGGACCGGGGTTCAATCCCCACCCCCGCCTGTGTGGAGTTTGCATGTTCTCCCCGTGCCTGTGTGGGTTTTCACCGGGCAATCCGGTTTCCTCCCACATCCTAAAAACATGCATGGTAGGTTAATTGACAACTCTATATTGCCCGTAGGTGTGAATGTGAGTGCGAATGGTTGTTTGTTTATGTGTGCCCTGCAATTGGCTGGCAACCAGTTCAGGGTGTACCCCGCCTCCTGCCCAATGATAGCTGGGATAGGCTCCAGCACTCCCGCAACCCTTGTGAGGATAAGCGGCTCAGAAAATGGATGGATGGATAATGCGCCACACATTTTCAATGGGAGACAGGTCTGGACTCCAGGCAGGCCAGTCTAGTCCCCACACTCATTTATTACGAAGCCACGCTGTTGTAACGTGGAGAATTTGGTTTGGCATTGTCTTGCTGAAATAAGCAGGGGCGTCCATGAAAAAGACGTTGCTTGGATGGCAACATATGTTTCTCCTCCCTTTGGCCTAGGAGGACACAACGTCCACAATTTCCAAAAACAATTTGAAATGTGGACTCGTCGAACCACACAACACTCCGAGAGACATGTGACAACAGACTCAAGACAAAAAAAATTGCCAGCATGTTGCAATGGAATTGTAGGTTAGGTGTTTAAGAAGTTGATTGCAAGAGGGAAGAAGCTGTTGGAATGTCTGCTCGTGCGTGAGAAAAAAGACAAACAGTTTAAGGACAATGTTCCTCAACGTAGAATTGCAAGGAATTTAGGGATTTCATCATCTACGGTCCATATCATCATCAAAAGGTTCAGAGAATCTGGAGAAATCACTGCATGTAAGCGGCAAGGCCGAAAACCAACATTGAATGCCCGTGACCTTCGATCCCTCAGGCGGCACTGCATCAAAAACCGACATCAATGTGTGAAGGATATCACCACATGGGCTCAGGAACACTTCAGAAAACCAATGTCAGTTAATACAGTTCGGTGCTACATCTGTAAGTGCAACGTCAAACTCTACTATGCAAAGCAAAAGCCATTTATCAACAACACCCAGAAACGCCGCCGGCTTCTCTGGGTGAGCTCATCTAAGATGGACTGATGCAAAGTGGAAAAGTGTTCTTTGGGCCGACGAAATTTAAAATGTTTTTGGAAATTGTGGACGTCGTGTCTTCCGGGCCAAAGCGGAAAAGAACCATCTGGACTGTTATGGGCGCAAAGTTCAAAAGCCAGCATCTGTGATGGTACGGGGCTGTGTTAGTGCCAATGGCATGGGTAACTTAGAGATCTGTGAAGGCACCATTAAATCTGAAAGGTACATACAGGTTTTGGAGAAATATATGCTGCCATCCAAGCAACGTCTTTTTCATGGACGCCCCTGCTTATTTCAGAAAGACAATGCCAAACCACATTCTGCACGTGTTACAACAGCGTGGCTTCGTAGTAAAAGAGTGCGGGTACGAGACTGGCCTTCCTGCAGTCCAGACCTGTCTCCCATTGAAAATGTGTGGCGCATTATGAAGCGTAAAATACGACAACGGAGACCCCGGACTGTTGAACAGCTGAAGCTGTACATCAAGCAAGAATGGGAAAGAATTCCACCTACAAAGCTTCAACAATTAGTGTCCTGAGTTCCCAAACGTTTATTGAATGTTGTTAAAAGAAAAGGTGATGTAACAGTGGTAAACATGACCCTGTCCCAGCTTTTTTGGAACGTGTTGCAGCCACAAAATTCAAAGTTTGCTAAAAACAATAAAGTTGATCAGTTTGAACATTAAATATCTTGTCTTTGTAGTATATTCAGTTAAATATAGGTTGAACATGATTTGCAAATCATTGTATTGTGTTTTTATTTATATTTAACACAACGTCCCAACTTCATTGGAATTGGGGTTGTATATACCTGTATATACAGTTGTAGAATCCAGAGGCAAAACCAACATGAAATGAATCATGAGTCACTGTTTCTAGAGCACGTCCTCAGCTGCTACAAAAGGGCTCTTGGATTTGGATGATACAGGTGGACAGTGATGCCGGTAACGCCTAAACGAAGTCATTGCTTTGCAAGTGACAAGTAAGTCTTTCCTTCAAATCCTGAGTCAAGTCCCAAGTCGAGACAGGCATGTCCAGAGCCAAGTCTCAGTTAACTGCTAAAAGATAATAAGGACTAACTTTACATTAGCAATAATGGTGTGAGACACTTGAACCTCATAAATAGTCATTATGTAGTCATCATATTTTCCTGGAGTAAAACAGAAAGCGTCATATATAGCTATAGCAAGAAAAGCTACAAAGTGTTGGTTTCTCAGTGCCTTGGTCAAAAAAGCAAGTCTTTTCAAGTCAATGGGTTCAAGTCCAAGTGAAATCATGAGTTATTGCTGTTCAAGTCCGAGTCGAATTGCATGTCTTTTATCATATTGTCGAGTATAAGTCATCAAATTCATGACTCTAGTTTGACTCGAGTCCAAGTCATGTCACTCGAGTCCACACCTCTGTAAGTCACACATTTATGTCCGAACTTAATAATGACTGGTTAAACTGTTTAGTGTGTTTGTGGTTGGGTCCATAGGTCCTTCGTGTTCAATTAAATCAGAAGAAACGAAGTCAGACAAGCCCATGTTCCAAAAAAAGACAGCAATGTCTCTTAACCTGTGTTGAGCCAAGGCATATATTTTGCATTAGAAATATCTCACAGCATAGACGGCAAACAAAAATGTCCCCAAAAGCATAATAAGGGACATAATGACGATCTCTTCTCAATTTACTCACATATTGGGCCTGTTTAATTGAACACTTCTATTATTCTGTTGTATGAATGGCAATAGCTGAATACACGTTAATAGTACCTTCTGCCATCTTATAGAAGAGCATTTAATTGTTTTGCCTGTCACTATATGAGGCTGACTTAAAAAGATTAACAAACATACATTATTTATAGTAAAGAATATTCATTTTCGGACCCATTAAGTGACGTTCCCATGGTACACCTGATACACCTGATGGTTGGTAAACGCTGCTTTTGGATGCCTTTTTTTCCCCTCCATTTAATTGTAACAATCTCCAACTTTTAACCGTTGAAGAAAGGCAAGGTTTCATGGTTAAATGTCTTCAGAAGACTGGAAACTGTTAAAACCACAAAGGGGTAAATGACTCCTTTTCTTCATTTCTGTCCATCTAAGTGTCAGTAAGAAAGTAGTAGAAAATAGCCAAAGAGAGAGAGGGCCTGCTGGCTTTCTGATCTCTGTTGTAGTTCATCCCAATGATTTTCGACGGGCTTGTTTTTTTCACATTAAACCCACCCGTGCATGACTTCATGAACCTTGCTTTGTGTATTAGGGTACACTCTCTCTATCCATCCATCCACTACTACATGTCTGATTGCTCATCCTTTGTCCAACACTATGCTGTGTTTATTATTTCCCAGAGTTGACAACCTGTTTGGCCTTGCTTACGTACACCCACATGTCACACAGACTTGAAATACCTGTGTTAATGACCAAACCCTACTAAGCCAATGGCACTCGACTATTGTGTGTCTAGCGAGGCAGTGTCACAGCTTTGGTACTGTGGTAAAGCGTGTTGCTGCGGCGGCAGGCTAATGTCACGGTCATGTTTAAATTCAGCCTGCGTCACGCTCCACCAAGGTCATTCGCACCAAAGTTGCCAGACACCACGTCTCATTCTTTGCAAAGAGCAGTACAGTAAATCTATAAAACTCAATGCTATACACGCAGAGCTCACTTCATTAGGCACACTCGTTCTCATTATTGTTTGTGTTGTTTTTTAGTTTGAGATGACACTAAAAATTAGTAGCATCAAAGGCACTGATCTGCTTGACATATTAATTTTCACAAAAAGCTTGTTTTCTCCATTTGCAGGTCAGATACAGATGTTTTTGGTCAAACCAACCTAAAGTATCTTCTACTGCTTGCAACTACAGAATGGAAAAGGGAAGAAACAATCTTTTTTGGTGCAAGAAGTCAGTCTACTATTTCGTTTGGTAGTTTTGGTGATGAAATAATTATAGGACACAGTATTCTGTGGGTCTTCAAAGATCAGTCAAAATGCCGTAAAGCTGCTGGCAGTATGGGGTTCTCTCCTCTAAAAACGGTGGCAAGGAGTACTACTTATACTACAGTACGTATAGAAATTAGGCATGATAAAATAGGTGTATTTCTTTACATTCCATTTTATTATGCTTTATTATTTTTATAGTTTTGTGGGGCTGGAATAGATTAATTCCATTTCAATGTTTGTATCTGATTTGATCAGTGAGTAAACTGAGTTACGATCTTGGTCATGGAATGGATTAAACTCAAGGCTCCACTACGATACTCAACTCATCATACTGAAAACTCTGATGTTTGGATAACCTTATTTAGCTACATGCACCAACCCTGACCAAGTCCAAACATCCATCCATCCATTTTCTGTACCACTTATCTTCACTAGGGTCGCCGGCGTGTTGGAGCCTCTCCCAGCTAACAGCGGGCAGGAGGCGGGGTACACCCTGAACTGGTTGCCAGCCAATCGCAGGGCATATATAGACAAACAACCATTCGCACTCACATTCACACCTACGGGCAATTTAGTCTTCGATCAACCTACCACGCATGTTTTTGGGTTGTGGGAGGACACCGCAGTACCTGGCGAAAACCCACACAGGCACGGGGAGAACATACAAACTCCACACAGGCGAGGCCGGGATTTGAACCCTGGTCATCAGAACTGTGAGGCAGATATGCTAACCATTCGTCCACCGTGCCCCCCCAGTCCAAACAGTCAACACAAATGAGTTTTTGTTCATGTCCCAGAATAATCTCCCCCGCAAAACTTTGAAGAGGTGTGCAACATGGACCTGTTAATGATCCATCACATTTCGTGGCAGGAGTGCCAAAACTTGTTTTTTAACAGTTTGGCCTTTTCTCAAGCTATAAATGTCAAATCCTTCAGAGGTAATGTTGTCGAGAGAAGACGTCACTAAGGCTAAATGTCAAGGAAATTAGTTGAGGACTAATGTGTGATAATAAATCACAGCCTTTTCTAGCATCCCCAAGGACGCTGAAAATATGCACCCCGGTGGTCGTTAGCAAAGTAACAATTACTTAAGAAAGAAGAATGGTTGGACTGTACACTGGAAAACATGCCGTATTTGTGAAGCGACTCCCCTCCGAAATACAGTCGTGCCTTGAGATACGGGTTGAATTCATTCCATGATCATGTTCTTATCTCAAACACATATTTCCCCATTAAAATGAATGGACATGCAATTAATCTGTTCCAGTCGTTTTCCATGCACTGCACACATCGTATGTCCTGTGTCACGTTTGAGCGGGGCCAAGAATATCCATCCAACCATCCATCCATTTTCTTCCGCTTGTCTGGGGGTTGGGTCGCGGGATCAGCAACTTTATCAGTGAAGCCCAGACTTCCCTCTCACTTCGTCTAGCTCGACCCGCTGCCTGGCCATCCAGGAGACATAGTCTCTCCATGGTGCCCTGGGTTGTCCCTGGGGCGTCCTCCCAGTGGACATGCCTGGAACACCTCACCAGAGAGGCATCCATAATAAACAACAAAAATAACCACTTACTATCTAAAACTAATCAAATATGATGCTTCCATTTCCACCTTATCAAAAACACAACATAGGAATTAGTTGTTTTTTTTTTTGGCAATAGCAGATACATGAGGTGGCAAGGACATCTTAAGCAGATGCCCTAGCCACCTCATCTGGCTTCTCTCAGCGCGGAGGGGCAGCAGCTCCACTCTGAGCCACTCCCGGATGACAGAGATTATTATCTCCCTTTGAGAGAGCCCGGACATTCGCTTGTATCCGTGATCTTGTTCTTTCGGTCACGAGCTGCGGGTTGTGACCATAGGTGAGAGTGGGAACATAGATGTAAATTGAGTAGTAAATTGAAAACTTGCCTTTCGGTGTAGCTCCTCCTTCACTACGACAGACCAATACAGCATCCGCATCACTGCAGATGCTGCACAGATCCGCCTGTCCATCTCCCGCTTCATTATTTTCTCACTTGTGAACAAGACCCAGAGAAATTTGAACTCCTCCACTTGGGGCAGGATCTCTTCCTTGACCCGGAGAGGGAACTCCACCCTTTTTTGGCTGATGACCTTGGCCTCAGATTTAAAGGTGCTGCTTACTGCCGGCAATGTGGACCAAACTCAGATGCTGAACAGCCCATATTAAAGGGTCCGGTACCCCATACTCCTAGAGCATCCTCCACTGGACTCGCCAAGGGATACGGTCGAATGCCTTCCCTTAGTCCACAAAGCACGTGTAGACTGGTCAATCAAGCTCCCGTGCACCCTCAAAATCACTCTCAAATTTGACCCAGACAGTATGTCATTAATCCACTTTTACACTTGTATGACAGTTAAGAATGTTAAAATGTTGCTTTATACATTGCCTGTACATTTTAAGGTGACAATTTGAACATGGAACAGATTACTTCCATTTCCAGCCATCCACCCATTTTCAATAGCCCTTCTCCTCATTAGGGTCGCAGGCGTGCTGGAGCCTATCCCAGCTGACTCCGGGCGTACTTCCCTTTCCAATGTGTTATTTTGTAAACACAATGCTTCACTCAACATTCACACAATCCGTATTCCGTACGAATGGCAAGGGAAACCATGACATAGCACCCATTGCAACTTCAAACCTCTACAATGTCTATTTCTTAACACCAGATGTCACCACATCAAAACAACCCAACAGCTAAACAAAAGGTTTAACCTTCAGCAAATGTCTTTTTTGGCCATTATTATGGCAATTGTATGCCACTTAGAAGTTACAGTCATTACATTGAAGAATTGAAGAACATTTTTCAAGTAACCTTTTGGAGCGCATGTGCAGTCAATAAGCCACTCGTGGCGGAAGATGTGTGTACTGTATGACGTGGAGCTTTGTACTTATGTTTTGGTCATGTGCGCATGTGTGATGTTTCAGGTCTTCACTAACACAATAAACTCAGATATGGATTACTTCAAGGTCTGTGTAAAAAAAGATACTGTAAATTGAAAAAGGTAATGTAAATTGATCAAACACAGTATGGGCTTTCACTTGTGTAGTGCTTTTCTTCCTCCAAGGTACTTAAAGTGCTTTAACGCTGTGTCTTCATTCACCTACTGATGATGCAGCATCAGGAGCAACTGGAGGTTCAGTACATTCCTCATGGATTACAACATATTAGAGCTAAATCAGCCACTCATCAGATTGCTCAGGTTGTCTGAATTTAGCGCTCACGCAGACTTTGCCAGGTCTGTCGTGCTCTCGTCACGTAGCAGAGCATGATAACAAGAGATGGCCTGCTGAGCAACAGATATTCCATGTTGATATATGGGACACCATCATTGGTGAGATGAATGCCACACTGACACGACCTGGCTCTCAGCCTTGTGCTCAGCCCGGCATCCTATGATATCACCCATTTAGACACTGCAGGTGGCCATCAGCTTTCTTTTGTCTGCACACAAATACATATGCTGTTTGTTCGTGGATGTCTCCTTTCACCCACAGGATATGCAGGCGTCGCGTGTTTCCTCCTTCGCCATCAATGGATACTTGATGTGGAGGGTTCAAGAAAAAATCCAAACAGGACAAAGAAAAGCAAAACACACTTTTGGAGTAAATCCTTTTTTAAATTCAGGTGTGTCAAATTCATTATGGTCGTGCGACACGTATTTATGGATTCCCCCAGAGAGTCTTTATGACTGTGAAACTATATACATGTATAATTGCCACTAGTTTTTAAATCAGAAGTCAGGGAAATATTTTCAACTATTGTTCCATTCATCTTGAAAAGGAGCTTGGTAACAGAAAATGCTTGCAATATCTTAACTTTAAGAGAAGACCATTTTCAATTTTGGCACAGATTTTAGCAAGACATATGAAGTAGACCAGGGGTCGGCAACCCGCGGCTCTCGAGCCGCATGCGGCTCCCTAGAGCTTTTTCAAAAATGTATGAAAATGGCAAAAGATGGGGGAGAAAAATATATTATGGTTTCTGTAGGACAAACATGACAACAAACATTATTAACGTTTTCCAATGCTGTAAAAATATGTGTTATAAATATTACCCGAGAAACGTGTGTTTGAAACATGGAATGCTAACTGACAGTTATAGGAACATGAAGAAATATGCATTTGGAGTATTATCCATCTTTGGATCAACATACCTGTGCGAGCAGATATTCTCAAACATGAACTACATTACATCCAAATATCACAGATGAGAGTTTGCAGTCATGTGCCAAGATTAAAGATTGTAAAATTACATTTTACATGCCCTATGTTGAGAAGCTTTCAAGTGAGGTCCGAAAACAGAAGTCACATTAAACGGGTAAGAACATATTTGGCAACAAAGTGTCTGTTTTTATAAAGTGGTTTCTAATTTTTGTCAGTATATATTTGGAATGACACATAGGGATATTATTGTGTTTTGTTGCTCAGGTCCGAGGATGGCTGCGTTGTACTGTGCGTGTCAAAAGAGAAGAGGATGCTGCTTTTTACCTTGCACTGACTTACTTACTACTTGTAGAAAACTAAAGAGGATAATGCACAGACATCGAACTTAAACTGTATTATTTTCATTTTATATGCTTTATCTTTTCAAAAGGCTGCTGTTTCATTATTTAAGCAGGCTGTGATTTATCACACTGATGTGCAATTGTAGCCTATTCATTTGTGTCCGTTGCCGCCATTAGGGGGGAAAGAGAAGAGGATTGTGCATTATTTTATTTTATTAACAGGAATTAAACTGGATTATTTTCGTAGTACTCACCTTTTCCAAAGGCTGCTGTCTTATTTTTACAATTGCAGGCTGCGTTTTATTACACTCTGTCTGTTGCCCAAATAAGGGGGAAAAGAGAAGAGGATTGTTTGTATTATTGAGGATTGACGAGGACTGCATTTTATTTCCATGGGGAGGTCTGAAATTACAGGAGGCATGTTCCATTTTGTTTTTTTGAATCCTCAAACTAAAAACGACATTAAAAAAAATCGTTTTTCTTTATTATATTTCTATAATTTCATCAATGCAACGAAACTTAAAACACCACCGTACAGCAGAGTAGTCATTCTCTCCAGGACGCGCTGGATGAAAAAAAATAAACATTTAATCATGAATGCTCATTATGTCATTTGGATAGTAGGCTAATATTGACACTTACAGCATGCGTTGCCTTCATTGTAAGGCTTATATAAGGCTTTAAATTTTTTGCAGCTCCAGACAGATTTTTATTTATTTAATATTTTTTTTTATTTTGGTCCAATATGGCTCTTTCAACATTTTGGGTTGCCGAGACAAGACGCATATGATTTGCTTTAGCCAGCCACATGAAATAATGTGGAGGGCCAGATCTGGCTCCCAGGCCTTGGGTTTGACACCTGTGCTTGAGATGCTCTCCGAGATGAATTTTTACAAGATTTCTTTTTGTGAAGGAGGAGTTTTGATACATATTTTTGACAAAGATTTTGAGCTTTCACTGTATTCACTTTAATTTACCTCACTTGTGTAAAGGAATACACGAGACAACCCTTAAAATATGTGGTGCATGCGTTTGTTGGCCATTTTGTTTTAAGGTCGATTTGCATCACCTCACATCACAGATGTCCACATTACTGCACCTCCAAATACGTGACTTAACCTGCAGCAGCATCATTTGCTGTGTCATCATAAACTCCATTCAGAGCGGATTTGCGTCTGTGAGGGACTTCTGGTCATTTAATTTCCTCAGCTGTAACGTTAATCCTTTGGGGATCAGCCATTTCCACTTTCAGCTTCTGCAAGACACTTCAGCCCCAAACACTTCCTATCCACGCATAAACTGAGGGTGTCCACATGGAAAAGACAGACAGCCAAACAGAACTAAATAGATTTTTTTGTGTGTTTTTTTTTTAATCCTTACCTCTCAGCCAAAGTCAGCCTGGATAGGCTTCAGCACACCCGCAACCATAGTGAAGATAAGCAGTATAGAAGATGGATGGATCCAAGGATGATTCTGAAGTACCAGAACATGTGGAATGTGTCTTTAGGTTGCAAAATGGAATGTTTTGTTTTTTCCAAATATTAAAAAAGACATAGTATGGAAAATTTACTTTTTATTGTTTGTATATGGGTCATTGTCATAAAAAAAAATCAATAACAGTAAACACATACCACACTGAATGTATTTATTTTTCCAATTAATTCTACTGATATGATTACTTAATTTTTTGGCATGTATTATTATTCAAGAGGTAATAATTGTTGCTAAGATTTTTTTTATAAAGTCATATTTTCACGCTTTCATTGCCAAAATGTCTTTACCGTTATGTGTCCCAGATGAAACTTCATTATTTGTGTTTTCTGAAGGGCGGCATGGTGAGCGACTGGTTAGCACATCTGCCTCACAGTTCTGAGGACCCGGGTTCAAATCCGGTGTGTGGAGTTTGCATGTTCTCCCCGGGCCTGCGTGGGTTTTCTCCGGGCACTCCGGTTTCCTCCCACATCCCAAAAACATGCATGCATTGGAGACTCTAAATTGCCCGTAAATCTGAATATGAGTATGAATGGTTGTTTGTTTATATGTCCCCTGCGATTGGCTGGCGACCAGATCAGGGTATACCCTGCAACTCGCCCAAAGACAGCTGGGATAGGCTCCAGTAAACCCGTGACCCTAGTGAGGATAAGCGGTACAGAAAATGGATGGATGGATGGGTGTTTTCTGAAGATCCTAATTAAATTTTGGGATGCATAGGATTTTTCTCCTCCCTTTCTGAGATGTCACCTTACCGTGGTGGAGGAGACTGTGTGTCCCAATCATAATAGGAACTAAGTTGTCTGTAAGACCATAGTAATGAATGCTCAAAAAAAATGAAAAAAAAAAATCCTAGAGTTGGCTAAAAACTTACTCTCTGGCACAGGCTAACATCTCTGTTGACAAATCAACAATAAGTAAAACAACAAACATTGTTACAGGTTTTAAGTTTGCAAAGGTGTGCCTGGATGTTCCACAGTGCCACGCGCAAACTATTCTGTGGAGAGATGAAACCAAAATTGAGTTGTTTGGAAGGTACGCATCACCATCACAATCTCATCCCAGCTGTAAAGTATGGTTGAGCCTGCATCATGATTTGGGACCGCTTTAAGCCATTTTGGCAGGAAAAATAAAGGTCATCTAATTGCTAATTGAACCCCAAAGACAGAATGGCTTCAATCGGGGAAAAAAATGCAACTTCTGGAATGGCCCAGTCAGAGTTCTGACCTCAACCTGACTGGAGATCCTGTGGCATGGCTCCAAGAGAACGATTCGTGACAGGCATCCCAAGAGTATTCCTGAACTGAAACACTTTTCTATATGGAATGGTTAAAAATTCCACCTGACAGTTGGGCAGGTGTGATCTGCAACTACTGAAAATGTTTGGGGTTATTGCTGCCAAAAGAGGCTCAAAAAATCCAAAGGTTCACATACTTTTTACACGCGTCACCCTGCACTGTGCCGTTACATGGTGTGCTCAATAAAAATACGGAAACAAATAATTGTTTATGTATTTAGGAGAGCTGGGATTGTCTGTTGCTGTGATTCCTTTTCATCACCAATTTATACAGAAATCCAGGTAATTTCAAAGGGTTCACATACTCTTGTATGTGGTGTACTTACGTATGTGTGAACTTGTCTCTCAATCCTCATGGAGCCATCTTGCATGACATCACGCGAGATGTCAGCAAACATGAAGAGTGCTACTGTAAGTTTATTCATATTATTGTTGTTGTTATTGTTATTATTATTTATTTTTTTCAGCAAGCATCAAACGATTACTGTATGTTTACTGTGACTTATTTTGCTTTATTGCGACACTTACATCAAAAGAACAGCCTCAAGAAGGGGTGTCAAGAGAAAGTGTGAGAAGGGAACAGGAAGTAAACACATTCTCAGGAAGACGTCAGTGTCACCAGGCGAGATGTTACTTGCAATCAAAGTAAAGTCAGATTATGTTATTGTTTTCACCATTTTCTAATGAAGTGGTTAATGTTGCTTTGCATTTGTTTGTAAAGCAGTATCAAACAGATTACTGGACATTTAACAGCACTCTTGTGATAAAAAAACAACAACTAATAAAACTGCTTTAATACCTACTGTTACATCTTAACAGTCAGTAACAACCTTATGTACCTTTTGTGCCCCCATGTGGCGATATGTAGAATTGCATAGCCCAATTCAACAGGTGCCCGCCTGGAAAACTTACACGTTTTATGAAGTGGGGTAACACACACTGCAATTTTTAACATCTTAATCTATTTTTTAATTGTGAGAAACGCCACACGCGGTAAGGACAAAATAACTGGCAAGTGTGTTATTACAACTGTATACTTTGAGATGAAGAAGAGAGCACACCACACGCATTTAAAAGATATATCCGCCGACAATCGTCTGTCCCTTCCCACAAATCAGATGTCTGTCGTCGTGCCAAAACTGGGGTTCAATTGTCAGTCTGTGCGAAACCTGTAAAATCTTTATCACAGCTTTGTTTCCAATTTCATGAAAAAAAAAAGAGAAATCGTGTTCACGTTACAGTAATGATTTTTAGGTATTCGTCGTGGAAATGAGTCATATTTGTGTGTGTGTGCGCGCGCGTGTCCGTGTGCAAGAAAAAAAAGAAGGTTCAATAAATGAATAAATAAAATAAAATGAATAATAGCGAAATAAACAAATAAATAAACTGTGACGTGATCCTGCGCTGATTGAGTTCCGTTTTCCAACAGGGGGCGCCAGAGTGAAATGGGGAGAGAGCGAGAGAGAGAGAGAGAGAGAGAGAGAGAGAGAAAATTGTGTTTCGCGGTAGTAATCCTATATAGTATGCGAAACGAATCTTTTGGGCTTTCTTGTTACGTCCCCACTCTCCATGTGTGTCATGCCATGTTAAGTGTCCAAGGCTTGGAAACAAGGGAATCATTTGTTTCTAACCTTTATTACCTTATTTATGACTCGTGTGTCACCCCCCCCCCCACCCCCACCAATTTTCTGGTGTCCATGCTGTGTGCAAGAGAAAGAGAGATCTGAATGGTTTTATGTTATTTGTCATCATTTGTTCGCATTACTCTTTCAGTGCCAATTTGTTAAGTTGGCCTTCACAATGTCTCACCACTGGTGCATATTTGGAAACAGGAAAACACGTGACTAAATAGTTGGGAAAAAAAATTTACACCCACTGTAAAATTTCTATTTGCAATATTCTGGTGGCGAAGAACACATGGAGTAAATACTTTCTATTTTATGCAGACGAGATGAAGTGAATTTTTATAGCAGTTATTCAAAAGGTCAACGTGCATGTCACTCATAGGAATGAGTCATGTAAAACAAATATTAAAAATGTGAATACAAATTGAACACTAAGATATGGCTTTTCTTATGTTGTTTTTTCATGTTAATTCCTTGTCTCTTACAGATAGATAGATAGATAGATAGATAGTAAATTTCTTTATTAATATTATTGTTGTTGTTGTTATTGTTATTATTATTATAATTTTTTAAAATAATTACATTAGCAAATGAATGAATGAAAAGTCTGACATAAACATACGTGTTTTAAATACCACACGTAAGAAGTTTAACTTGTACTTGGGGCCTTTATGCTTGAATAGACGAGACGGGACTTTCTGCGCATGCGCACTGATCCTTCTCCAGTGTGTGTGTGTCTCTCTCTCTCCCGGGTTGGGAAAACCCCGAGCAAGAGGAGAGCCGGTAGCGAGGAAGAGGACTCATTCCTCTGGTTCCGACAAGGCAGCTGAGACATTTTATGAAAAAAAAATCTGGAAATGGTAAAGGAATAAAAAAAAGTCGACTCTCGCCGCGGAAGAGAAGAAGGATAAAGGCGGATGTGCCTCCGACTGCGCCGCGAATGTCGCCCCCCGGACCTCCTTAATGCCAAGATTGTAAGTACTGTACTGTATGTGATCGGCTGTGAGGCGAGCGAACGGTGCGAGGAGGGCAGCGTGCGAGCGGTGGGGGCTGGAACCGGCTCTCGGCCGGGGAGGGGAGGCGGTGGTTTGATATTGTAATGCTGAGGTGTGCGTCGCGAGGACGAAAAGGTCGCGTTCAAGTGATTCCTCGCTCGCTTTTGCTTCCATGATTCCTTCCGAGGAAGGCGTGAGCAATGGCGACCAAGGGAAGCCTTTGTGGACTTTCTGTGCCCTTCTCCAGGTGTTGTCGTTGCTTGAACATGTTCATGTCACAAGGGCAGACAACACAAATAGTGAGACGAGAATCGCTTACGTTGTCACGCTAGTTAAGTGACTATTTTGGTCACGTTTATGCAGATGTTCCGGTCAAACTAGCATGAAGGATTTCTCAATGTTGTGCCAAACTTCACTTGGAATCTGTGACGTCTTTGATGTTCATTGTGACACCTGATTCTGCGGCACCCAAGTTGTACATTGCAGGTACACTACACAAGTGCAGTAGTTCTCAGACTTTTTACACCAAGTATCACGTCAAAAAAACAACAACAGAAAAACTTAGCTTTTCAAGTACCACCATTTTGATATTAAAATACAGTAGTATAGTAGGCCTGAATGTAAAAAAAAAAATACACTTTATTCCAAAATAATATATTTAATATTGTTGTAAGCCACTTTAACAATGTGCACAGTTTGAACATTGCCACTGCGCTTTATAGGAAAATACAAAAACTGTACTTAAATAATGATTCAATTAAAATGTATTGCGCACAAATTAAGTACAATATTTTTTTGGCAAACAAACATTTCTAAAAGATTAAGTGTAACTGTATTGTGCTTAAAAATTAATAAGATTGAACTGAACTTACTAAATGTATTGGATTTTAAAAAGGCCACTGAAACATAATGCACAGTTTGAACATTTAATTCAGCTATTCTCCGCATACCACTCAAGGGAGCCCACTTTGAGAATCACTGCAACAGGTGATTATGTAATCAGGTTATTATGTAGCATTTGAACCCCTATTCAATGGGCATTGACAGACCTGGGTTCTTACGCTATAATGAAAACTGGAAAGTTGGCAAACAAAGGGAAATGTACAGAAAAAAGATGACCACCAATCAGAACAAGCTAGCCATTACATTTGTAAAAATACACTTTGGTTGTCAGCAGTCCTGACAACAGACAAACCCACTTTTACTAAATAACCTAATTTAAAGATTATATAATAATATGTATACTAATACCGGGCAATATGGCCCTAAAAAAAAGTAAATAAAAAAAATTCATATATTTTTCCCCCCCACAAAAACACAAATTCTGATTTTGATATATATATATATATATATATATATATATATATATATATATATATTCCCCCCTTCGCTTATAGAAAAAACGAAAGACAAGTACATTGATTAAAACAGATATGGCTTTTTTCTCCGTCCTCGGATTAGCTATATTTTTCCTGATACCAAACATGATTTTTTTTTCTCCAGAATGAACTTCCGTCAACATCTGCAGAAGAGAAATATTTTATATAAAATATAAATTTTTATTGTCCAACGATTTAACAAAATAAAAGGAGCCCTCAAACTGCATGGCTCAGCTGGTCCATAGGTTGTCGAAGAGTAATCGGTTCATTCACCGGCAATCAAAGCGGCTCCTCTCATTCCCTTTAAATGTGGATGCTAGTCACACACTAGTCAGTCTTGACATGGCGGAACACAGACAGCCACATTTTTCTCAAATTTATGTTTTTTTATTTGCTTCAGCCAGGGTGGTCGAAGCGAGCAAATTACGTTTACAAGGAACTGCGAGCAGATCTCCGCGGGCGGTTGATGTAAAGTTGTCTTGAGAGGAGATCATGCCGTGAAGTGAGCACTTGGAGACCACCCCGTACCCCGATCGTTTGTGTGCTCCCCCCCATAGCTGTGTTTGCCAATGGGATGTAATAATAATAATAAAAATAATAATAATAATTGACGGCACGGTGATGACTGGTTAGCACATTTGCCTCACGGTTCTGAGGACGCAGGTTTAAATCCGGGCTCCTGTGTGGTGTTTGCATGTTCTCCCTAGACCTGTGTGGGTTTTCTCTGGGTACTCCGATTTCTTCCCACATCCCCAAAAACATGCAAGGCACATATTTTACAATTTGAAAAATCTCACGGCACACCAACAGACAAAAATGTCACAAAAAGTGGTTACATTAATAACTGTATGTACTTCCAGCCATCTAATAGAAGACCATTAATTTGTTCTGTCTGTCACTAAGCCTCACTGGGATAAATAGATGAACAAAGATACATTATTTATTGTAAATATAATTTTTTGAGCAATTAAGTACACAAGTAGGCGGCACGGTGATCGACTGGTTAGAGCTTCAGCCTCACAGTTCTGAGGACCTGGGTTCAATTCCCGGCCCCGCCTGTGTGGAGTTAGCATGTTCTCCCCGTGCCTGCGTGGGTTTTCTCCGGGCACTCCGGTTTCCTCCCACATCCCAAAAACATGCATTAATTGGAGACTCTAAATTGGCCGTAGGCATGACTGTGAGTGCGAATGGTTGTTTGTTTGTATGTGCCCTGCGATTGGCTGGCAACCAGTTCAGGGTGTACCCCGCCTCCTGCTCGATGACAGCTGGTATAGGCTCCAGCATGCCCGCGACCCTAGTGAGGAGAAGCGGCTCAAAAAATGGATGGATGGAAGTACACAAGTATATACAGTAAATGAAAAAGTCATTTGAATAGACAGGTTGGCTCCATCTTGTGATCGGATCGGTGATCGGTTATTGGTTATCGTTTTTTTAAACTCGGTCATCGGCCCCAAAAATCCTGCTCGTGTAAAGCCTACTAAATAGATTGTGCAACAGAATCTTACAGATGACTATAGATGTGATTTATCAGCTGGACAATGCAATAGGGGCGGCACGGTGGACGACTGGTTAGAGCATCAGCCTCACAGTTCTGAGGACTCGGGTTTAATCCCCGGCCCCGCCTGTGTGGAGTTTGCATGTTCTCCCGTGCCTGCGTGGGTTTTCTCCGGGCACTCCGGTTTCCTCCCACATCCCAAAAACATGCATGAAATGGAGAGTCTAAATTGCCTATAGGTGTGGATGTGAGTGCGAATGGTTGTTTGTTTGTATGTGCCCTGCGATTGTCTGGCAACCAGTTCAGAGGGTACCCCGCCTCCTGCCCGATGATAGCTGGGATAGGCTCCAGCACGCCCACGACCCTAGTGAGGAAAAGCGGCTCAGAAAATGGATGGATGGATGTATATATACACCCCACTTTTCACGCAAAACAGTCTTGTGAGGAGAAGCGGCTCAGAAAATGGATGGATGGATGGATGGATGGATGGATGGACAATGCAATAGGAACATGAGCCTGAATCCTTGCACACTTTTTAAACAAATTTGAGGACAATAAATCACATCTATAGTCATCTACAGGCTTCTACATTTATTTATATATGTAGTCATTCAAAAATACAAGTTTTTGTAATGTCTTGGCATTCAGGCGATTACATTTTCTTCATCAAGTTCTCCAGCTTTAGAGAATATCCGCTCACATACATGCCTTTTATGGACCTTTTATTCCCCGTGTGCTATGATGTAATATAATATTTAACTTGTTACTATATCACATTATACAGTTTGTATATGTATTTGTTTCTATTTTGCTTTGTTTTACTCTGCTGTCTGCAGCCAGGTTGACATTGCAAATACCTTAACTAGGATAAGGGTCAATAAATAAATAAAAAATACATGACTTCATGTACAGCTCTTAGTCAGTTTTTAAATACAGCACTGTGAAGTATTTGGTATCTCTAAATGTGTTTGCATGATAAAAAAAAAAAGCAGACTGTACTTTGCAAATATTTATTTGGGAATGGAAGCCCCCCCCCACCAACTGACTGTATCGGACTATCAGAGTGGTCCCGCCGGCCAGCCTCACGCCAGCCGGTGTTCGTCTCCTCTGATCGGGCCGAGGAAAACACACACGCTCGCTTGGGCTCAGACCTTAGCTCCTCAGCTGAACTACGTTGAGTAGCATTGTCCTTAAACTGTTCGACTATTTTCTCACGCAATTGTTCACAAAGAGGTGAACCTTGCCCCATCTTTACTTGTGAATGACTGGGCAATTCAGGGAAGCTCCTTTTATACCCAATCATGGCACCCACCTGTTCCCAATTAGCCTGTTCAGCGTGTGTGATGTTCCAAAACAGGTGTTTGATGAGCATTCCTCAACTTTCTCAGTTTTTTTTGCCACCTGTCCAAGCTTTTTTGGAACGTGTTGCAGCCATAAAACTCGAAGTTAATGATTATTTGCTAAAAAAAATATTAATCATTTTGAACAGGTTGAACATGATTTGCAAATCATTGTATTCTGTTTTTATTTATGTTTAACACAACATCCCAACTTCATTGGAATTGGGTTGTATAATGTATGTTAGTTATCCCACAAATATAATGGTATTAGAGCATTATAAAGAATTGTACACGTTGTACAAATTCTGCCCTGGTATTCAAACATATGAGCACAACTGTGTAATGTTCTCTCATTTATTAAATAAAAGTAAGGCTACATTATGATTTCACAATAAGAGCAAGTAAATACAAAGAGAAAGTTATACGTCTTCAAATAAAGTGCTTAACTTCAGAAAAATAAAAAAGGTAGAATTTCCCCTTTTCTCGTCATAGATGACAAATCGTGACACAACAGAGAAGTCTCAAACAATTTTACATATTTTGATTGAACAAATCCTAACTGAACCGTTTTAGAGGTTATGTTTGTTCAAAACATTAGTTTCTTTTCATAATGGCATTTCACATACATGTGCTGTTTTAATAAAAGCTCCCATTGGGAACATTCCACAGAGAAGTGCAAACAAAAATGACTCAGGCCGTTACATTTTAAGCACCGTTTGTTCCAAATGTTCTCTTCCTTTGTTGGTCATTTTCTGATCTTTATCCGTATTTAATTCAACTTACGCACAATCTCTCCCTCCTTGTCTCTGTCTGGTCTGCGCGCAGTCAGTGATTTCAGTGATTACTGCCTGTGATGCTGATTTGATTGACTGAAAGGATGACGGAATTCTCATGTGATTGGTCAGTACGGTTCATCACCATCATAAAGCCTGTAATATGTTGCTCCACTTAAAATAGAAGGACACTGTATGTCTTGAATCATGACCTTTCTTTTTTGGCTACTGCTTCTGGGTCCGGTTCTGCATCAGTTAGTGAGTAATGCGTTCAATGAATTGATTTCTACAATGATTCAGAGGGTTTGATGCCTGGTGTTCACAAATTTATTAATGGAACACGTCTGATATTTACTACACATGTCCATGTAGGTCGTCATCTATGTCTGACTGTCCCCCGATCAAATTCACCAAAATCGGGTAAGACCAGCGGTCTAGGGTGTGGCAAAAGTTAGGCATGGTCTGGGTGTAACTTTAGATTGACTTTCTGCCACCAAATTGTCACTCCGCCAGGCGCATCTCCAAGAACAGATCCTCGCCGCAGCAGAACGCCCAGCTTGTCGCGGACTGATCTGGCAAACTGGCAAGCACGAAAATGCAAATTGCATGAAAATCAGGATACGCCAGGATTTACACTGAGCTGCAGATGCGCCGTCAATGAAAATAGAGCCCATAGTGTGTTTCTGTGTACTGAAAACAAACCTAATCTTTTTTGGTGTACTCAATATTTGCATTTGAAATTTTGCTGAATAACACACAGATTAAATTGTGATGATAATGTATATATACGGCGGCACGGTGGACGGCTGGTAAGAGCGTCAGCCTCAAAGTTCTGAGGATCGGGGTTCAATCCACGGCACCGCCTGTGTGGAGTTTGCATGTTCTCCCGTGCCTGCGTGGGTTTTCTCCGGGCACTCCGGTTTCCTCCCACATCCCAAAAACATGCATGAAATGGAGAGTCTAAATTGCCTATAGGTGTGGATGTGAGTGCGAATGGTTGTTTGTTTGTATGTGCCCTGCGATTGTCTGGCAACCAGTTCAGAGGGTACCCCGCCTCCTGCCCGATGATAGCTGGGATAGGCTCCAGCACGCCCACGACCCTAGTGAGGAAAAGCGGCTCAGAAAATGGATGGATGGATGTATATATACACCCCACTTTTCACGCAAAACAGTCTAATAATAATAATCATTATATTTTGTATGGTCTTTTGAAGCATTACCATGTCCACCACAATCATTGTCACATTACTGCACTTTAGTCTAAGGATACATTTGATTGTCCTCATTTTGGAGGTAATGTCATTGCACTTTTTCTTGTCAAAGTTCCAAAATTTCACACTCTTCAGTGTTATGGAATGGAATGATTATTATTATTAGACTGTTTTTCGTGAAAAGTGGGGTGTATATAGACATCCATCCATCCATTTTCTGAGCCGCTTCTCCTCACTCGGGTCGCGGGCCTGCTGGAGCCTATCCCAGCTATTATCGGGCAGGAGGCGGGGTACACCCTGAACTGGTTGCCTGCCAATCGCAGGGCACATACAAACAAACAACCATTCGCACTTACATTCACACCTACGGGCAATTTTGAGTCCCGATTCATGCATATTTTTGGAATGTGGGAGGAAACCGGAGTGCCAGGAGAAAACCCACGCAGGCACGGGGAGAACATGAAAACTCCACACAGGCGGGTCCGGGGATTGAACCCCGGTCCTCAGAACTGAGAGGCTGATGCACTAACCAGTCAGTCACCGTGCCGCCTTTACAAGAATCATTATTTTGTACCCTTGACATCTAATTAAATGTAACCAGGTCTAGCATGCAGCCTCAAGATTTGTTGACTGCTCAGCCCGAGTTGATTACTTTTCTAAATAAGGTACACTGAAATTTGAACAACATTCCCATCTAAAAATATTGAATCGGTCTGCATCTTACATAAAAAAGAAAACATATCTTATTAATTAAACTCAGCTATTTTGTATGTCCCCTCACTTTGAGTTGGTGCCTTGTGAGACACCCCGACCACCCTCGCATCAGCATTCCGGATCAGCTGACGCTTTCTCATTTGGGTTTGTAAATTGAACCAGAGAACAGAACATGGCAAATTGGGATTTATCTCAAACAAAGCTGTCGAGCCTTGTCATAGAGCGTCACATTACTTTTAATCATCTTGGCTTTGCGATTGACTATAAATACAGTGACAGGCTTGACACCTGTCATTGCATTGGAGAGTGAAATACTGGAGTTGGCATAGCTCCTAATGGAATCCCAAATTAGTTACTATCTGAACATAAAGTGACATACTGTAAGATGCATGCTCTACGATCATATTTTTTTCTTAAAATATTACTGGAAGTTATAAGCATTGATATCAGAATCAGAATCAGAATCATCTTTATTTGCCAAGTATGTCCAAAACACACAAGGAATTTGTCTCCGGTAGTTGGAGCCGCTCTAGTACAACAGACACTCAATTTACAGAACACTTTGGAGACATAAAGACATTGACAAAAAACAATTGTGCAAAAAGATGCAGAGTCCTCTAGCACTTAGAGCAGTTCGAACGACTAATATTGCAATAGTCCGGTGCAATGACCATTGTGCAAAGGGCGCTGAGACTTCAAGGAGTGTATGCGGTTTAAAGTGACGAGTAGTGCGATCATCTGGGACAATTGTTGGTTGTGCAAATGTTACAGATACTCCTCAATCAGTGTGCAAATGGAGCAGATGCTACTCTGGCATGAGTGGCCAGTATATGCAAATAGTGCAGCATGGCGAGAGAACTACAGTGAGTGCACGAGTAATACATAATTGGCCCCACAGAAATGTGACAACGAACTCAAGTCAAAAAATTGCCAGCTTGTTGTAATGGAATTATAGGTTAGGTGTTTAAGAAGTTGATCACAAGAGGGAAGAAGCTGTTGGAATGTCTACTAGTTCTAGTTTGCGTTGATCGGTAGCGCCTACCTGAGGGAAGGAGCTGGAAGAGCTGGTGACCGGGGTGCAGACGGTCCGAGAGGATTTTGCACGCCCTTGTCTTAGTTCTGGCAGCGTGCAAGCCCTCAATGGTGGGTAGGGGGGTACCGACAATCCTTTCAGCAGTTTTGATTGTCCGTTGCAGTCGGAGTTTGTCCTTTTTTGTAGCAGCACCAAACCAGACTGTGATGGAAGAACACAGGACTGATTCGATGACCGCTGTGTAGAACTGTCTCTGCAGCTCCGGTGGCAGGCCGTGCTTTCTCAGAAGCCGCAGGAAGTACATCCTCTGCTGGGCCTTTTTGAGGACGGAGTTGATGTTGTTCGCCCACTTCAGGTCCTGAGATATTGTAATTCCCAGGAACTTGAACGTCTCGACGGTTGACACAAGGCAGCTGGACAACGTGAGGGGCAGCTGTGGCGAAGGATGCCTCCTGAAGTCCACGATCATCTCTACCGTCTTGAGCGTGTTCAGCTCCAGGTTGTGTCGGCCGCACCACAGCTCCAGCCGCTCCGCTTCCTGTCGATATGCAGACTCGTCACCGTCCTTGATGAGGCCGATGACAGTGGTGTCATCTGCAAACTTCAGGAGCTTGACTGTCGGGTTCGCTGAGGTGCAGTCGTTCGTGTAGAGAGAGAAGAGCAGCGGAGAGAGGACACAACCTTGGGGCGCCCCAGTGCTGATGCTGCGTGTGGATGAGGTGGCCTCCCCCAGCCTGACCTGCTGTGTCCTGCCCGTCAGAAAGCTGTAAATTCACTGGCAGATGGCGGGTGAGACGCTGAGCTGGAGAAGCTTGGTTGAAAGGAGTTCAGGGATGATGGTGTTGAACGCTGAGCTGAAGTCCACGAACAGGATCCTCGCGTAGGTCCCTGCACTGTCGAGGTGTTCTCGGATGAAGTGCAGTCCCATGTTGACTGCATCATCCGCAGACCTGTTCGCTTGGTAGGCAAACTGCAGGGGGTCCAGCAGGGGACCTGTGACACTCTTGAGGTGGTCCAGCACGAGACGTTCAAAGGACTTCATGACCACAGATGTCAAAGCGACAGGCCTGTAGTCATTCAGACCAGAGATTGCAGGTTTCTTGGGGACTGGAATGATGGTGGAGCGTTTGAAACAGGATGGAACTTCGCACATTTCCAGAGATCTATTGAAGATCTGTGTGAAGACTGGAGCGAGTTGGTCCGCGCAGACTTTGAGGCAAGATGGGGACACATGGTCTGGTCCTGTCGCTTTGTTAATCTTCTGTTGTTTGAAGATGCGTCTCACATCCTGTTCATGGATGGTTAACGCAGAAGTCAGAGGTGTGGTTGTGGTCGCGGGTGCGGCCGGGTGGGTGTGTGGAGTGAAACTGTCCTTTTCAAATCTGCAGTAGAAGGTATTCAACTCGTTGGCTAGTGTGCTATTGTTCTCAGCTTGGGGGGATCGTCGCTTGTAATTAGTCAGCGATTGGAATGCATGCCAGACTGATTTAGAGTCGTTCGCGCTAAACTGTTTTTCCAACTTTGCTGCATAGATCCTCTTTGCAATGTTAATTTCATTAGTAAGATGGTTTCTAGCTCGATTATACAGGGCACTGCCCCCGCTTCGATATGCGTCCTCCTTAGCTTGGCGAAGTTGCTTAAGTTTGGCAGTGAACCACGGCTTGTTGTTGAATGTGCGAAATGAGTCTGTGGATTCAAAACAATTTTGAAGTTCTATCTTTGCTTCATTGGTCTAAAATGGTAGGACAGTCGGTCTAAAATGGTAGGACAGCATCTTCCTTAGCTTGGCGAAGCTGCTTAAGTTTAGCAGTGAACCACGGCTTGTTGTTGTTGAATGTCCGAAATGATTTTGTTGGTACACAAACCTCTTCACAGAAACTGATATAGGATGTGACAGTGTCCGTATATTCATCCAGGCTGCCAGCTGAATTTTCAAAGACACTCCAGTCTGTGCAGTCTAAACAGCTCTGAAGTTCCATCTTGGCTTCATTGGTCCACTTTTTGACTGTTTTCACTGTAGGCTTCGCACATTTAAGTTCTTGCTTGTACGTCGGTATTAAGTGAATTAAGCAGTGATCAGACGAGCCCAGGGCTGCACGAGGTATAGCACGGTATGCGTTTTTTACCGTAGTGTAGCAGTGGCCCTAAAGTATTATTTTCCCTGGTAGGACAGTCGATGTGCTGTTTGTATTTAGGGAGTTTGTGGTTGAGTTTAGCTTTGTTGAAGTCCCCGAGAATAATGAGGGGTGAGTCCGGGTGTTTTTTTTCAATTTCGTTGACTTGTACGGCGAGCGTTAGCAATGCGGCGTTCGTGTTAGCTTGCGGTGTAATATAGACTCCAGCCAGCATAAACGATGCAAACTCACTTGGCGAGTAGAATGGTTTACAGTTCAAAAACAGCGACTCCAAATGCGGGCTGCATTGTGTGCTGAGCACCGTGACGTCCGTACACCATTTTTCATTGATATGGAGGCATATCCTGCCGCCCTTCGTTTTCCCCGATGATTCCATGTCGCGGTCCGCTCGATGAATGTTGAAGCCGGGAAGCGTGACGGCGGCATCGGGTACAGCGTCGCAAAGCCAGGTCTCCGTGAAGCACATGGCCGCGGAACGTCCGAAGTCTTTACTGGTCTTTAACAGAAGATGAAGCTCGTCCATTTTGTTGGGTAGGGACCGTACATTCGCGATTTGGATCAACGGGAACGCCAATCTGTGTCCTCTCTTGCGGAGTTTCACCTGAATGCCGGCTCGTTTCCCTCTGTGGCGCCGCTTCCGCCTCCATGCGCCGAAAACCGCAGACGCCGCTCCGGTGAGTAACTCGGGGAAAAAACTGAGCGGATTTTCGAAAGTTGGTGACAGAAAGTCCGGAGTAGCCTCCTTGATGGTTAGCAGGTCTCCCCTTGTGTAAGTGAGTCGTGTAAGGTCTCCAAAGACGGACGAAAAACACAAAAACAAAGACAATACTAGAGAGCGCGTTACCGAGGCGACCACACTGGTAGGCGCCATCTTGGACTAACACTTGTACTAACACCATGTTTTTGCTCTCAAAGGTTGACATAGGTTGGTTGACATGATGATTAGGAGAAAGGTTGATATATTGTGTGTCCAGGAGACCAGGTGGAAAGGCAGTAAGGCTAGAAGTTTAGGGGCAGGGTTTAAATTATTTTACCATGGTGTAGATGGGAAGAGAAATGGATTCGGGGTTATTTTAAAAGAAGAGTTGGCTAAGAATGTCTTGGAGGTGAAAAGAGTATCAGATCAAGTGATGAGGCTGACACTTGAAATTGAGGGTGTTATATATAATGTGATTAGTGGCTATGGCCCACAGGTAGGATGTGACCTAGAAGTGAAAGAGAAATTCTGGAAGGAGCTGAGCTAGACAAAGTAGTTCTGAGCATCCTGGACAGAGACAGAGTCGTGATTGGTGCAGATTGTAATGGACATGTTGGTGAAGGAAATAGGGGTGATGAAGCAGTGATGGGTAAGTACAGCATCCAGGAAAGGAACTTGGAGGGACAGATGGTGGTAGACTTTGCAAAAAGGATGCAAATGGCTGTAGTGAACACTTTTTTTCCAGAAGAGGCAGGAACATAGGGTGACCTACAAGAGCGGAGGTAGAAGCACGCGGGTGGATTACATCTTGTGCAGACGATGTAATCTGAAGGAGGTTACCGACTGTAAGGTTGTGCTAGGGGAGAGTGTGGCTAGACAGTATAGGATGGTGGTGTGTAAGATGACTCTGGTGGTGGGGAGGAAGATTAGGAAGACAAAGGCAGAGCAGAGAACCATGTGGTGGAAGCTGAGACAGGACGAGTGTTGTGCAGCTTTTCGGGAAGAGGTGAGACAGGCTCTCGGTGGACAGGAGGAGCTTCCAGAAGACTGGACCACTGCAGCCAAGGTGATCAGAGAGGCAGGCAGGAGAGTACTTGGTGTATCTTCTGGCAGGAAAGGAGAGGAAAAAAAAGGAGAAAAGGATCTATACAGGCTGGCCAGACAGAGGGATAGAGATGGGAATGATGTGCAGCAGGTTAGGGTGATTAAGGATAGAGATGGAAATATTTTGACTGGTGCCAGTAGTGTGCTTGATAGATGGAAAGAATACTTCGAGGAGTTGATGAATGAGGAAAATGAGAGAGAAGGGAGAGTAGAAGAGGCAAGTGTGGTGGACCAGGAAGTGGCAATAATTAGTAAGGGGAACGTTAGAAAGGCATTAAAGAGGATGAAAAATGGAAAGGCAGTTGGTCCTGACCTGATGACATTCCTGTGGAGGTATGGAAGCATCTAGGAGAGGTGGCTGTGGATGTTTTGACCAGCTTGTTCAATAGAATTCTAGCACGTGAGAAGATTTCTGAGGAATGGAGGAAAGGTGTGCTGGTGCCCATTTTTAAGAACAAGGGTGATGTGCAGAGCTTTGGGAACTATAGAGGAATAAAGTTGATGAGTCACACAATGAAGTTATGGGAAAAAGTAGTGGAGGCTAAACTCAGGACAGAAGTGAGTATTTGCGTGCAACAGTGTGGTTTCATGCCTAGAAAGAGTACCACAGATGCGTTATTTACCTTGAGGAGGTTGTTGGAAAAGTACAGAGAAGGTCAGAAGGAGCTACATTGTGTCTGGAGTGGCAGAGAAGTATGTTAGAATAATACAGGACATGTACGAGGGCAGCAGAACAGTGGTGAGGTCTGCTGTAGGTGTGACAGATGAATTTAAGGTGGAGGTGGGACTGCAATAGGGATCAGCCCTGAGCCCCTTCCTGTTTGCAGTGGTGATGGATAGGCTGACAGATGAGGTTAGACAGGAATCCCCGTGGACCATGATATTTGCAGATGACATTGTGATCTGCAGTGAAAGCAGGGAGCAGGTGGAGGAACAGTTAGAAAGATGGAGGCATGCACTGGAAAGCAGAGGAATGAAGATTAGCCAAAGTAAAACAGAATATATGTGCATGAATGAGAGGGGTGGTGGGGGAAGAGTGAGGCTTCAGGGAGAAGAGATAGCAAGGGTGGAGGACTTTAAATACTTGAGGTCAACCGTCCAGAGCAATGGTGAGTGTGGTCAGGAAGTGAAGAAACGGGTCCAAGCAGGTTGGAACGGGTGGAGGAAGGTGTCAGGTGTGTTATGTGACAGAAGAGTCTCTGCTCGGGTGAAGGGCAAAGTTTATAAAACAGTGGTGAGGCCAGCCATGTTGCACAGATTAGAGACAGTGGCACTGAAGAGACAACAGGAAGCAGAGCTGGAGGTGGCGGAAATGAAGATGTTGAGGTTCGCTCTCGGAGTGCCCAGGTTGGATTAAATTAGAAAAGAGCTCATCAGAGGGACAGCCAAGCTTCGATGTTTTGGAGACAAAGTTAGAGAGAGCAGACTTCGATGGTTTGGACACATCCAGAGGAGAAATAGTGAGTATATTGGTAGAAGGATGATGAGGATGGAGCTAGAGGAAGACCAAAGAGAAGGTTGATGGATGTCGTGAGGGAAGACATGAGGGCAGTTGGTTTTCGAGAGGAGGATGCGGGAGATAGGCTTACATGGAAAAGGATGACGCGCTTTGGCGACCCCTAGTAGGCTTACATGGAAAAGGATGACGCGCTGTGGCGACCCCTAAAGGGACAAGCCGAAAGGAAAAGAAGAAGCAGCAGACTGCCAATAATGTACAGACTCAGGGTAAAAAAAATGTTTTATCATGAAAATAAAACTTCAGAGTTCGAAGTCTGCTACGCTACGAAAGGGGAAAGATGACGAAGAACGATGATGGATGGATACATTTGCCAGCACTCGTTTGGTCTTTTACATGGTAAACATAATACAGTATAACCATTACATCGTCAGCATACAATATGTTTTTCATTTTGCAGAAAGTTTAAAAAGAATATTTTTCCCTTGATTTTGTTTCAGACAATCCAAATGTGCAACCCCTCACATGTCACTGCAGTTGTTTAAGAAGCTAGTACAGGACACTTTTGCTTCAGATAGTTGTGTGCATTTTGTGTGGTGTTGGCTAATAGTACAGAGCAAAACTACTACTTATCATTGATAGCATTGATATGGATCACAAAGAACAATGCAAGAAGCACACCAGTAAAAAAAAAAACCAAAAATGTTTTAAATCAGAACAAAGAAAATAAAAACTTTTTTGTCACTGTTACCAACAATTAAATAAATAAAAAAAACAAGTACTGAAAGTGTAGTTTGCGAGCCTACCGTACACCGCCCACTTTCGTTGGGTCATAGCAGTGAGTGAATCCCCTTCGCCAGCCATTCTGAACTTAATTTTAGGTTAAGTCTGCTGCATACTGCACGATGCAGTCAAACCCAGTTGGACCAGACCATCGCTTAATAAAAATAACCGTTGCCAATCCCCGCACCACTGCACATGAGCGATTGTGCTGTATATCTGGACGCCGCCTCGCTCATGGCATCCAGCTAGGTCTTTGATGCTGTATATACAGTACATTTTAGTTGATCACATTTCTTAGACCATAAAAAGATAGATTAATAGTTAAGGAAGAAGCGGGTTGCGAGAGAGAGGATGTATGCCAGAATACAAGTGAAATTGTGGATATTTTAAAGGTGTCTCACTGATTCCATTCATTTGAACGTACCTAGTGTGTACGTACCGTTCGCATACATTTTGGTCACAACCTAGCAAAATATTTGCTTTATATACTACTTAACCCCGCACACTGTGCGACAGTTCAATTGGGTTGGACCAAGTCGCTTGGTGTCCGGTACTGTAGCCTTCCTGCTGATTACTTGCATTCACCCTACCAATACGCCAACCGTCTTCAAAAGCGGAAGTTGTATGACGCAACATTAGTATCATACTGCTTTCTTCAAAGATCTAATCCCCTCCGATGACTTCCCAAAGAGTTATTATCCATCATTTGTCACTTTTCATCCGTATTTGTGGATGCAATGTGAAGACCGAAAATAAACAACAACAGAAGTAACAGCCCCCAGTTTTTAACAATGCTACAATATTGATTCTATTATTTCAATGTTGAGAGCAAGAGCGAGTGTGTCAAGTTGCTCCGCATGACTGCGTGCTCATTATGAGTTGCACAAGCTTCCTGACAGCAAGCAGCCAGTGTCCTGCTTAGAACTCAGTTGGGAGCCATTACAACATGCTGGACAGCACACTGGCTGGTTGCCCGCACTTTCTTTAAAGGCTCAAAAAAAAAAAAAAAAACAGCTATTACCGGTTACGGACAGTTTAGTAATGGTGACTTTTTTAAACTGCGGTAATCGTTCCATGCCTAAATCAACGGTTTCATGCATTATGTCCGACATGGAAGATGTTCTTTTGCTGCAGTCAGAACCAGTTTGTGAATGTTTTCCTTCTGTTCAGTCAGTTTGCACCATACTATTCTGAGTATCTGGGCCCACACACCCCAAACGAGATATCCCATATAATGTACAAATAATCCCATCACTGAACAATGGTTGAAAGAAGAACGAAAATAACTGTGTTGGTGAAGTGATTTGCCACAAGTCTACTCGTCCAGCGCTTTATCTACACCATTACAATGCCCAAAGTGCTTTACAAAGCCTCAAATTCACCCATTCACACACATACAGGTTCATACACCAATCGGCAGATGCTGCCATGCTCACCGGGAGCAAAAGTTAGGGTTCATTCTTCCCCAAGGACACTTCAACATGCAAGGATTTGAACCGGCGACCCTTCGGACACTAGACAACCCGCTCTACCATCTGAGCCACAGCCGCCCCCGTACACAGTAAGTTTCAACCTGGTATTGGCGATACCGATCCAATACAGAGTACCGAGTGTACACCTAGCGTGTCTGGTGTATCTAAATTTTTTTAAATAATAATTTTTAAAAAAGAAAAGAAAAAAGTAGTGTATTTCAAATCGTAGCTTCATAAAGAACTCAAGACCTCAGAGCAATTTATTTATTTTAAACTTGGAAGTATATTGAGGTAGAAGTCAAGCACTTGTTGTTTTATAGTACCGGGTGACTCAAATTGAAATTGCTTGTAAATGCCGTCCATCCATCCATTTTCCGTACCGCTTCTCCTCACTAGGGTCGCGGGCGTGCTGGAGCCTATCCCAGCTATCTTCGGGGGTACACCCTGAACTGGTTGCCAGCCAATCGCAGGGCACATACAAACAAACAACCATTCGCACTCACATTCACACCTACGGGCAATTTTGAGTCTCCGATACATGCATATTTTTGGAATGTGGGAGGAAACCGTAGTGCCCGGACAAAACCGACGCAGGCACAGGGAGAACATGCAAACTCCACACAGGTGGGGCCGGGATATGAACCCCGGTCCTCAGAACTGTGAGGCAGATGTGCTAACTAGTTTTCCACCATGCCGCCAGTAAATACCGTATTTAATTAAATTTTAAGAAATGCCACAATAACTTTACCATTGCTGTTTTATCGCAAATACGCTAATCCACTTTAAATGATAAATTCTTAAGGAAAACTTACCTGAATAAAGCTAGGCTTTTTTGCCTGTGTAAGATTATGTCAGTGGCACACATTATTACGCCAAGCTAAATAGGGCTGAAACTAATGATTATTTTAATAATCGATTAATCTGTCAACTTTTTTTGGGGTTAATCGATGAATCATATAAAACATTTTTATTTCCAAACCCTTTACTCAAAAACAGGATATTATTCCAAATTGCCAGTGCAGAAAATGCACATACAATTTCACTGGGGAAAAATTTTTAAAAAACAAAAAATGTTAGATTTTTATGGCGATTAAAACTAAAATTGGCATGCTGATTCCAAAATTGCAGTCATTTTTTTTCAAGCACGTCAAGTTTTTTTCTCCACAGCTTGCCCTCGAGATAAGCAAAATTCCTCTGATTAAGACTTGCCAGCTGATTATAATTGGACTCATCTACAGCTATGTGGCAACTTGTTTGTCCAGTCAGAATTGGAGAGGTGAGTGCAGCTCCCAAAAGGTCAGTACTATCAATATCTGCAAACAGAAAGCTAGCATAGTAGTAATTAAGAGGATTTGTGCTGGCTTTTCTCTTAACCTTGTAACCATGGGCATACCGTTGCAAGTTCTATTTCGTTTGATGCTGTTTTTTTAGTTTTCAAAACTTGTAACTATTGTATCTTAATGTTTTATTTACATAGGTATATATTTACTTTGTTCCACTTTGTTCAAACACTTTACATGATAGAGAAAAACTGAGATCAGTTTTGGATTCCGCTCCCAAAAATGAGTTAAAAACAGCTGTCAGACTTAACTAAAAAAAAAAGTGTGTTCCCCAGTGTTACTGTTTAGTCCGTAACGTCAGAAAATGGGAAAGAAATGTTGATTGTTGTTTTCCAGAGTAAAAGCAAATGTTTACAAATATGTTATTTTGATTAAACAAAGATAGTCTGCTTTCATGGAGGACTTCAGAAATATTTACTTTTGACAGGCTGAAATTCTGAGATTTTGGACAATTTTAGGTTGAACAGTCGTCTCTAAACAATCCATCGATTATCAAAATAGTTGTCGATAATCGATTGGTTGTCAATTAATCGATTAATTGTTGTACCTCTAAAGTTACAACTCATGCAGCTATATGCAGGACGACAATTCACACAACAGAGACACTTAAGGGAAAGTTAACTGTTTGTTGTGTTCACTAGGCTGGCCATGAGCTAACAAGCTCGCCTGCGATCTAATGAGCTAGCGAGCTAAGGAGCTAAACAGCTCGCTCCACCGCAGCGAAGTCGTTTAAAATGTCCGAGTTGTGTGTGTTAGTGCCCAATTAACACAAACAAACGTATACTCCAGCGAATGTATATTTGATTGACAGGTGAAGGGCTTGATAGACAGGTGAAGGGCTTGATTGACAGGTGAATGGCTCGTCTCCAACCACACAGTAGCTGGGTTTACAGGGAAACTTTTTTTTTCATTCCGATTGAAATCATTCTGGCGGCACGGTGGAGGACTGGTTACAGCGTCTGCCTCACAGTTCTGAGGACCGGGGTTCAATCCCCGGCCCCGCCTGTGTGGAGTTTGCATATTCTCCCCGTGCCTGCGTGGGTTTTCTCCGGGCACTCCGGTTTCCTCCCACATCCCAAAAACATGCATGGTAGGTTGATCGAAGACTCTAAATTCCCCGTAGGTGTGAATGTGAGTGCGAATGGTTGTTTGTTTGTATGTACCCTGCAATTGGCTGGCAACCAGTTCAGCGTGTACCCTGCCTCCTGCCCGATGAGAGTTGGGATAGGCTCCAGCGCTCCCGCGACCCTTGTGAGGATAAGCGGCTCTGATAATGGATGGATGGATGAAATCATTCTGATTGAAGATCTCTGGTCAACTGTTTACAAGTGATGTGATGTATTCCGATCGTGTGTATACATGATGTACACTACATTTAATTGGAACAGCCACGTGACATGCGCACTTCGTTGTGAACGTCACGTCATTTATCAAGATGGATTGTTATTATACATGTATTTTTATTTATTTATTTATTTAATTAAAAAAAACCACTTGATTAAAAACAACTGATAAGTAATTAAAAAGATCTCTGTTGCATACGAGCTCCGTCGGGAGCACCCATATTTACACCAGACATAAACAATGACGTCACCGCGCATTCACGTTGAGACGAAGCATGCGCAGACAGAGCTTTTACCGGCTCTATTCTGAATGACGGTATACATGGCACAAATTTACTTCTGATCGGTTTGGCAAAAGTATTATTCCGCCCCTGTGAAAAAGAATGAAATTCCTTTCGGATTCACCCTGTTTTTTCTGATTGAGGTTTTCAGATGGATCATTTTACAACAATTTGGGCTTCTTAACCGATTATAATCGGAATAGAGGCTCTGTATAATCCAGACTAATCTTGCAGCTCTTTAGTCTTTTTTTCAGAAGCAGGGGGATCCATATCACAGAGTAAAAACAAAAATTACAAAAGACAAATAATAATTAAAACAATACTGATTTTAAAAGCAAAAAATAAATAAAATAAAATAAAAAAGGTTGGGCCTTATTTTTCATGATTTCAGAAGCATTTAAAAAACAACATTATCATTTATCGTGACAGTTTTGGGAAAAATATATCGTCTTAAAAAAATTGTTATTGTGACAGACCAAGAGACATCTTTTTTCCCCTCGCAGCAGCACCTGACAGTGCTTTCCTGTTCTGTTTTATGGTTTATCCTGAGGCTTTCCACAAGGTTTGTTGTGTTGCCACAACTCCTTTACAAACATCATAAAGCACGTCTTGGCTGTTTGCGGATCTGAAATAAATCCACAAATGACTTTGTTTTTGGTCTGCTATTGTCTACTGAGTGACTGACTTACTGAGCGGCGTGCTTTTGCGCTTAGGCATTGCATATAAAAAAAAAAGTAGTTCTCACCAATGGTGTATCATTTTGACAAGATCTCAATTGTTTAGCTTCTTTCCACTGTTCTCCTGCAAATAGTATACATTACCTTAAATGACTTGCGTATGCCTAGATCAGACTACAGAATTTTAGCCCCGACATTAGCTATCGCAGCTGATTTCCCAGATTGGGCCTGGCATATTTTGTTGGGAACAACAAAACTTCTTGCAGTGTAACATAATCCACGACCAACGATTTGGCCCAACGATAGCCCTACGATGCCAAAATGAAAAGTATAGCATGTTTGATTTTTTTGGGGGGATATCTTCCGTGTCGTGCGCCATATCGGGGACAACTCTTCGACAGCGCACCTTGATGTCGAACAATTGGATTGCATATTATGACCGGCGCATCACCTCACGTGCTTGCCGTTGTCAATACTTGCATGTCGTTGTCAACATTTATTCACGGTGCAAAGCAATTTTTACCAAAGCTTTAGAGCATGAGTCATCAGAACGCCGGCATGTTCACGTACAACCGTTAGTCCTAGCACTAGCTTGCTAGGCTACATAACATTTTGCTACCTGCTTGTTAGCCGTATCGTATTAAAAGTGTGTGAACATACTTCAAGCACTCTGTGAATGAATGTCCTCTCCCGCCAGTGTTTGATTTGACAAGATAAAGCCCAGTGATTGTAAAAAACGGGATGCGGTGGTATCGGAATTGATGTCATGTAGTGTTGCCACTGTCTGCACGAGATACGGCAAGATTTGATGGCAGTAGTCTGATATAGTGCAATGGTGAAAGACCAAATTTGTCTTCTAGTCTGATCCAGGCATTAAGTATCAAAAGTATCGATTTTTTAATTTGATAATAAATTTTACATCATAAAGATCTGGCATTGGATGTCTCGATATTAAATTTTTGATGCGCACATTACTAGTTGACATGAATGAGTTAAAAACAATGCGATCTGACAGGCAAACAGCAGTGACAGCATTTGGCGTGTTTTCCTCCTGACGTCACACGCTTTGTTCCTCTAAACAATACATAATTCTCCATGTTATAATATGACATTCGGTGTGAGTGTGAGAGTGAATGGTTGTCCGTCTATATGTGCCCTCCGACTGACTTGGCGACCAGTTCAGGGTGTAGTCTGCCTTTTGCCTGAAGTCAGATGGGATAGGCTCCAGCACTCAACCCTGAACAGGATAAGTGGTAGTGAAAATTGATTGAGGGATGGACACGGATGGATGGCACGGTGGACGACTGGTTAGAGCGTCAGCCTCACAGTTCTGAGGACCCGGGTTCAATCCCCGGTCCCGCCTGTGTGGAGTTTGCATGTTCTCCCCGGGCCTGTGTGGGTTTTCTCCGGGCACTGCGGTTTCCTCCCACATCCCAAAAACATGCATTAATTGGAGACTCTAAATTGCTCGTAGGCATGACTGTGAGTGCGAATGGTTGTTTGTTTCTATGTGCCCTGCGATTGGCTGGCAACCAGTTCAGGGTGTACCCCGCCTCCTGCCCGATGACAGCTGGGATAGGCTCCAGCACGCCCGCGACCCTAGTGAGGAGAAGCGGCTCAGAAAACGGATGGATGGATGGACAATATGGCTGATTGATCATTCGATGGATTGTGGTCATGGTCCTGACTGATTGTGGCAGTGAGCTCATGTGTCTTTACTGATCCACATTACAAAATTTTCACGTCATGTAAACCCCACCAATTAAATCAAATTATCAAAATCAATCCTGTGGCTCGTTCTATCAATTTCACATATTTTTCATCAGAGCCCAAATTTTTTTATGGAGAATCGGGCAATGTTTTGTGTTAGATTAATAAATAAATAAATAAGTACAATGAGTCACTTTTTTTTTTCAATTGCCAGTTGAAAATTGAAATTAAATTGATGTGGATTGATGTAGCTCAAATTCGTGTAATTTCTGTTTTTAGATGACAAAGCGTTTATACTTACTCAACAGTGCCTTTACTACTGTATTTTTAAGCCAAATAAGGCACCCCATTTGAATCAAATGCGTCAAGACACAAAAAATCAACAATCAATTCCACACAAACAACACATTTCTTAACAATAAATGTATGTATTTATTAATCTGTTGTTCTTCCCATCCCTAACGACCGTTTCCTGGGCGACTCCAGATCACATGCTTTAGTGGTCTGTTATTGATAGACCATCCAGGACACTTGGTGTGGAATATTGATATTGTGATACATTGCATCGTTATCTATAGGCCTGTCACAATGACAATATTTTAAAGATTATATATTTTCCCAAAAACTATCATGATTAACGATAATATCGTCGATGTTTTTTTATGCTTCTGAGATCATGAAAAATAAGGCCTGCCCTTGAGCTGCAGGACTTTGTGGTTGGTCCGCTGAAGGCTGAATAAACTGTGTCGCTGAGGTTATGCTTCATAAACGGGTAACTTTTCCATGTGTGTGTGTTAATTGGGAACTAACTATTGAGTCCGGAAAAACTATTGTGTCCATTTTAGGTAGAGGCGATTATGGAAAAAGTAATGATAACGATTATTTTGATGGATTTTTTAAAATCACGATTAATAAACACAATTATTCATTGATTTTAAAAGTTAGTATTTATTTAACTACCAAAACTCAACTTTAAATATAACTTAATACAACAACAAGAACATAAATTAGTAACAAGTAAAATAATAATCTATTAAAAAATCGAAATAAAAAAATAATTTATTAAATACAGCCATGGCTAAAAGCATTGGCACGCCTGGGCTGACTGTATTGTCTATTACAAATCCATCCTTACATTTCCATACTGCATACTGCTCTCTAGGGTCGTGGGCGTGCCGGAGCCTATCCCAGCTGACTCTGGGTGAGAGGCGGGGTACACAAACAACCATTCACTCTCACACCTATAGACAATTTTAGAGTCTCCAATTAACCTACCATGCTTGTTTTTGGAATGTGGGAGAAAACCGGAGTACCCGGAGAAAACCCATGCAGGCACAGGAAGAACATAAACACGCCACACAGGTGAGGCCGGATTCAAACCTGTGTCCTCAGAGCTTTGAGGCAGATGTGCAAACCAGTCGTCAACTGTGCCTCCCTCGATTTTATATATTTGTTTAAAAAAAACTCTAAAAATTCTGACATTTAGAAAATAGAATGAGTGTTGATAATCCTAATTACCGTAATTTCTCACGAATAATGCGCACCCGTGTATAATATGCACCCCCAAAATTGACCTCAAAATTCTGGAAAACCCTTCTCCTATTGATAATGCAATTTCACAATGCATGATTTTGCTTCTACCCACATGATAAAAACATGTTCTGAAGTGAAACACTTTGAGCACTTAATACTTTTTTTATTTACTTGCGCTTATTTTGAAAGTTCACAGCCCTACATTTATTTGGTAAATGAGAAAACACACAGTTGTGCTCATATGTTTAATTACCCAAGCATAATTTGTAAGATGTGTACAATTCTTTGAAAGAAAACATGATGGGCCAGGCGAAACACATTACATTTTATTTTAATGGGATTCAAATTAAACGGTCAAGTATTTCAGAAAAGCATGATCATTAAACAAAACATAACCATAAAGATAATGATGGTTGTTCTTCAGTCATCAGTCATATTTAAAAATATATATATTTCACAAATTCTGCCAGGGTATGTAAACTTATGAGCACAACTATACAGATCTGCAGTCATACGTACCCCTGTCATATTGGAATGAAAGTGTAGGCTACACCTTTTTCATAACCACTAGGTGGCAGTGGCATATTAGAATGAAAGTGTACACCTTTCTCATAACCTATGGGGCGGTGGCATTTTGGAATGAAAGTGTACAGCTTTTTCATAACCTCTAGATGGTGGCATACATTTATAAAATGAGAAAGTTTTTTCCATTTCCCCCTATACCTATGTATAATGCGCACTATTTCTTTTTTTGGGGGAGGGGGATGCACATTATACACGAGAAATTCCGGTAACCTAAAACAGGAACATTCTAGTCTGATTTCATGTCAAACAGTTGGGGGGGAGCGTTTGTGTACATAAAAATGCAAATGCAAAATACAAATAAATACCCGCTGTTTCTGCTGTGTGCGCCTTGGCCATTAGGGGCAGTGTCCTGGATGCAAGGAGAGATACACTTACATTAAGATAAAACGAATAGAAAACATCGCGATTGAACTTTATTAATCTTCTTCTTTTCCTTTCGACTTGTCCCGTTATGAATCCGACTTACTGCCGGCAATACAGACCTAACTCTGACACTGGTCGTACAGGGACCGAACAGCCCGTATCAGGTGGTTTGGCACCCCATTCTCGCGAAGCACCCCCCACAGGACGCCCCGAGGGACAACACAGACTGGTTGGGCGAACTCCCATGCACCCTCGAGGACCCTGCCGAGGGTGTAGAGCTGTTCAACTGTTCCACGGGCTTGGCGAAAACCACACTGATTCTTTTGAATCTGAGATTCGACTGCCCGCCGGACCCTCATCTCCAGCACCCCTGAATAGATCTTACCACGGAGGCTGAGGAGTGTGATCCCTTTGTAGTTGGAACACACCGTCCGGTCCCTGTTTTTTAAAAAGGGGGACCACTACCCCAGTCTGCCAATCCAGAGGCACTGTCCCAGATGTCCACGCGATGTTGCAGAGGCGTGTCAACCAGGACAGCTCCACAACATCCAGAGCCTTTAAGAACTCCGGGCGAATCTTATCTACCCCTGGGGCCTTGCCACCGAGGAGCTTTTTAACCGCCTTGGTGACCTCAGCACCAGAGATAGGAGAGCCCGCCTCAGAGAACCCAGACTCTGCTTCCTCATGGGAAGGCGTATCAGTGAAATTGCGGCGGTCTTCAAAGTATTTTCCCCACTGACTCACAATGTCCCGACTCGAGGTCAGCAGCACCCCATCCCCACTATACACATTTTTGATGGTGCACTGCTTCCCCCTCCTGAGACGCCGGATGGTGGACCAGAATGTACAGTATATACAATAAGTAATAAGTAAGAAGAGAGTCCAGCCCCTCTCAAGAGGACTGGTACCAGACAGAGCCCAAGCCGTGCGTGGAGGCGAGCCATACTTAATCTAGTCAGAACTTCTCGACCTCACACACAAGCTCGGGCTCCTTCCCTGCCAGAGAGATGAAATTCCCCGTCCCTAGAGCCAGTTTCTGTAGCCGGGGATCGGATCGTTGGAAGGGGGACCCATGTTACCTTAGCTTACATACACAACCGGTGCCGCAGCACAGTCATTGTTTTCCTTCTTAACACTATTTTGATTATGAGTAGCCAAAATCAAAATCTCTATGAAATTTTCGATTAATCACTTAGCCCTAGTTGATTTTATTTATTGAACGATAAGTTGATATAGTAATTATAGTGATAGACCGAACTTATCTACAGGTTTGATAGACCAGCATCCATATTAATACTGACACTGTCTGATGTCCAAGGGTGTGCCGTTGTAAACTTAATTGGGAGATAGACTAATTAATGTAAATCTGGCTACTCACCGCCATATACTGTCAACATCGTGGATTTCAACCACTCATAAAAACGTGTTTTATTACATTTTGTAGTGGCCCGCTACTTCACACACTGTTAATTTCCTGTCAAGAATAGAGCCTGTAGTGCGCTTTTTTTTGCTGGGGCCATGGGTTTTGTTAGATGGGTACAGTTTTAAACACACGCATTCATATCCACACACACACACACACACATACCCTGTTGTCTGACACAGAGGACCACCCTCCCACACACACACACACACACACACACACACACATACACACAGACTGGCCACTCTTACTAGGTGGCAACAAACATTGGATGATGAACTGTTACTAGTACGTTGTATATTTTTGCTGCATCTAGTCAAAATGTGTGTGGCTAAATTTGCCATCAAACTAAAAGATGAATGTGGTGTGTTTGATTTCTCTCCTTAAAAGCTGAGATGGAAAAGTTGCAAATTTACCCTGCCCTTTCTCTCTATGCACTAAATGAAGCGTACTGCGCACAAGAAGATGTTAGCTATCTATCACCATTTCCTTTTGTGTTTAGCATCACTGCTTAATGCTACAGTTATTGTTCAGGGTCGTGTTGCAAATTGCAATGCTTGTGCAAAAATACTGAAATGATCAGACAATTTGGATCCGTCACCACAGATCTGGACGAGAACTAAAATTGGAACTGCCACTGAGACTTCTTGTGTTCATGTGTCTCCAAGTATTTTTGTTTTCCTGCTTCCTGTTGATACACACACACTTCCTGTTCCTGCATCTTTCTTCATTGTACCTGTCACTTGCTGCTTCCTCTTTTTCTCAAGTTGTTGTCATCCCTTCCTTACCACTCTTGCCACATCTGTGTCTGCCTTTTTTAACTTCACTTTTTGAATTCCTTGTGTCTGTCCGACTACATCTTGCTGTGTTTTTATATTTCCATGTCTGCAGCAGCTGTGGCTACTACAACCCCAATTCCAATGAAGTTGGGACATTGTGTTAAACATAAATAAAAACAGAATACAATTATTTGCAAATCATGTTCAACCTATATTTCATTGAATACACTACAAAGACAAGATATTTAATGTTCAAATTGATCAACTTTATTGTTTTTAGTAAATAATCATTAACTTAGAATTTTATGCCTGCAACACGTTCCAAAAAAGCTGGGACAGGGTCATGTTTACCACTGTGTTACATCACAACATTCAATAAACGTTTGGGAACTGAGGACACTAATTGTTGAAGCTTTGTAGGTGGACTTCTTTCCCATTCTTGCTTGATGTACAGCTTCAGCTGTTCAACAGTCCAGGGTCTCCGTTGTCGTATTTTACGCTTCGTTATGCGCCACACATTTTCAATGGGGGGAAAGGTCTGGACTGCAGGCAGGCCAGTCTAGTACCCGCACACTTTTACTACGAAGCCACGCTGTTGTAACACGTGCAGAATGTGGTTTGGCATTGTCTTGCTGAAATAAGCAGGGGTGTCCATGAAAAAGACTTGGTGTGTTTGGATGGCAGCATATGTTTCTCCAAAACCTGTATGTACCTTTCAGCATTAATGGTGCCTTCACAGATGTGTAAGTTACCCATGCCATTGGCACTAACACAGCCCCATACCATCACAGATGGTGGCTTTTGACCTTTGTGTCCATAACAGTCCAGATGGTTCTTTTCCTCTTTGGCCCAGAGGACACGACATCCACAATTTCCAAAAACAATTTGAAATGTGGACTTGTCGGACCACAGAACACTTTTACACTTTGCATCAGTCCATCTTAGATGAGCTCGGGGCCAGAGAAGCCGGCGGCGTTTCTGGGTGTTGTCGATAAATGGCTTTTGTTTGCATAGTAGAGTTTCAAGTTGCACTTACGGATGTAGCGCCGACCTGTATTTAGTGACATTGGTTTTCTGAAGTGATCCTGAGCCCATGTGGTGATATCTTTCACACATTGATGTCGGTTTTTGATGCAGTGCCGCCTGAGGGATCCAAGGTCACGGGCATTCAATGTTGGTTTTCGACCTTGCCGCTTACATGCAGTGATTTCTCCAGATTCTCTGAACCTTTGGATGAAATTATGGACTGTAGATGATGGAATCCCTAAATTCCTTGCAATTGTACATTGAGGAACATTGTCCTTAAACTGTTCGACCATTTTCTCACGCACTTGTTCACAAAGAGGTGAAGCTCGCCCCATCTTTGCTTGTGAATGACTGAGCAATTCAGAGAAGCTCCTTTTATACCCAATCATGGCACCCACCTGTTCCCAATTAGCCTGTTCACCTCTGGGATGTTCCAAACAGGTGTTTGATGAGAATTCCTCAACTTTCTCAGTCTTTTTTTGCCACCTGTCCCTGCTTTTTTGGAACATGTTGCAGCCATAAAAGTCTATATTAATGATTATTTGCTAAAAACAATAAAGTTGATCAGTTTGAATATTAAATATCTTGTCTTTGTAGTGTATTAAATTAAATATAGGTTGAACATGATTTGGAAATCATTGTATTCTGTTTTTATTTATGTTTAACACAACGTGCCAACTTCATTGGAATTGAGGTAGTATTTGGCAGGTAGTAGCTATACAGTGGGGCAAAAAAGTATTTAGTCAGCCACCAATTGTGCAAGTTCTCCCAATTAAAAAGATGAGAGAGGCCTGGAATTTTCATCATAGGTATACCTCACCTATGAGAGACACAATGAGAGAAAACAAATCCAGAAAATCACAGTCTGATTTTTAAAGAATGTATTAGCAAATTAAGGTGGAAAATAAGTATTGAAATATTGACGTTGACCCGCACACTACAGACACAATATTGTCCCACTTCGACAAGCTCTGCCTGAAAGGCACAGATGAATGAATGCACTGTAATGTGCCTTTGGTATCCTCATCAAAATCACTCAGTCATCATGAAAATGTAGCAGAATAATTAAACTCTGGGGTCTTATTAGAAATGTTTATTAATTTTATAAAATTGATTTCATTGCATGTCTGTGATTTTGGCATGTTCCACACACTGATCTGCTAAGTAAAGTGTGTTTAATACTCAAAGTGGTTAAGATACACTGTAATTTCACGTGTATAATACGCATTTTTTTCCCAAAACATTTGTCAAAAGTTGAAAGCGTGTATTATGTATACTGTAGGTATAAGGAAAATGGAAAAAAAAATATTTGCATTGAATAAACGTATACCGGTATCTAGGGGTTGTAAAAATGTGTACGTTCGTATATACAATCCGATAAAATTTCGCTGCCACTCGAGAGTCCTGACAACCTCCACATCATATCATATCTGTTGCTAACACGTCCGTTTGACAGCATCGGATTAGCGTGGTATTTTCCTAGATGGCAGATTTATTTCTTGTACCACCACTTCACAGAGCACATGTCAAAAGTTAAAAAAGGCAGAGTAATAGAACTCGTTTTTCAGAAGAAAACACGGAAGTCAACCGGAAGGCCGGCACACCAAAAATGAACGTGTGGAACACATTCATCGGCCCAGATTTCCGTAGGGCAATTACGTCAACCCACCACCACAGTACTTTCATTCTTATATAATATGTTATGTCTAGTGTCCATTCACCCATCACCGCTTATCCTGTTCAGGGTCGCGGGGTGCTGGAGCCTATCCCAGCTGACTTCGGGCAAAAGGCGGACTACACCCTGAACTGGTCGCCAGTCAGTCGCAAGGCACATATAGACACGGACAACCATTCGGACTCACATTTACACTGTCCTTGAGTGGGAACTGAACCCATGCTGCCTGCACCTAAGTAAGGCGAGTGTACCACTACACCATCAGTGACATGTCTAATGTGACAAATGTATATATAATACAGAAGATTTTTGCTGCTCACCCTACAATCATGATGTCTTGGCAGGTGCCACCTTAATATATCATTACGGTACATTAAAAAAAAACATTGTTTTACTGTCCACACAAGTTATTTGATAGAAATTGTAATTTATATCATGTACTTATATTCTATTTTTGTAATTGTATTTAACATTTTGCAAGTGTCCCTGAAATTGCTATATAACCTGTCATTATGCGGTAACTTCCCCTTTAAGAAAACCTCTGATATTTTCAGTGACATTACAACCAGCAATTTGTCATTGTTGAAAGGAGGCTGCGGCACGGTGGCCGACTGGTTAGAGCGTCAGCCTCACAGTTCTGAGGACCTGGGTTCAATCCCCGGCCCCGCCTGTGTGGAGTTTGCATGTTCTCCCCGTGCCTGCGTGGGTTTTCTCCGGGCACTCCGGTTACCTCCCACATCCCAAAAACATGCATAAATTGGAGACTCTAAATTGCCCGTAGGTGTGACTGTGAGTGCGAATGTTGTTTGTTTGTATGTGTCCTGCGATTGGCTGGCAACCAGTTCAGGGTGTACCCCGCCTCCTGCCCGATGACAGCTGGGATAGGCTCCAGCACGCCCGCGACCCTAGTGAGGAGAAGCGGCTCAGAAAATGGATGGATGGATGAATGGAGGCTGAAACTGGATAGTTGCACAATAAATATGTATGTATGTATGTGCTCCACTATTTTGACCTGAGTCTGTCCATTTCGGAGCCCTACTGGGTTTATATTTATATTTAGCATTTCTTTCATTTGTTCAGGACCTAAACCATTTAGTGATTTATAGACCAATAGCACCATATCTGAGACCATGGTCCTCAGTCGGAAATGGGTGGCGTGCCCTCTCCAGGTCAGGGATGAGATCCTGCCCCAAGTAGTGGAGTTCAAGTATTTTTGGGTCTTGTTCACGAGTGAGGGGAAAAATGGAACGGGAGATCGACAGGCGGATCGGTGCAGCGTCTGCAGTGATGCGGACTTTGTATCGGTCCGTTGTGGTAAAGCGGGAGCTAAGCTGAAAGACGAAGCTCTCAATTTACCGGTCGATTTACGTTCCTACCCTCACCGAAGGTCACGAGCTGTGAGGCTTGACCAAAAGAACAAGATCCCGGATACAAGCGGCCGAAATGAGTTTCCTCCGCAAGGTGTCTGGGGTCCAGATGAGCTTCTTCTGGTCTGCTTGTCACATGCAAGCCTTCACTCTGAATATGTTCTTCAGAGGGTAGAAGCCATACATCCATCAATTTTCTGAGCCGCTTATCCTCACAAGGGTCGCGGGAATGCTGGAGCCTATCCCAGCTACCTTCGGGCAGGAGTGGGGGGGTACACCCTGAACTGGTTGCCAGCCAATCGCAGTGCACATTTAAACAAACAACCATTCGCACTCACATTCACACTTACGGGCAATTTAGAGTCTTCAGTTAACCTGCCATGCATGTTTTTGGGATGTGTGAGGAAACCGGAGTGCCTGGAGAAAATCCACGCAGGCACGGGGACAACATGCAAACTCCACACAGGCGGGGCCGGGATTTGAACCCCGGTCCTCAGAAATGTGAGGCAGACGCTCTAACCAGTCGGTCACCGTGCCGTCTGATAGAAGGCAGTTTTAGTAATTTATTTGATACGACTGTTGAAAGTCAGTCTATCAGTACACTAAGGTTTCGGACTTGGTCTTTAAAGAGAGTGCCTCCAGGTATTTACGACCAGCAATCCTCTTTTCTTGATTGCCAAAAACAATTATCTCAGTTTTGTTGTGGTTTAATTGAAAAATGTTTTTGGCTCATCCAGTTATCTGTTTTAGACACAACAACTCAATTGAACTGTAGTCATCTGGAGACACTGCTAGATATACAGTGGGTACGGAAACTATTCAGACCCCCTTAAATCTTTCGCTCTTTGTTATATTGCAGCCATTTGCTAAAATCATTTCATTTTTTTCCACATTAATGTACACACAGTACCCCATATTGACAGAAAAAAACAGAATTGTTGAAATTTTTGCAGATTTATTAAAAAAGAAAAACTGAAATATCACACAATCATAAGTATTCAGACCCTTTGCTCAGTATTTAGTAGAAGCACCCTTTTAAGCTAATACAGTATTTTTGGGAATGATGCAAGTTTTTCACACCTGGATTTGGGGATCATCTGCCATTCATCCTTGCAGATCCTCTCCAGTTCTGTCAGGTTGGATGGTGAACGTTGGGCAGCCATTTTCAGTTCTTTCCAGAGATGCTCAATTTAAGTCATATATATATATATATATATATATATATATATATATATATATATATATATATATATATATATATATATATATATATATATATATATATATATATATATATATATATATATATATATATACACACAGTGTTCCCTCGCCACTTCGTGCTTCACGTTTTGCAGGTTCAGTGCTTTGCGGGTTTTTCCAAAATATTCATAATTTATTTATTTATTTTTTAAATATACAGCCATATCGGCAGCCATATTGCAGAAAGATGCATTGTTTCATGTTGATGAGCGAGAGAAGGTTTCCCTGCATGCCAAACAATGAGATTAGTTGACTCAGAAGCTTTGTACATGCCGGTACATGCCTGTACTGTACGGGCACTCATACAAGGCGCGTGATTGACCATTGAGAGCACGAGTGGATTTATCCCATGATCTGATTGGCTGCGCATCATCGCAGCCTCACCCAGCATCTTCCCTTGTTGTGTCTCGCCAGTCTCGTCCATGCTGTTGTGTTCGCAATAACTTTTTTTGTTTAAGCGATCATTTTTTTGATTAGTTAAGCAAGCCCTTACAATGCCACCGAAGCGCTGTGCCCCTGCGAAAGCTTCCTCCGGGGCGCCCAAGAGGAAGAAGAAGATGATGACCATCAGCGAAAAAGTGAAACTTTTAGATTTGATCAAAGAGGGCAGAAGTTATGCGTCTGTTGCACGCCATTATGGCGTGAATGAATCTTCAGTACGGTACATCAAGAAAGAGGAAGCAAACATCCGCAAAACTGCTTCAATAACCTTCAATAAGGAAGCGAAATGTGTGGTAACTCGGCGTCATAAGAGAATTGTGAAAATGGAAGCTGCATTGGCATTGTGGATTGCTGATTGCAGGGAAAAGACAGTGAGTTTGGGCACTAATATGATCAGGACAAAGGCCAAACCTCCGCCACCAACACTAGCCTCTTTGCCTCTCTCGGGAGGCAATGTTGATTAATGTTAATTACTGTATAATAAATGTTAATTACTGTATAAGGTTTTATAATTAAATATTTAAGTAAATTCGTGTAGTGTTCTAATCTTTGTCTCAAATATGTCAAGTATAAATACTGTTTACATATTTTAAACATTCTGGTACCCACATACACATCCGCGAAAATTCCTCGGGGGGGGGGGGGGGGGGCAAATCCTACTTTGCGGTTTTTCACCTTTCGCGGGGAGTCCTCATTAACCGAAAAATGAGGGAACACTGTGTATATGTATATATATATATATATATATATATATATGTCTACTAATGGACTTAATGAGGGACAAACATTCTGCTAATCTTGGTCTCATCCTATCAGCATGGAAGTCGAGGTAATCACTTGAGGGAAAATCCCAAGCAAAGTGAAGGGTATCATCACAAGAAAGATACTCTTTACAACACTGCAACTGCCAGCTATTGTACTCTTAATATTTTCACCTTTATGTAGTGCAATAAGGTCACCACAATATAAGAAACAACTCCTGGTATGATGTGTACAAACTACAACCACAATAATTAACATACAGTATTTTTAAATTATCAATTCTCTCCCCGTAATAATCAAAACTGAGCATTATCTTCAGGCAGAATTATTGACACAGCATCCCCATTAGATTGGGCATTTGTACCTAATCAAAACTATACATGCAAAAACTATACATTGAGGTCCAGAGCGACCATTCACCCACTTAAGCTGCTAAACCTCTGAGAAGAGTTGCTTGGAGTTGGCCCACAAGTTGGAGTTTGTTTTACTTGCCACTGAGTCACATGACTGAATCATGTCCACTGATTCGGCGAATGAGAACTTTAGCCACATCCTCCTTTTGCAGGTTTTTCCAAAAATATTCATACATTTTTTATTCATAAATTCTCCTATGGTGTCGCTGCACCCATTTGGTTGTTTTCTCGAGACATACTATTCAAGTCTCTTTGAGACATACTTGAGAGTGAAAAATTGCACATCGTTAAGGCAACGGTCATGATTATATCCATCCATCCATTTATTTTCCAAGCTGCTTATCCTCACAAAGGTCGCAGGCGTGCTGGAGCCTATCCCACCTATCTTCAGGCAGGAGGCCGGGTACACCCTGAACTGGTTGCCAGCCAATCGCAGCATGATTATATCAAAGGTGATATATATTGCCCACTCCTACTGTAAAATGATTATACCCATCCATCCATCCATTTTCTACCGCTTATCCGAGGTCGGGGGCAGTAGCTTTAGCGGGGACACCCAGACATCACTCTCCCCAGCCACTTCATCCAGCTCCAAAGTCCGCATCACTGCAGACGCTGCACCGATCTGCCTGTCGATCTCCCGTTCCATTTTTTCCTCACTTGTGAACAAAACCCCAAGATACTTTAACTCCTCCACTTGGGGCAGGATCTCCTCCCCGACCTGGAGAGGGCACGTCACCTTTTTCCGACTGAGGACCATGGTCTCAGATTTGGAGGTGCTGATTCTCATCCCAGCCGGTTCACACTCGGCTGCTAACTGCTCTAGTGAGAGTTGGAGATCACAGCTTGATGAAGCCAACAGAACTACATCATCTTCAAAAAGCAGAGATCCAATACTAAGGCTACCAAACCGGACCCCCTCTACACCTCGGCTGCGCCTAGAAATTCTGTCCATAAAAGTTATGAACAGAATGTCGATGTCCACGCAATGTTGCAGAGGTGTGTCAACCAGGACAGCCCCACAACATCCAGAGCCTTTAGGAACTCTGGGCGAATCTCATCCACCCCCGGGGCCTTGCCACCGAGTAGCTTATTAACCACCTTGGTGACCTCAACACCCAGAGATAGGTGGTGTCGGTGGAATTGAGGAGGTCTTCAGAATCAGAATCAGAATCATCTTTATTTGCGAAGTATGTCCAAAACACACAAGGAATTTGTCTCCGGTAGTTGGAGCCGCTCTAGTACAACAAACAGTCAATTTACAGAACACTTTGGGGACATAAAGACATTGACAAAAAACAATTGTGCAAAAAGATGCAGAGTCCTCTAGCACTTAGAGCAGTTCGAACGACTAATATTGCAATAGTCCGGTGCAATGACCATTGTGCAAAGGGCGCTGAGACTTCTAGGAGTGTATGCGGTTTAAAGTGACGAGTAGTGCGATCATCTGGGACAATGTTGGTTGTGCAAATGTTACAGATACTCCTCAATCAGTGTGCAAATGGAGCAGATGCTACTCTTGCATGAGTGGCCAGTATATGCAAATAGTGCAGCATGGCGAGACAACTACAGTGAGTGCACGAGTAATACATAATTGGCCCCACAGAAATGTGACAACGAACTCAAGTCAAAAAATTGCCAGCTTGTTGTAATGGAATTATAGGTTAGGTGTTTAAGAAGTTGATCGCAAGAGGGAAGAAGCTGTTGAAATGTCTACTAGTTCTAGTTTGCGTTGATCGGTAGCGCCTACCTGAGGGACTGAGCTGGAAGAGCTGGTGACCGGGGTGCAGACGGTCCGAGAGGATTTTGCACGCCCTTGTCTGAGTTCTGGCAGCGTGCAAGTCCTCAATGGTGGGTAGGGGGGTACCGACAATCCTTTCAGCAGTTTTGATTGTCCGTTGCAGTCGGAGTTTGTCCTTTTTTGTAGCAGCACCAAACCAGACTGTGATGGAAGAACACAGGACCGATTCGATGACCGCTGTGTAGAACTGTCTCAGCAGCTCCGGTGGCAGGCCGTGCTTTCTCAGAAGCCGCAGGAAGTACATCCTCTGCTGGGCCTTTTTGAGGACGGAGTTGATGTTGTTCGCCCACTTCAGGTCCTGAGAGATTGTAATTCCCAGGAACTTGAAGGTCTCGACGGTTGACACAAGGCAGCTGGACAACGTGAGGGGCAGCTGTGGCGAAGGATGCCTCCTGAAGTCCACGATCATCTCTACCGTCTTGAGCGTGTTCAGCTCCAGGTTGTGTCGCCCGCACCACAGCTCCAGCCGCTCCGCTTCCTGTCGATATGCAGACTCGTCGCCGTCCTTGATGAGGCCGATGACAGTGGTGTCATCTGCAAACTTCAGGAGCTTGACAGTCGGGTTCGCTGAGGTGTAGTCGTTCGTGTAGAGAGAGAAGAGCAGCGGAGAGAGGACACAACCTTGGGGCGCCCCAGTGCTGATGCTGCGTGTGGATGACGTGGCCTCCCCCAGCCTGACCTGCTGTGTCCTGCCCGTCAGAAAGCTGTAAATCCACTGGCAGATGGCAGGTGAGACGCTGAGCTGGAGAAGCTTGGTTGAAAGGAGTTCAGGGATGATGGTGTTGAACGCTGAGCTGAAGTCCACGAACAGGATCCTCGCGTAGGTCCCTGCACTGTCGAGGTGTTCTAGGATGAAGTGCAGTCCCATGTTGACTGCATCATCCGCAGACCTGTTCGCTTGGTAGGCAAACTGCAGGGGGTCCAGCAGGGGACCTGTGACACTCTTGAGGTGGTCCAGCACGAGACGTTCAAAGGACTTCATGACCACAGATGTCAAAGCGACAGGCCTGTAGTCATTCAGACCAGAGATTGCAGGTTTCTTGGGGACTGGAATGATGGTGGAGCGTTTGAAGCAGGATGGAACTTCGCACATTTCCAAAGATCTGTTAAAGATCTGAGTGAAGACTGGAGCGAGCTGGTCCGCGCAGACTTTGAGGCACGATGGGGACACATGGTCCGGTCCTGCCGCTTTGTTAATCTTCTGTTGTTTGAAGATGCGTCTCACCACCTGTTCATGGATGGTTAACGCAGAAGTCAGAGGTGTGGTTGTGGTCGCGGGTGCGGCCGGGTGGGTGTGTGGAGTGAAACTGTCCTTTTCAAATCTGCAATAGAAGGTATTCAAGTCGTTGACTAGTGTGCTATTGTTCTCAGCTTGGGGGGATCGTCGCTTGTAATTAGTCTTCGAAGTATTCTCCCCACCGGCTCACAACGTCCTGAGTCGAGGTAAGCTTTCCCCTCGTGAGATGCCAGATGGTGGACCAGAATTTCCTCGAAGCCGTGCAGAGGTCTTTCTCCATGGCCTCAGCGAACTCTTCCCATACCCGAGTTTTTGCTTCAGCGACCACCAAAGCTGCATTCCGATTGGCCAGCCGGCACCCATCAGCTGCCTCAGGAGTCCCACAGGCCAAAAAGGCCCGAGAGGACTCCTTCTTCAGCTCAACGGCATCCCTCACCGTTGGTGTCCAAGACATGCGGCTGCAAGTCCGATGACACAACCACAAAGTCGATCATCGAACTGTGACCTAGGGTGTCCTAATGCCAAGTGTGGACTCCCTTATGCTTGAACATGGTGTTAATTATGGACAATCCGTGATGAGCACAGAAGACCAATAACAGAACACCGCTCGGGTTCTGATTAGGGGTGCCGTTCCTCCCAATCACGCCCTTCCAGTTATCACTGTCATTGCCCACAGGAGCATTGAAGTCCTCCAGCAGAAATGGAGTCCCCAGCAGGAGCGCTCTCCAGCACCCACTCCAAGGACTCCAAAAAGGCTGGGTACTCTGAACTGCTGTTTGCACAAACAGCAGTCAGGACCTGTCTCCCCACCCAAGGCGGAGGGAGGCTACCCTCTCGTCCACCGGGGTGAACCCCAACGTACAGGCGCCGAACCGGGGGCAATAAATATACCAACACCTGCTCGGCGCCTCTCACCGTGGGCAACTCCAGAGTGGAAGAGAGTCCAACCCCTCTCGAGGGGACTGGTACCAGAGCCCAAGATGTGTGTGGAGGCGAGTCCGACTACAGCTAGTCGGAACTTCTCGATCTCACATACCAGCTCGGGTTACTTCCTGCCAGAGAGGTGACATTCCACGGCCCAGCCACCAGGCGCTCGCCTCCAGAGGGGGGCCCCGGTGACCCGCGTCCGGGCAAGGGAAACCTAGATCCATTTATTTATTTCTTCATCTGGGTTTTTGGAGCCGTGCTTTGTCTGGTCCCTCACCTCAGACCTGTTTGCCATGGGTGACCCTACCAGGGGCGTGAAGCCCCAGACAACTTAGCTCCTAGGATCATTGGGACACACAAACCCCGGCACCACGATAAGGTGACGGCTTCCAGGAGGGGAATGATTATACTTGAGTTGAATATAGTTTCCACTGCATCACGAGTTTTTGGTTGACATCACACACTATAAACAGAAATTTACGATATATATATATATACTATCTTTTAATCAGTTTTTATTAATTGTGGTGCTGATGAGTCAAGGAAAATGGGGGCTCTTTTGGCTTGCAGAAAAAGTTGGACAAATTGAATAATCACAAGGAAGTTCAAACATGTATCTAATGCATTTCATAAGTCACCAGGGAATATTTTAGCTCCACTTAGCATACAGCTTAACTAACCGGGATGTCACTCTCTCGCACACAACCCACAATCAGGGTTTCATGAAAACAGAGGAAGGCAAGGCAAAAATGTGGAGGACCCAAGTGCAGGGAAGCAGGGAGGCAAGGTAGAAGTCCCAAAAATATTGAATTCCAAATCAAAGGTAAACAAGGGTTATGGAAAAAGCGGGAGTCCACACCTCGGTCAGTCTGGTGGCCGTCCAGGCCACCCAAGGTGAGGTGCTTAGCTGGGCAGTTCAGGAGGTCGGCCAGGACGCCAAGCACCAGGGTCTTCACAGGGCCATACAGGAGGACGGCCATGATGTCGAACCCAATGGTAATGCAGGGGCCAGGCAATAGGGTCGGGACAGGAGGCAGCCGCTGGAAGAGCGCGGCCAGAGCCGGGACGGGAGGCGGCCGATGGATGAGCGCCGTTGGAGCTGGGACGGGTGGCTGGCGCAGCTCCCGAAGAGCTGGGACGGGAGTCTGGCGCAGCTGCCGAGGAGCCGGGTCAGGGCCTGCAGTCGCTTCCTCAGCCTTCCGCCATTGAGGTTTGGGAGTAGAGGGTACGAGAGTGGCAGAGTGCGCAGGGACTCAGGAAGGTGAACTAGGAAAAACGGGTGGTACGGAACGAGGTGGCTTGGGGGCAGCTTTGGATGGACGTGACTTACTTGGAGGCGTGGCTGTATGACAGCAACCAAAATCCCATGATGCAGTCGAAACTTTAGTTAATGTTATGGAACATCTGTATTTTATTACGGAAATCGCTGAACGTTGACTAGTTACGGCCACAACACATTGTTCCGCATATTGGAAAAATAAATCCAGCGTCTGACATTACTGTCACGTCCACATTGAACAGCTGCTTGGTGCAAGCTACTTTATTACGCCCCCTGGCTGTCAAGCAGTGGAGGCGAATGTTCTCCCTGCGTCCGGTGTCGACGCATTGTAAGTCACTGACTGTAGCAAATAAGCTACACTTCTTATCATGCTTCTTACAAGTGTCACGAAGGGAGGACGAGGAGTAGATAGTCAAAAACAATGTCAAAGCCATGCTAATTGCTAAGCTATCGTGTGATTTGGTGATACAGTACACTTGTCATATAGGTCTGGCTGGAACAGTGTTTTTGCGGAGAGTAGCCACATTTGAACAACAAAATTACAGGCCAATTAATAATTGTTTAGAGATATAAAATAATACACACAGGGCGCCTGCGTCCGAACCGCAAATTAATGAGTACGTCACTGCACACATCACTTCAGAGCGTGGGCAGGTCATCATTATTATAATTATTATGAATTATTATCATCAAAATCTCATATACTGGTACTTTGATTCAAGCTGCAACTGCGTCTGCCATTGCCACTTTTGAAAATATGGAAATTCAGACAAATTTGGAAAAATTGTTCTTGGAGGAAATCTTTATAGCTTGGGAGCTCTGCTTTAATATATTTAACTGTGTGGTATGTGGTAAATAACTGTAGAATTTACAGGAATTTCTAACAGTGTCATAACAACACTTTGGAGTTCATACTGACATTATACAAGATGTGTACTTCACAAGACTCATTCCAAAAGAAGTATCCTTGCAAAGTTGTGAAGAGAAGAAAAATAAAGACAAGAATGTAAAAGTTAGTTGTAGCATAAGCATTATACTGTACTCACATTCAAAGACTGCATTCTCATAATATGTCATCCCTCGTCACTCGTGGTCACACTAGTAACTACCACCACTGTGGTTAAAATACTTGACTTTTTAATTGTTTATGTTTTAATTTTAACTGGTCAATGTGTTTGTATCCATACTGAATTGAACGTAAATCTTTAGTATGAAGTATGCAGTCGTTAAGTGGATGATTGTACTCACACTATGATTGTACTCACACTATGTCCTTTCTGTGTGTTTGTGTGTGTGCATTTTGTGGGAGCCATTTTTGTGATTTAATGATTTAATTCATTTCTGTATAATTTTACACTTCCATATCCATTTACACTAATACATGCTTGTACACGCTTACGGCTTTGTGGGTGTGAATTTATAAAGAAGACGTCCGAGACCAAAGGGAGGATGACATGCATGTGCCCGGCCTGCTAACATCGCTGACAACTCGCACGCTTACCCAACGGCAGCCCTCACGACATGACGGACATGCTGGTAAACATTTTCTCTCTTTTTAAGGGCTTGCTTTCCACTGTTTTTAGCACCATGTGTATAGGTTTCCATTCTTATTAAACAATTGGAAACAATTTAAAATCTTATCAGGAGCCTTACCGTTGAGGGGCAAGAGCATCTGTGTTTTATAATGGTAGAACAACATAAATTTAGACTACATCTGAATATTGGAGTGGAACTCAGTGAGTTCCATTGAAGCTAAGTCAATTTTGAAAATTGTTAACCAAATTTTAACCCCTGAGAGGAAATTAGTTTTCACTCTTCTGTGCATGTGTGATGCATGCATTACAGCACACAGATAATCAGACCACACACATACGCGGATGTGGTCAGGAAAAGGTGCCAGAGTGATGGGACACACAAATGTTGTTTTGCTGATGTTCTAATTTTAAAAACAAATCTTCACTTACAATAATGTCAAGTTATTCAATTTCTTTCAGGCGTAAACTGTCACCATCATCAAAGCTTATTAACTTTTTAAGTAATGCTTTAAGTTTGGCTTGGACAGGAAGTCAGACACACAATAATGAATTTACTGTGAACTACTAAGGTTGAACCTAATTTGTTCCGCGACTTCCGATTTGTTCCTGTTTGAAAACATTTCAGTCTTGTTTTTTGTTTGCGATTTAAAAAGTGTTGTGTGATTATTTTTGGAACAAATCTGATTGCATAAAACAGCTGGCGGGTTACAAACACCCCCTTGTCAACATTTTGTTGTGATTTTTATCAACGATGGTGTGATAGACCGCTTAAGGCACAATTTACAGCCATATGCTGTATTCTTCGGTCATGCAGCTGCCATGACTAATGATGCAGTAGCTTCATCGTTGAATTGGGATGTTTTGATGATTGATTGAGGAACCCTAGCCATCAGCTCATGTAGAAACTTTGCGATGCATAAGCACTTCCACTAAAGCAGTGAAAGCATTAAATGCCATTAAAATGTGTAAGATTTAGAAGCTAAACTTGCTTCAACAGATTGATTTTCGCATGCTCTCAGTTTGTGGGTCATTTGTATGACAAATTATGTCACAAGACAATACACAGTACACAATGTTTTCAAGGATGCTATATGGAGTAACTCGGCATGGGCGGGGCTTAAGAGTGCTTGAGTTGAAATAATTACATAAGGATGTGGTTAGAGACAGTCAGATGGTCAGGAACAAAAATGACTTGAGGTGAAGGATGGGCTTTTCCATGGAGATATTTAGGAACTGTACTGTGTAAATGCATCTTCCCACCCTCTAATACGTATGTTGTAACCATTATAACTTAAGCCCACCAATCGGAACCGTTGTCTGGTATCGTTTGCAATTTTTTGTGTTTCTCCTTTGCCAACTGGTTACTGTTTGTGCCGCATTGTACTACTTTTTAGATCATTTCTGCCAGGGAAGCAAGTGCCAACTTAAGGAGGAGCTAGACAAGCTACAGTGTGTTCATGGTAGACAGGGAATGGTCACTCCTGTTTGACAAGGGGAATGGAATGGGTCAAAGATACCTAATGTCCTCCATCGTCCTCCAACTCTACTAAGTGCATGATGCGTGAGGTGAGAGCTTGTGCTATGATGTTCTCAGTTTCTTGATTAATTAATTCATTCAGTCTTTCATTCACTTTTTTTTGCTTAGATTGTGTTCATGCTTGTAGTTTGGTATTTTGGTCCAGATCAAAGTTATTTTGCATTTTGACATTTGTTGACTCAAGCAATTTTACCATTGTACCAAAGGCAGGCCAGTAAAATGAAACAGTCGGGATTTTATTGAAATTAGGCTTTACACCATCAGGATTTTTGGGGCCGATCAGCGAGTTTAAAAAAACGATAACCGATCCGATCACAAGATGGAGCAATGTGTCTATTTAAATGACCTGTTCATTTAGTGTATATACTTGTGTACTTAATTGCTCAAATTTTTTTATTTCCAATAAATAAATGTATCTTTGTTCATCTAGTTATGCCAGTGAGGAATAGTGACAGACAGAACAAATGAATGGTCTTCTATTCGATGGCAGGAAGTACATACAGTAATTAATGGAGCCCCTTTTTGTGACATTTTTGTTTGTTGGTGTGCCGTAGATTTTTCAATTGTAAAATATGTTCCTTGGCTCCATAAAAGTCAAACCAACATTGCGAGCCGTATCGTATTAAAAGTACGTGAACATACCTCAAGCAAGCCTGAAACGAACATCCTCTCCTGTCCTGAGCACCGGTGACCACCAACACACATTTTTTCCCCCCATTTTGTCCTTATAATACAGTCGGCCCGATCCACTCTTGTTGTCGTCGCCACGGTATCAAGTGTATCCGGTCGCATTTGAGTTGACAAGATAAAGCCCAATGATCATAAAAAACGGGATGCGGTGGTATCGGAATACAAGATTTTATTGCAATAGTCTGACATAGTGCAATCGTCAAAGAGCAAATTTGTCTTGTAGTCTGATTTACTTGTTGTCTGTCTCAGACATGCTGTCTGTCCCACACCGCCGAAGTTTTTTTTTTATAACTTTATTGGCCATCAGATGTCTTTTGCGGAGCGTCATGGATCGGATCGGCGAATTATGACATTAAAGCCGATCAGCCGATCATCATAAAATGCGACTTATCGGCCGTTACCGATCAGACCGATTGAAATCGGTGTAAAGTCTAGTAGAAATGTGCATAACTTCCACGTCACCCCTCCACTGGCTTTAGGCCCTTTTGGCCTTGAGGCCCAAGGTGCCCCTTTGTCTTTTTTTTTTTTTTTTTTTTTTTTTTTTTTTTTACGTGTGCATGATGTGTGTCAGCCTGTCTGGGGCCTTTCATCAATAAGAAATAATGTTAAAAAAGTTATATTATCATTTATTAAGGAATTAATAAAGTTATACGCCTTTAAATAGAGAGCGCCTGCATGTGAGAGGGGAGGGGCTGTGGCAAGTCTCTCCGCGTGCCTTACGTGAGCTGCTCATCCATGAGATTCGCGTTCATCAGAAATAAAAGTTCCACGTTTCACCAGAATCAGAAGCGCTGTAACAGAGCAAGAAAACATGGCACTACAGAATATTCGCCCTGCTATCCCTCACTCATACACACAAATCCAATTTTACAGCCATTAAAACTATTAAAATCATTTTTAACATGCAAACGACTTTCTGAGCTATGCTTGAATGCACAATATGCCATGACTCACACACAAACAATCTGACCGATCAAATGTTGGACGAAAAGTAAGAAATGTAAGTTGAGTAACTCTTTTCCATGTTAATGTGGACAATGTATGACGAATTAATAGGTCATGTTAACATGAGGAGGGATAATGTGGCGTGAGTCGGTGATTATGAAAAGTCGAGTGGTAAGGAGATGTCTGTGTGATTCGGTGGTCCACTCCACTTCAGACCTTACAAATCCAAAGTTAGTATTTGAATACACTAAGCGGAACGGTAAATGAATGGATGTGGTGTCATAAAGTCAAATTGTTGCATTGGGTCCAGCAGGGGTCCTGTGGCGCTCTTGAGGTGGTCCAGCATGATGGGTTCAAATGACTTCATGACCAGAGATTTCAGGGCAATAGGCCTGTAGTTATTCAGACCCGAAATTGCAGGTTTCTTGGGGACTGGGATTATGGTGGAGCGTTTCAAAGAGGATGGTACTTCAAACAGTGCCAGAGATCTATTGAAGATTTGTCTGAAGACTGGAACGAGCTGGTCCATGCAGACTTTGAGGCAGGATGGGGACACAAGGTCTGGGTCTGCCGCTTTGATCTTTTGTAGTATGAAGATGCATCTCACATACTGTTCATGAATGGTCAACGCATAAGTCAGTTTTTGTTCAGTCAGTCATATTTAAAAAAAACATTTCACAAATTCTGCCAGGGTATGTAAACTTATGAGCACAACTGTACATATATGCAGTTATACGTACCAGTCATATTGGAATGAAACTGTAGGCTACACTTTTTTTTACACCCATTAGGTGGCGTTGGCATTTTGGAAGTAAAGTGTACAGCTTTTTCATAACCAGTAGATGGCAGCATACATTTATAAAATGTGAAAGTTTTTTCCCATTTGCCCCTATACCAATGTATAATGCGCATTATTGACTTTTGACAATTCTTTTGGGAAAAAATTTGCCATATACACGAGAAATTACTGTAATAATCGCACAACACAACAAATCAAGAATGAAATTGCCAACACATCAATTTAAAAAAAAAAAAAATGTCCCCCTTTTTATCGATTTGTTGTTACAGCCCTATGTTGCAGTGTTTTGGGATCGAAACTTGTGGTATATTTATGGTTTAAACTACTGGGAATTGTAAACATTTGTAGTGAAGGCATCAATTGCTCGCTGTTTTTTGCTTATCGCGGCACGGTTCAGTCTTGGTTTTACTGTATCTGTAATTTTATCCAGCCCTGAAATTTGGTAGGAAGCCACCGTTCTGCACTCAGAATCATACACTTAAGCCTTAAGCTCCAATAATACTTGTCATAACCTTTATAAGTGAAACTTTTTCTCTTTTTTCAGTTCATTGATGCCTTACAATATGGCGCCACATTATGATGCCATGTTATTACCTATTGGACGCAGCTATCGTCAACCCACCTGCAAAAAAATCCGAAAACAAAACACATCAGGCTTCACCTTTACAAACAGTACTGTGGTTAGCTAGACCAGACTGGCCACTTGTTGTAAACGTCGCTATTAAACTGCCCTCACCTCCATCTTTTCACCCCCTCATTATGACGCCTGCAGCGTGAGTGCATTTCCAGTTGGCTTTGAGATATTTAAAAAAAGCGGGAAACAAGTTGAGACTGGAAGCAGCTCGGGTTGTCGGGGTGCAGATGCCATGTCTGAGTCATCAAGTTTCACAGTGAAACCAAGAAGTGTCACAATCAGCGGCATCCTCCATACACGTCCCACCCCCAGACTCGGTTTCCTTTCTGCGATCTCTTAACGCCTTATACGCCTCCCTTCCTCCTTTGCTCAATGAAGACATGTTGACTGTTGGAATAGTTGTAGTTTGGCGACAACTGTGGAGATTTGTTTTTTTGGGGGGGTTGCATCGTCCACGTTAACTCATCTTCTCTTTGGTGAGCATTCCTGTTCAGTGTTTTGATAACTTTAAGGTTTTAGGATCTGACTTTGGTCCGTACCGGAGTAATTCCCGCTCTGGTTGAAGGCTTATTCTTTGTGTTGCATGCATACTGACATTCAGTATGTGCACTGCAAACAGTTACACAGCAAAGATTGTCTCTTGTGTGATGTTGAAAGACTTTTTCCCATCGATCTTTAAAAGCCAGTGAAAAAGCTTTTTTTTTTTTTTACCAGAAAAGTGATGTCACTGCCATGTTTGCTTTAATTTTAAGCGTTTCTTTAATCACATTTGTCCATGCATTCCAACAATGTACTATTTCGACTTTGCTTTCACATATAGTATTTCTACAATAATAGGAGGGTCACAATACTTAAAGGGCCGTATACATAAGATGTCATGGTTGTTTAAACATACACTGTACATTTGAAAACTGCTCTCAAGAATACCTATACTCGACATGCAAACAAATGGTATGGTCGGTGGTGGGTGTGTAGTGTTTGTTTACAAAGTGACATCGGCGACTACTTGCCTGGCATACATAGAGCTAACAGTGGTTTCACCATTTCTGCATTTCTGTGTGAACGTGAAGCATTTTGAAAAGGATGCCGACTGTACTTAAAACACAAAGAAGAAAACATTTTTACTTGGTTGTTCTCATGGGAACATACTGTTAGTCTACTATAGCTGTACTGGTGGGGGTGTTTTAGTGTAGTTTTAGATACGATTGTATGTAATAAATAGTAATGTATATATATTTATGTTGCAGAAATATAATTTTTAGCATGTGTGTATACGTGTGTCTGTGTGTGTATATGCAACACGTTTAAAGAGAGAATGGGTGTGTGTGTGAGCAGATTTTTTTCAACATGTTTGGGCAGGTTTTTGCTCAAATTCCTCCATGACAAATGGGGTTTGAACCACTTGAAGGCACCTGTGGAGGGTTTGAGCGTGGGCCAAGAAATCCGTTGAAATGTGATCCATGACTGATCAATGAATATTTTTTCTTTTAGGCAGCAGTAAAGTGAATTCAGAATTTTTTTAGACAGCAGTAAAGTGAATTCAGAATTTTGTTTCTAGATACATCATTTATGTTTGCAGATAATTGTTGAACATATTTGCAAAGACTGTAAATTAGGTAGCACTGAATTGTGGCGGTATAGCGTAAAACTGTTTTTCACCATTTCAGTTTTCCTGATTTTTTTTTTCGGACATGATTACAGTTATAACACCACTAATCTGTCAGATAAATATTTGAAAGAAAGGTTTAATTACTTAAGGCCTACCGAGTGTGTGCGCATGTGTGAGCGTATGTATGTTTGTGTGTATGTGTGTCATACATCCAAATCAGTCGCCTTGCGGCGAAATTCGGCATTTTGAACTCAAAATAGGCCATTTACGTGAATTGAATAGATTTGATGACTTTTTCCTGGGTGGGGGTCGTCGTCGCTGAATAGGTCACAGGAGATGACGAGACTAGAAAAAACACTTCTGTCACTTCTGCTGCTAAGACGTGCTTTTACTCTATTACCATGATCTAAATGCCGCTCGCTACTTTTACTTATCAATTATTGCTGATTTATCAACTATTTCGTGCGTGAGACTACGACAATTCTTTTCCGGATTGAGAGTGCTTAAAGAGGAGGATGCTATTCACGTGACACAGCTTGAAGCAGGCATCAGATGCAGGTGGAGATGGGCCTGCCTCAAGTTGGGGGCCAAAACAAAAAAGCAAAGAAATGAGGCAAATTTAATTACAATCTTAAATTTGTACATCAACATGTACTTGAGCGGTGTAAATAAATGTTTTTCTGCGCGAAGAACATCTGTTTATTTTGCCGTATTGTTCTCTTCAGAGTCTTTCAGACGCGTGCCGCCCTTTTTCACCCACTTTTAATTAAATCTAAAAATAATAATACTGTCATTTGTCATTTTGATGAGTGACAATGCATTTGGTGAACCTGTAGTCTCAGTAATCATTTAATTCTCGCTGAACTCATCCTTTTGATGTTTCTACACCTGAATTGGAAATCAACTGTGGTGAATTCATTTGATTGGACATGATTTAGAACAGCAGCCACCCGTCTATATACTGTAAATGTCTCTTTATACTCCCGCGCTCACGCAGCCAACAACGCCAGCATTGCATCACTTGACCGACGAATTGGCCCCTCTGCGTAGCTTGACGCACACACGGCAAAAATTGTTGCTGCGCGTAGAACACCGCGGAGATCATCTCTCGTGATTGGTCCGTTTTACTCACATGCTGTGATAAACGTACTCAGCATGCCCCTTGGTTCTACATACCATCTATGCCGCCGACTGCTTGATCAATTTTGCTGCATAATTAAACGTATCATCTGGTCCTCTAGGTCCATTTGTTCGAGCAGACACTGTTCTACGGTCACCACTGTTGTTGCTTTGTTCCTTGTTACTGAAAGGAGAGTAAAAACAGCTACTGGAAATGGCCCAAAAAATGCAGAGGAAACTCCACCCTGTGGTGTCCTAGCCAATACCAGCTGTAGCGACACCCCCGACTTGGAGGTGAACTACAGTACATTTTCAAAACTGCGCACGTGGGTTGCGCTCGAGTATAAAGGCAAACTACGCGTGGGACAGCCGCAGTGACTTCAGTGCGGCCACCGCCCGCGCGAATATAAAGAAGCTTTTAGGTTCCAAGCTGACCATGAAGGTCAGAGCTCTTCATGCAGTTCCTTTTATCCCTCATGATTCTCATTTTCTCTGACACTGTGAGCTGAAAGGTCTTATATAGACAGGTGTGTGGCTTTCCTAATCAAGTCCAATCAGTATAATCAAACACAACTGGACTCCAATGAAGGTGTAGAAGCATCTCAAGGATGTTCAGAAGAAATAGACAGCACCCTAGTTAAATATATGAGTGTCACAGCAAAGGGTCTGAATACTTATGGCTGTGTGATATTTCAGTTTTTCTTTTTTAATAAATCTGCAAAATATTTTAACAATTATGTTTTTTTCTGTCAATAAGGGGTGTTGTGTGTACAACCCCAATTCCAAAAAAAAAAAAAAGGCTGAGAAAGTTGAGGAATTCTCATCAAACACCTGTATGGAACATCCCACAGGTGAACGGGCTAATTGGGAACAGGTGGGTGCCATGATTGGGTATAAAAGGAGCTTCCATGAATTGCTCAGTCATTCACAAGCAAAGATGGGGCGAGCTTCACCTCTTTGTGAACAAGTGCGTGAGAAAATAGTCGATCGGTTTAAGAACAATGTTCCTCAACGTAAAATTTGCAAGGAATTTAGGGATTTCATCATCTACAGTCCATAATATCCTGAAAAGGTGCAGAGAATCTGGAGAAATCACTGTTTGTAAGCGGCAAGACCGAAAACCAATATTGAATGCCCGTGACCTTCGATCCCTCAGGCGACACTGCATCAAAAACTGACATCAATGTGTAAAGGATATCATCACATGGGCACACGAACACTTCAGAAAACCAATGTCAGTAAATACAGTTCGGCGCTACATCCGTAAGTGCAACTTGAAACGCTACTATGCAAAGCAAAAGCCATTTATCAACAACAACCAGAAACGCCGCCAGCTTCTCTGGGCCCGAGCTCATCTAAGATGGACTGATGCAAAGTGGAAAAGTGTTCTGTGGTCCGACGAGTCCACATTTCAAATTGTTGTGGACGTCGTGTCCTCAAAATGGAAAAAAACTTTCACATTTATGAATGTATACCGCCATCTCGTGGTTATGAAAAAGCTATACACTTTAATTCCAATATGCCACCGCCCCCTAGAGGTTATGAGAAAGGTGTAGCCTACACTTTCATTCCAATATGACAAGGGTACGTACGTATGACTGCATAACTGTACAGTTGTGCTCATAAGTTTACATACATAATTTCTTTATGCTTGTGTTTTGTTGAATGATAATGATTTTCTGAAATGCTTGACCGTTTAATTTGAATCCCATTAAAATTAAATGAAAAGTGTTTCGCCTAGACCTTCATGTTTTCTTTAAAGAACTGTACCCATCTTACAAATTCTACCTGGGTAATCAAACATATGACCACAATTGTGTGTTTTCTCATTTATTAAATAAAAGTAGGGCTGTGAATCTCAAAATAAGAGCAAGTAAATAAAAAAGAAAGTATTATGTGTTCAAATAAAGTACTTGACTTCAGACTAATTATTTTGGGGGGGGGGGAACTAACAAAATACAGATAATACTTCATGTTTTGATGATTTGGATAGAAGCAAAATCATGCATGGTAAAAATGCATTATACATAGGTATAAGGGTTTTCCCGAATTTTTCAGTCAACTTTGGGGATGCGTATTATACATGGTTGGGCATTATACACGAGAAATTATGGTAGTCCTCAAGGACCACAAGAGTAGCTAGCGGGCCTCTTCTAAAAACAGCTCACCAATGATGGGACATTGTGATTTCCTAGGAGTGTTAATACTAGAAGTGATTACTTGAAAATGTGTCCTACCTTGTTAAATACATTTTCAATTAATAATAATTATTGTGAGAAATCGTTAAGGTGATCAGTCTTCAAATAGATGAATATCATCAATTGTTGAAAATATATAATCAAAGGTAATTTGATCAAATTTGTTATTTCAAAAGTGTGTATCAAACTGGTGTAGCCCTTCACATTATTCAGTACCCAAGAATGGGTTGGTGACCCCTGCACTAAACACATGCCCTACTGTGTCGCCAGTTGTTCAGCAAGTTCGGTTTCATGTTGTTTTATGTCTAGATGTGATAACGTAATGTCAACAATGAGAAATTATTGTGAGGCTGTGATATGAAGACTATCACATGGCTGTAACTCAGTGTGTCAATCAGTTTTAAAAGTAATATTGACAGTGATGGAGTTGAGCTGACAAGTTTTTTGTGAACAAGTGTATGCTTGAACGTGTGATTACAAAGTATTCTAATGTAATCCCACTTAATCAGATTAATTTGCACAACAAAATCCTGTTACACGCACACACGTTTGGTCACATGTGGACACAGAAAAGGAGTTTAGTTCTTTCTTCTGCTGTTTAAAGCTAAGCTTATTTAGCTTTAGATTTGGGAAATGGATCTTAAGTACACTTTCTCGTCATTATCGTCTGTAACTGACTGCAAGCCGCAACCCCCCCCCCCCCCCCTCCCACACACACACACAAAAGAGTCAAACAAGCAGAAAATCCTTGTGTTTCTGTGTGCGTGTTCGCGTGTGATCATAGCGCAATCACATGGTGCATCACACTCTTTTTCTTACTTCCTCTTCTCAACGTCTCCCTCTTTCTCATAATTTCTTCTCATCTTCTACTATTAATATTTCTGATATTTTACCCTACACCACATTCATGTTATTAGAGTAGAGGCCGCTATTTTAGGAAGTACAGTATCTTCAAAATGTGTGTGTGTGTGTGTGTCCGCCCCATTTAATCAGTAAAACAAAAACAAAAAAACATTTGGAGAGACATGGTCCCGTCCCCTACAAGTTTTTGGGGAAAAGCCTTGTTATTTTAAACAATGTTATGCTGCCAGATTATCAAAAAGAAAAAAAAATAAGAAAATTAATTAATTGAATTAATACCTTGTTGGAGAATAACCTGTAGTTTTGTAGTTGTTAATTCCTGTAAATTCCCTTTTAATGCCTAATTTATCAATACTATACAATACTACAAAGTCAAAATGTATGACAACCCCTCTATATCTATAGTACACAGGTCCGATTCCGGCCGAGCGAGAGGGTGAGCTGGCCATGGGGGTGGGTCGCAGTGAAGCCTCTCCGCTGAGCGGGCCAGTGGGGCAAGGCCTCAACACAACCCAGAATTCCCAGCGACCAAGCGCCTGCTGCTTCTGCTGGTGCTGCTGTTGTAGCTGTTCATGGTAGGACACAAAAAATGTACACACAATTTTGGGATGAAACAATCACACGAGTGATGGGCTGACGAAATCTATATTGAACAGTAATTTTTTTAATTGTTTAGCTCAATGACTCCCAAAGAGTGGCAAGGCCGGGTCCCTAGTGGTACAACAGAATCACTTCCTAAGTACAGTTCAGTTGTATTTAACTTGAGTTAATACATTTGCATTTAATATTTAAGTAGGGCTTGGCGATTATTGAAAAAATAATAATCACAATTATTTTGATTGACATTGAAATCAAGATTAATAAACACGATTATTCACTGATTTCAAAACTTAGTATTAAACCACTCAAAAGAACACCCCCCCCAAAAAAAATTATAACGTAAAATAATGATGTATTAGAATAATACCTATTACAAGGTTTTTACAAGGTACTTTTGTTGTCAATTCTTCAGCATGCGTAACACATACAGAGGGTTGAAATTACGATACTCAAGGGCCTGTGGTGCTACAAAAGACAGTACAAATAGTAACATCAATATAAAAATGAAATCAACTATAGTATATACAGTATAAAAAGTATTAATTGAATGTGCAAATATCAAAGGTCAGGTGACGTCTGCAACATAGTCAAGGTCAGAGAACCAGCGCGAATAAGACATTTACAAATTAGATGACAAAACCCCAATGCTGCAAAAGTGGTTAGTGCGACCCTGAGTCTGGTGTGTGTGAGTGTGATTGTGTGTGAGTGTGTGTGTGTGTGTGTGTGCGTGTGTTTGTGTGTGCATGTGTGTGTGTGTGTGTGTGTGCATCTACATGTTTGCGGGGCTTCAGAGTTCAGGTGGGCAGAATAATTTTTTTATTTTTTAATTATAATGTTTGATTAAATTTCAATTAATTGCCAAGCCCTATCTTTAAGGACTGTAAACTGTAAGGACTTTTAAATCTTTATTATGGTACAATTTTGAATTCACTTTGATGTGCAATACATTTAAATTGAGTCACTACTGAGGTACAGTTTATTTTCTTTTGTTTAAGCGCAATGTTAATGTTCAAACTAGGGGTGGGGTATACAGTATATCGAATATACTCCATATATTCGTGGGATATTGCTCGTGAGATGTATAAAATGACTATATCAATCGAGTACAAATCCTCACCTAATGTTTTCTGCTTTCACTCTCTGCTGGTGTGCCTTTCAAAGTTAGCAGCACACTCCACAGCCCATCCAGAAAACTCCTGTGCGCGTGCGTGTTTTTGTATCAGGTTAAAACTATCCATCCATCCATCTATTTTCTGAGCTGCTTCTCCTCACAAGGGTCGCGGGAGTGCTGGAGCCTATCCCACCTATCATCGGGCAGGAGGCGGGGTACGCCCTGAACCGGTCGCCAGCCAATCGCAGGGCACATAGAAACAACCAACCATCCGCACTCACATTCACACCTATGGGCAATTTAGAGTCTTCAATCAACCTACCCTGCATGTTTTGGGGATGTGGAAGGAAACCGGAGTGCCCGGAGAAAACCTGCGATTGGCTGGCAACCAGTTCAGGGTGTACCCAGCCTCCTGCCCGATGACAGCTGGGATAGGCTCCAGCACGCCCGCGACCCGAGTGAGGATAAGCGGCTCAGAAAATGGATGGATGGATGGATGGTTAAGATGATTCAAAAGTGTGGATAAGACAGTGGACACTTGTGTAGTCCATTGCTTTTTTTTTTTTTTTTTTTTTATTTATTTTTTTTTATTATTTTTTTACTGGAGATGTTTCTCTCACACACCCTGCTGTTGACACACCTTTAGTGGGTGTTGTCAGTGCATAGTGTAGTAACACCGTGTGTGTGGTTGTGTGTGTTAAAAGTTCTGTCACCAGTGGATTTATGTGTGTGTGTTTGTGTGTGTGTGTGTGTGTGTGTGTTTCCTGTCTGAAAGCCATCTTATCATGTCAGTCTTACCATCAGGAATGAAGATGAGAGGAGGAGGCACAGGAGGAAGAGGATATCACAGGACAACAAGATGGAAACAATACCAAACTGTGAAGCTTGGTGAGTCCACACTGAACATACTAATGTGGCGCATCAATGTTAATGCTAACTTTGAAGATGGGTTATGCATGGGCTAAGCAAGATTCCATTACATTTTGGTGTTGAGCTGGATATAGGAGGAAATAAAGGAATTTAATTTCACCATTTGAGTCATTAATAATGGAAGCATCTCTTATATTTGGATATTTTGCCTGTTCATCAAACTAGAAACCAGAAAGTGGTCTACTAACAAACAAACACAGAGACAATCAAAGACAAATACGGTGTTCCACAAGTTAACAATAAACAGTTTGACCTTGGTGGAGGTTTGCGTTCCAATAAGTGACTGTCAATTTCTTTGTTTTCATGTCATTCATGTACATTCCCCCTCATTCTTGACAATAGTGGGGTGACGAAAAAAGGTTGACAGCTATTCAATATGAGGCATATTCCCTTGTGTGCGCAAGTCAGGAAAGGTGCGCAGCTATTTCATATATCTAAAGCTATTTCAAGTAAAAAGCGGCACGGTGGACGACTGGTTAGAGCGTCTGCCTCACAGTTCTGAGGACCGGGGTTCAATCCACGGCCCCGCCTGTGTGGAGATTGCATGTTCTCCCCGTGCTTGCATGGGTTTTCTCCGGGCACTCCGGTTTCCTCCCACATCCCAAAAACATGCATTGTAGGTTAATTGAAGACTCTAAATTGCCCGTAGGTGAGAAAGTGAGTGTGAATGCTTGTTTGTTTATATGTGTGCCCTGCGATTGGCTGGCAACCAGTTCAGGGTGTACCCCGCCTCCTGCCCGATGATAGCTGGGATTGGCTCCAGCACTCCCGCGACTCTTGTGAGGATAAGCGGCTCAGGAAATGGATGGTTGGATGGATGGATGGATATGCATATGCATCAGATATGCATGAGACCTACTTCAGCAACCCGAGGATACGCGATGCTAGCATGTAGCTAAAGCCGGCCTCACAGGACTAGAACTGAGGCAGATGATGGCTGAATGCTTTTCTCGTTGAATGAAAACAATATTGAGAGAACACAATAATTTTCTGAAGGTTGGTGTAGCACTTTCAAAATCTACTATCAAGAGGCGCTTCCATGATTGCGAATGCAGACTCTTACCAATGATGTGCAAACCACTGCTAGCATTCAAGACAAACGCAAAGGCAGAAAACCAAAAACAACCAGTAAGTGAATATGGCTGCAGAGAAGGCCTGGTAAAGTATCTCCACAGAAGAAACTCACACATTGGGTGATGTCGATTGGCTCCCGACTTCAAACAACATTTATCCATCTTTTAAAAATAACGGTCATGGTTACAATTAATGTAATTTCTCGTGTATAATATGCATTTTTCCCCTAAAACAATTTATCTAAAGTCGATATCTTTATACATCGGTATAAGGAAAATCGAGAAAAAAAAATAAAAATTCAACTTTGTATTAAAGGTATACAGGTACCTAGGGGTTGTGAAAAAGGTGTGTACTTTTCATTCCAATATGATACGTAATGTCTAATGTTACAAATTGATATACAATAGTTTGTTGGGTTTTTTCACCCCACAGCCTTAATATATATATACAGTATATACCAACCAACAGACCAACAGTATTTATTAATGCAGAAATAAAACTAATGGGGAACAAAATTGCTTATCACAAAATAATTCACTTGTTTGACTAGAAAGGAAGTCTGCAATATGTCATATGCTAACCTGTCTCTCTTTGAATTTGTTTTATAACTTGGTATGCCAGATAGCTTTCTGACAAGCCTTGCAGATAAGCCTTGCTTAACCGTGCCTGTCGGCTACGTATGTAGGCAAAATAATTTCAGATGAGAGTGCGTGCATCTGGAAGGTCTGTGGGAGTTTGTTGACACATCTCTTTACTATATTTCTCTGTCCTGCACACAGGCCAAAAAATACCCACTGTATAGTTATATAGAGTGCTGTCGCTTTATTCTTCTTTTTTTTTCTTTAAACAGTACTTAAAAAAAACCTTTGATGGTATCGTTTTCACCAGTGAGCTACCACAGTACTTTTTTTTTGTGCCAGTACACCATACAACACTAGTCCATAGTAACTTTGTAGAGGGGTTGTGTATGGGCCAAGAAAGAAGCCATTACATTTTGGTCTTAATCTGGATAAAGTCACAGATACCGGAATTTAATTTAACCATTTGAATCACTATTAATGGAATTATTATTATATTACTGTCTGCCTGTTCATCATCCTCCACATAGCAGGAAGTAGGAAGTAACCAACGGACGGATAAATACAAATACAATGCTTCACAAATTAACAATTTACAGTTTAGCCTTGGTGGAGGTCTGTCCACTGAGTGACATTCCAGTTCTTGGTCAATTTGTTCATCAGTGTGCAGTCCCCTTCACACTTGACAGTAGTGGGGTGACCAAAAACAGGTTGTTAGTGATTGAAAAAGTAGGTAACCAAGTGTTTTTCCTGGCTTTTTTTTCCTTCTCAGTAGCACCAAACCCTCAGTGGAGGAAATGCAGCTCTGGTCTCAATCTTTCGACAAGCTGATGAGGAACCCGGCGGGTCGCAATGTTTTTCGGGAGTTTTTGCGCACAGAGTACAGTGAGGAGAACATGCTGTTCTGGCTGGCCTGTGAAGACCTCAAACAGGAAATTAACAAGAACATCATTGAGGAGAAGGTGCGCTCCATCTACGAGGACTACATTTCCATACTGTCACCAAAAGAGGTAGGAAAGTTGGCGAAACATAATTGTTACTCTAACTTCCTCCAAAAACACTAAACTGTCTTTATGATCATATTTGTTGAAGAATTGTATTGTTTACAACAATATGATTACAATAATACATTCACAATAATATGGACGTTAGGTTAATTGAAGATTATTTTGTTTACAAAAACCTGTATGTCACGTTCATCCAAGAGTAAAATACGTGTTGGAAGTTTTTTCAGTAATGTGAATGTGTTCGTTGAAGAATGTAATTCCATCCATCCATTTTCCAAGCCCCTTATCCTCACAAGGGTCGCGGGCCTCTATCCCAGCTATCATCGGGCAGGAGGTGGGGTACACCCTGAACTGGTTGCCAGCCAATCGCAGGGCACACATAAACAAACAACCATTCGCACTCACATTCACACCTAGGGGCAATTTAGAGACTTCAATTAACCTACCATGCATGTTTTGGGGATGTGGGAGGAAACCGGAGTGCCCGGAGAAAACCCACGCAGACAAGGGGAGAACATGCAAACTCCACACAGGCGGGGCTGGGGATTGAACCCTGGTCCTCAGAACTGTGAGGTAGACGCTCGGACCAGTCGCCCACCGCTTTTGAAATAGCTTTTGATATATGAAATAGCTGCGCACCTTTCCTGACTTACGCGCACGAGGGATGTATGCCTCGTGCCGTTTCCAAAAACATGTACCGTGCATCCAGAAAGTATTGACAGTCCTTTACTTTTGTAATATTTTGTTATTTTTACAACTTTATTCCAAAATTGTAGCCATTATTTATGATTTTTTATTAATTATTTATTTTAATTATTTTTATCCTCAGGTGGCACGGTGGCCGACTGGTTAGAGCGTCAGCGTTTTTTTTTTTTTTAATCAGTTTATTTGAAAGGGGACAATGCAATTTCATAAAACACATGAAATACACATGGTTAAAAAAGCCAGAATTAGCCAGAAGGCTAGTTTTCATCTGTCGTCCCCTGGGCATGATGTAAAAAAGCAGTAAAATACATCTACAAGACAATATAATACAGGATACATAATCAAAGACTTACTATACTATTAAGAGAGAATAAAACCAAAAATCATTTGATCATAACAAAAAAAAAAACATCATAACATACTTGTCTTTTAGTGTTGGCAGCTATAGGTGTTAACAAGCCACATTTTCAGTTTTTTTGTGAAGGCCTTGTATGTTGTAAGCAGTTTAACCTCCTCAGGTACTGAGTTCTACTCACCAGCGCTCCTCACTGACCAGGCTGACTTACTGAAAGTGCTCCTGCGCAGAGGAATGAGACAGTCACCTCTGACAGAGCCTCGAGTGACACGCTCAGAGCTGTTTCTTTGGCTGATGAACTCAGCCAGAGGAGCTGGAGCCAAATCATGCAGTACTTTATAAATCAAATTTAAATCTGCAAATATGTGAAGACTGTCCCAGTTTAAAAGACTCTATTTTTTTTTAAATTGCACAGTGATGATAGTGCCTTGTTTTTTTTTATCCATCACTTTAATTACTTGTTTGTACAAAACTTCCAATGTTTTTTTTGCATTCTGACCAGCCTGGGACCAACTGGTTATGCAATAGTTAAAGTGACTAAGAATCATTGAATATAAGTAAATTTTTGCAGCTTCAGTTGGCATTTCATTTCGAATTGCACGAAAATTTGCGAGGTTTAATTTGATATTTTTACACAATTTGGCAATATGGGCTTTAAAGGAAAGCTGTGAATCTATTATTAACCCAAGATATTTGTATTGGCTGACAATTTGCATTTTCTCTCCATTAACAAGTATGTCGGGGTCAGGTGATACTCTATTTGTTTTAGTGAAATACATGCCTACAGTTTTAGAAACGTTTAGCTGTAGGCAGCACTCCTGCAACCAAGTTGTGACACAGGACATTGTATTAGTGAGTTTAGCAGCAACAGTATCTTTGGAGTGACCATGAACAAAGAAAACCGTGTCGTCTGCATACATTAGGCACTCTGCTTCAGAACAAACACTCGGCAAATCGTTGATACAAAGACTAAATAAAAGGGGGCCTAATATTGATTCCTGCGGGACTCCAGAGGTTAGCCTAAGAGACTGATCTGCAGTTGTTAACTGATACAGATTGTGTTCGGTCATGCAGATATGATTCAATCCAGCTCACAGCTTTGCGAGAGAAGTTACATTTTGAGAGCTTGGTAAGAAGAACAGTGATTTACTGTTCTCCCCGTGCCTGCGTGGGTTTTCTCCGGGCACTCCGGTTTCCTCCCACATCCCAAAAACATGCATTAATTGGAGACTCTAAATTGCCCGTAGGTGTGAATGTGAGTGCGAATGGTTGTTTGTTAATTAATATATGCCATGCGATTGGCTGGCAACCAGTTCAGGGTGTACCCTGCCTCTCGCCCGAAGATAGCTGGGATAGGCTCCAGCACCCCTGCGAAGCTAGTGAGGATAATCGGTACAGAAATGGATGGATGGATGTACATAAGCACTAACAGCATTTACACAGTACAGGCACTTTGTTGATGCAATTTTGGCAGCAACTACAGCCTCAAGTGTTTTTGAATATGATTGCATAAGATTGGCACACCGACACTATATTGCCAAAAGTATTCGCTCACCTGCTTTGACTTACTGTATATGGGTGTTTATTTGATTTCGGGCACTTTTGATTTTCGTTTTTCTCAAAAATAAAATGTCACAAAAACTATATATACCTACTTTACCTTAATTGTAATCTTTCTATGACTCAGAATCTGTTCATGTCCATATATATTGATTTAAGATTTGTTTTGAAATTTGGTCTTTTTGGCAGATACCCTCGAGAAATGTCATTACTGCCACAATGGCATATTGATTAAAAATTGATTAATCTTGTGATGGTAATGACATGTGATGGTAATGACATTTCAAAGTTTTTAGCTAACTATGCTATGCTGGTATAGTTATCTTTTTTCTTTTAGCTAGCTAGTCCTGTACAACATTTTATATGATTATCAAGTTTTTACAGGAACATTTTTAAACATATTAACACTACAAGTCGTTTGGTAATGGCATGCAATAAAAATATGATGTGACTTAAGGGTACAAATGAGGAAAAAACGTACTCCTCCAATTATCAAAATGTCTGACTTCTCTCTGCCCAAGCATGTGCTTGAGTGACAAGACAAAATGACACAGGGAATTAAAGAATCAGATTTTGAATAAACTGTATTGATCTAAAAACAGTCAATTTGGCGGTAATGACAGCAACTTTAAGGGACAGACATATTTTAGTAAAAATTAAAAAACTGAATTTGAAATGTTTTGTATATATGATGAGAAGTCATTAATTTTACTATATTTTAAGGAATTTATGGTAAAGGTTGCACCATTTTCTTTTAGCTAGCTAACGATAGAGCTTCATATATCCAAACCCTGTGCTAGGGACAGGGTGAAAACAGTAAAATACCACCATAAAACTGCTAAAAAAAAATGTCAAAATATACTAATATTAACATGACATTTTAGACAAAAGTTATAATTAGGCACGCCCACTGCTGGTTATTGAAAAAAATATATTTAAATATATGTTTTCTTTAAATTGTACATCAAGGACACAAAAAGGCCCGTAATCAACTAAACACCCACATACTGTATGAACTTAAGTGACATCCCATTCCTAATCCACAGGGTCCAACATGACGTTGGCCAACCCTTTGCAGCTACAACAGCTTCAACTCTTCTGAAAACGCTTTCCACAAGGTTCAGGAGTGTGTGTAGGGAGTCTTTGTCCATTCTTGCAGAGATGCATTTGTGAGGTCACAAAGTGACGTTGGAAAAAAAGGCCTGGCTCTCTCTCAGTCTCCGCTCTAATTGATCCCAAAGGTCTTCTATCAGGTTGAGGTCAGGACTCTGTGCACGCCAGTCAAGTTCATCCACACCAGACTCTGTCATTCATGTTTCTATGGACGTTGCTTTCTGCATTGGTGCACAGGCATGTTGGAAGAGGAAGGGACCAGCTCCAAACTGTTCCCACAAAGTTCAGAGCATGGAATTATCACAAATCTCTTAGTATGCTGAAACATTCAGAGTTCCTTTCACTGGAGCTAAGAGGTTAATATTTTGGACATTTCCAACTTTGTGGGAACAGTTTGGAGATGGCCCCTTCCTGTTCCAACATCAGTGCACAAATCAAGGTTCATAAAGTCAAGGATGGGAGAGTTTGATGTGGATGAACTTGAATGGCCTGCACAATCCTGTCCTCAACCCTATAGAAGACTTGGATGAATTAGAGCAGAGACTGAGAGCCAGGCCTTCTCCCCAAACATTAGTGTGTAACCTCACAAATGCGCTTGTGGAAAAATTGTCATAAGTTCCCATAAACACATTCCGAAACGCCTTCCCAGAAGAGTTAACGATAGTTATAACTGCAGAGGGTGGAGTAATGTCCTATAAAACCCTATGGATTAAGAATGGGATGTCACTCAAATTCATATTTGAGTCCTGGCAGGTGAGCGAATACTTTTGGCTATAAAGTGTATTTTGGGCAGATATGCGCATTCCTCTTTGCAGCACCTCTGGATGGGGAACATCAGTGCACAGCCTTTTAAGGAAATCCCAAAAGATGTTTAATCGAATTCAAGTCACTGTCCCGCGATGGTCTCCACATTAGTGACAAGAAACAATACTGCTGTTAACTGTCTCTGTAGTGTGTGTGTGTGTGTGTGTGTGTGTGTGTGTGTGTGTGTGTGTGTGTGAGTGTGAGAGAGAGAGAGAGCATGCATGGGTGCGTGTGTGCGCGCCCGCGCATGTGTAAATAGGCATGGAAAGCAGTAAATAATGTAGTTGTTGTCATGGCCCTCTGGCTTTTTTAGGGATGTGCAGATCCGATCAAGTGATCGAAAATCAGGGTTGATCACGTGATTTTCATCTGATCAAGATCAGGTGAGAAAAGTCGGTTGTATTCGTTTTCGGAGATTTTAAATGTCACAAAGTGACAAAATCATCCAAAGGTATAAAGATCTTGCCAAATGGAACAGTAATAGCTTTGTTTTATATTAAACAAGGTAACTTTTCAGGGTATTTTTAGTACCGATATAATACAAGTGACTGAAAGAGACACGGAGACTCTGTGTGTTGTGTGTGTTGTCACACACACACACACGTACACACACAAACACAGCATCTGCTCTCCCTGAGGGTGCTTCAAATTGTTTAAAGGTCATAGGACAAAGATTTTAACATTTTTCTTGATAACTCTAGAACCCCATTACAAACCACATCTGCCATTTCAAAGTGATTATATGGCGGATAAACAGCAGTTAAATCGATAAATATGATGCGGAATGCGACTTCTGCTTTTTGCATCCCGCGCCTTCCGGTCTTTGTCTCTTTCCGGCGCTGTGACGTCACACAAGCCAAACATCCTGTCGTATGATTTAACGATGTCACGAAGATTTATTGTGTGGCATTTGATTGTAGAAATGGTTCAGGCAGCGGCAAGAGGTTTTTTTTTGGCTTTCCAAGTGAAGAAGGAATACGTGACCAGTGGATAGTGAAAGTCACTAAGACAGGGGAAGAAACTCAGCTATGGGTGCCTTACAAGCATTCCATCCACTTATCCTCACAAGGGTCGCGGGAGTGCTGGAGTCCATCCGAGCTATCATTGGGCAGGAGGCGGGGTACACCCTGAACTGGTTGCCAGCCAATCGCAGGGCACACATAAACAAACAACCATTCGCACTCACATTCACACCAACGGGCAATTTAGAGTCATCAATTAACCTACCATGGTGGGAGGAAAGCGGAGTGCCCGGAGAAAGCCCATGCAGGCACGGGGAGAACGTGCAAACTCCACACAGGCGGGGCCGGGGATTGAACCCCGGTCCTCAGAACTGTGAGGCTGACGCTCTAACCAGTCGTCCACCGTGCCGCCTGTAATAAAAACAGGTGGAATTTATTTTTTTATTTTATTTTTTATTTTGGTGGGGGGGTATTCACCTTCAATATAACGAAATGAGATAAACAAAATGAGAATGAAACTTATACACAATTAAATAGACGAAGAGGAGCATTCTGAACTACGTACAGTACTTTAAAATCAGCTCACCTCAAGTCTCTCTCTCTCTCTCTCTCTCGCTCTCCTCTCTCTCTCCCTCCCGTTAATAACTTGACAACTAACTTTAACATGGTAAAACAGATTTCAATTTAAAGAAATTCCCAATTAATATTATTACAAATGATAATACCAACTCCTCCCTCCTCTGGCTGATTGGTATACCTGACTGCTTGCTCACTGTTGGGGTAGTGGCAAATTTGTTGACGTGACCCCAGAGAACTCTGGAAACATGTACAAATGACCAAAACTGTCCAGAACACAGGGAAGAAGAAAAAAAGAGGCAAAATGTGAAAAAGAGAGGTCAAGTAGCTGCTACTTTTGGTTTGTCCCATATGATGTCACAACAGCAAGTTACTTGGATGATTTGTGTGGCAGTAACGATACAGTAACGCAAATCATTTTTTTTTCCTATTTTATAATTTTAAATTGTGTGGCATGTTATAAATTAAAGGCAATGTTAAAAATTATTGGTATTCGACATTGTTGTAAACTTACGTAAATTGGAGGGAGGCGCCATATAAAATCTCACCGTGGGCGCCACATTGACTGCCTGTAACTGTGTGTGTGTGTGTGTGTGCAGCCATCGCACTACAGGAAGTCCTCGAGTTATGACGCACTCGACCTACGACGTCTCGACTTTACAACGCCCGTGCCTCGTCCGCCATTTTGTCCCCAGCACCATAGTGTTTCTGCTTAGCTAGTGCATAGTGCTTGTCTGTATTTGTGCGGCGGGAGTATCTTTGCCTTTTTCGCCCTCCTCTTTTCACACTCTCAGCAGTAATGGTAAGTACAGCATCTTATTTTTTAATTTCAATGTATTTTAGTTTCTTTATACGAAATGTTAACCTTTCCTGCTACGGTCACCTGACCATGGTCGGGAGACGCAGGGGTTAACTACCTTCTCTCGTTGCACAGCTGAGCTGGGTGGCGGCAACAATAAAGGCACGAAGCATCGATTTGTTGCTTTAATGGCTTTATTAACTCCTCTGCACATTCAATGTCAACGGGTCCTCCGCTAATCGCTACTCTTCCCCGGTCGTCGTCACTACACTTGCTACTGTACACACTCGCACCGGCGCGCACTCCTTCCTCCTTCGCAGTCCTGTCTCACTCACACATCGACGCCCACACACACTGAGCTTGCTGTCACAATCACGTGGGACAATACCCGTAACAGAAGTATTTCACCGTAAATTTCGACTTTAGCGGTGAAATCCGACTTACGCGGAAAATCGTGTTACGTCGCCAGCGTAGGAACGGAACTCGTTCGGAAATTGAGGACTTCCTGTATTGTGAATCACACTTGGGTTCAAAGCAGGACACGCCCCACTGCAATATGATTGGCTGCTGCAGCCAATCATATCCAGCCTGGCTGCAGCAGCCAATCATGTTGTAGCGGGAGCATGTCCTCTTTAGGACTAAGGTGGAACTCATAATAATGTGTTGTATAGGGGAGGGGGGGAGCAGAGAGAGACAGGAGAGAGAATTTACTGGGTTGCTTGATTTGAAATTTCCAAATACCATTATTTTTGCCTTTGTTAAATTTATTGCTAACTTATTGTCATCAAAACAAGTTTTTACTTTGCTGAATTATAATGTAATTATCTCTTATTTGCTGCTTTTTTTTCACCAGAAAATGAGATATTTGTGTCATCTGCAAACAATACAAAATTCATTAATTGGGACACATGACATAAATCATTAATATATAGGTTGAACAATTTTGGTCCCAACACCGACCTCTGGGGGCTACCACACACAATGTCCAAGCATTTGGAGCTAAACTCGCCCAGCTTCACAAATTAATGCCTTTTTTTGAAATACCTTTGGAGCCAATTCAAGGTTACACCCCTGATCCCATAGTGTTCCAATGAACTGATCAGTCTGTCATGATTTATGGTATCAAGTACACTTTCTGCCCCTACACACACAAGGACACGGGAATATCTTTTTAGTGTTCTTTTTTTTTTTTTTTTAACTCATGTTTTAACTGTTTGGCCTTGGTTTATTGCTGGTCGCTTTATGAGGTGACATTGTAGTTATAGATGGTCATTAGAGCATTAATAAAACTACCCTACAGACATCTACAGTTGCACAGTACTGTACATATCTGTGAAAATATGTACTTGACCACAGTTGAAATTCATTTGACAAAATAATAACGTCAAAAGTTCTAAAACAGTTACGATAATTCATTTATTATACTGAATTTGATCTCAAACTCGGTGATTAATTGCTGCTGGATGTGTATGGAGTGAAATTTACATACTCGGATTGTCATGTTAATTTGATTTATATGAGGCATTTATTTTTTTCCCCAGTGTGGAATAATTATAAAAGACAGGTACATGAAAACCTTCTGCCCACAATAATTGAATTTACATTGATTTGGAATCAAATCAATACAGGTTCAATATTATACTTACAGTACAGGCTCAAATATACAGTATACAGTAAACGCATTCACGTACATCTCTAACTTCTAGCTCGTGATTGACTGCAGCTGGTAAATTCTGTTTGCTAGAAAAAAAGGGTTTGAAAGCACTTATTCGATCGGCCAAATGTCAGAATAATGGAAAAGTTCAATGGAGTCAGGGAAGATCTGCAGCGAGACGACAGAACACAATTAGATGTTCCAATAGGACAATAATCCTGAACACAACGTCAAAACTGGTTTTGGAACGGATAAAGCAACTTCTGGAATGGCTTTCTTATACACGACGTCCACAATTTCCAAAAACAATTTGAAATGTTGGACCACAGAACACTTTTCTACTTTGCATCAGTCCATCTTAGATGAGCTCGGGCCCAGAGAAGCCGGGGGCGTTTCTTGGTGTTGTTGATAAATGGCTTTTGCTTTGCATCGTAGAGTTTCAAGTTGCACTTACGGATGTAGCGCCGAACTGTATTTACTGACATTGGTTTTCGGAAGTGTTCCTGAGCCCATGTTGTGATATCCTTTACACATTGAGGTCGGTTTTTGATGCAGTGCCGCCTGAGGGATCGAAGGTCACGGCCATTCAATGTTGCTTTTCGGCCTTGCCGCTTACATGCAGTGATTTTTCCAAATTCTCTGAACCTTTCGATGATATTATGGACCGTAGATGATGAAATCCCTAAATTCCTTGCAATTGTAGTTGAGGAACATTGTCCTTAAGCTGTTCGACTATTTTCTCACACACTTGTTCACAAAGAGGTGAACCTCGCCCCATCTTTGCTTGTGAATGACTGAGTAATTCAGGGAAGCTCCTTTTCTACCCAATAATGGCACCCACCTGTTCCCAATTAGCCTGTTCACCTGAAGGATGTTCCAAACAGGTGTTTGATGAGCATTCCTCAATTTTCTCAGTCTTTTTTGCCACCTGTCCCAGCTTTTTTGGAACGCGTTGCAGCCATAGAATTCTCAGTTAATGATTATTTGCTAAAAACTATAAAGTTTATCAGTTTGAACATTAAATATCTTTTCTTTGTAGTGTATTCAATTAAATATAGGTTGAACATGATTTGAAAATCATTGTATTCTGTTTGTATTTATGTTTAACACAACGTCCCAACTTCATTGGAATTGGGTTGTACATTTAACCATATATTAGTAGGTGAATGCTGTAATTAAACCTACATGTAGAATTTGGACCCTGTGCGGATTTGAGAAAATACAAGAAAATTCTAATTGGTACACCTAAGTCTTGTTTTTGAAACTGGCTGTATAATCATTCCTTTGTGGAAAAAGAACAGTTCAAATAAATAATTCAAGCCCAAAATTACATTTATGCCCATCATGAGTGTATGTAACCGCCTGACAACACCTGTTTATTGTACTGCGTGCATTAAACCACACAGGCAACCAGACAGGCAGAGATGCAGACGAGGAGAGAAGTCAGAGTGTTTGATGCTTTGCTCGTGGGTACCTCAAGAGTAGTTTGGATGCATACTCGCATCACCCCAACAACTAGTTGCAATTTCTTTCCATCGACAGGTGGATTTGAATCGTGACCCTTACGGATGAGCTACTTGCCGCCTCAATTTGACATTTGAAAAAACGTATTGACCCTGTGCGAGTATCGACTTGAGGTGTCCAAGATGTGGAAGTGTTCTTCCTCACCGAGCTTGTTGATTTTCTTTCCAGGTGAGTCTGGACGCTCGCGTACGGGAGGTGATCAACAGGAAGCTGCAGGACCCGACACCTCAGACTTTCGAGGACGCCCAGTTGCAGATCTACACACTGATGCACAGGGACTCCTACCCACGATTCCTCTCCTCCACCATCTACAAATCACTCTTTCACGGGAACTCACGGAGCTCCTCTGAGTCCTAGTCCAGCACTGTCCTACACGCTTCCCTTCTGACCATTTCTTATCCCTACAGGTGATACTGCCCTTACCCCAAATCTATGCCATGACTGCCAAGACTTTACAATGGCCAAGACACCTCAAGTCCGCCTCTGTCCCATCCACCCTCTTGTGCATTTCCCCTTTTTCACATTCACATCTTCCTTTTTAGTCTGTTTTTTCATTCTCTTACGTTAAGGACAAATCCAAACCAGAGGTACTCTCACAAAACCATGAACAATTGATTGATAAGGCCAGAGAGCATTCAGTCTAACCACGTTACACAGCCTCTGCCCACTGTACTTGTGGCAGTGCTTAAATGATTGTTTGATGATTCTTTTTTATGTTTTAGAACTGGAACTGACCCCTGCTTGTCGGTGATGACACCTTGTCATCTGACATACTTTTGATAGTCTTTATAAACGGTACGGAACATTTTTAGTCAATCCGCGTGAATTAGTGCTTCATATTTCCATGTTTGAGGACAGCATGTCGAAATGAAGAAGTTGCTAACTTCGTTGAGCTGAAACTGAAGGATTCTGCCTTATACTGCATTGACTCACGGTCGCCAACCAGTGGAATAAAGTTGTATTACAAGAGAAGACCCACCAGCGCTACGGTAGCTTAGTGAGGCTATAATTAATGTCAATACAATGTGTACTGTAATGGAGCTAAAAGTACCCCCAGACACAAAGTATTAATGTAGTATAATACTATCATTATAGTATTTAAATTTAGAATAGTATTATTCAATGCGGGCAGCATTGTGGTTGAGTGGTTAGCACGCCAGCCTCACAGTTCTGATGTTTGGCATTCAAATCTCAGCCCTGGCCTTCCTGTGTTGAGTTTGCGTGAGTTTTCTCCGAGTACTACAGTTTCTTCCTCCATTCCCAAAACATACGTTAGGTTCACTGAAGACTCTAAATTTGGGGGTTTTAAATGGAGCCTTCTATTCCAATTAGAATTGGTTTAGAAGCCCAAACTGAGTGAAAATGCTCCATATAAACACCTCAATTGAAATAAACAGACCGAATCCGAATGGACTTTCATTCAGTTTCACAGGGGCGGAACATTCCTTTTGCCAAACCGATCGGAATTCAAATTTTATAAACCATGAATTGGAAAGGAGCCGGGCTGCGCTCTGTCTGTGCATGCTCTCTGTTGACGTAAATGTGCGGTGACGTCATCGTTTACACACGGAAACAAGGCGCCTCCCAACCAGAGCTCTTATGCGACGGATATCTTTTGAACTACATGCAACTTGTTTTGCTCAAGCTGTTGTAGAATCCCAACTGCTGTGATAAATAGACGACGGACCTCCATCTTGATAAAATGACGTTCACGACGAAGTGCGCGTGTCACACGGCTGTTCCGATTAAATGTAATGCACATCATGTATATATCTGATCGGAATAGATCACGTCACATGTAAACAGTTGACCAGAGATCTTCAACTGGAATGAATTCAATCGGAATGCCAAAAGATCTGCACGTAATTCTGGTTATTGTCCAGAGGTGTTAATGACAGTGTGAATGGTTGTTTGTCTCCGCATGTGCCGTGTGATTGGCGGGCGACCAGTCCATTTGAATTTGTTTCCTGGTGTCTCACACTTTCCACACTCTGGGATTATTATTTATTTATTTTTTTTAAACAAAAAAAAAAAAGAGGACAATCCTTTGTGGACTCAACTGGGCCAACATTGATGCAACACACACGCTGCAATAAAAACTGGAGTTCACACACATGCACACGCATATACGCACACACACAGTATTTATAGCACCATACATCAGAGGATATAAACATTTTTTTAGTAAGACTAATATAAAACTGAAAACTGTCTAAACCGCTAATGTTGAAAATATTTTTTTTTTTTGCTCAAAAACCTTAAGTGCGTTGATGCAGATACACATGCATAGTATTTATATCACCATACTTTAGGAGACTTGACGATAGTATATTTATTTATTTATAAATACATCGGAACCTCTTTGGTCGAACACAATCCGTTCTGGGATGCCGGTCAACCTCCTATTAGTTCAAAGTTCAGAACAATATTTCCATCATAAAACCTCTATTAACTGTACAGACAAGGGTTTAGGTAACGTTTTAACATTTTCAACCATCGTACAAGTATAAGAATATGTTAACTACAATTAATATTCAAACTCCACAAAGGTAACAGATGACTGATAATGGCGTAATAAATAAAGTTGTAGCAGTAGCTACACACAAGTGTACCAAAAAAAAGTTCTAAACAGTAAAATGTAAAAATAATACCTCTGCCTTAACTTTGGTAACAAATGACTCGGGCATGTATGATGACACTGGAATCTGACTGGCATAAATATGAGGCCAACTTGACATAACGGTTTATACAATTTTCTAAATTCTTCTTTTCCCCTCATGTTCTTCTTCTTTCAACACTCCTTATTTAGGCTGCTACTCCTTTTCGAATAAGTGTCCCCAGAAAAGCCAAATGAACAACACGCAGTTAATCCTATGATGCTCACTGTAATGAGTTTAAGTTGACCTCTTGCGAATAATTCGTGACTCCCGTTGGGATTTTGAGGATGTTCAACTGGAGAGGTTCCACTGTGACAATTTGTGTCTGAAGCCCACCAATGGGCTTCAGTTACAACATGTTGGGAAGTGTCTTCATGTTAAACGGGAAAACTAAACTATTTCTCAGCAGCCTGAACTAAAATTGTTTTGTTTTGTTTAGTTGCGTATTTGTAAGTATAGTGATGCAAAAACACACGCACACACCAGGGTGGCCTACCTGGTTGCTGCTGCTGCTGACTTTTCACCTTTGACCTCACCACTGTTTGCCGCCGGCTCCTGATTGGCTGCCTGCGGGCTCCGAGCTCAACCGGGGTTGGTCGATTCAGGTGCATAACTTAAACATACGCTGACCAGCCACAGCTTTGTTAACACTTGCAAAATATGATCTCTCATACAAGAGCTGTATCAAATATTGTGCCTATACAAAGATAGGAATGTTCAGTTTTGATTGACACTGTCAGTGATGTATTGATTTAACAATTGAAAATCTTCATTATTGTGTTTGTCATTTTCAATGGTGGGGAACTGCATTAGATCATAATGACAGCTGTGTATATTTCGCTTACTTCATCGAGACATTGCTCTCTGTGAGCATTTTTACCTTGGTGAACCAGAATTTTGAATATGGCGCATGTATATTATACAGTACTGTGCCATTGGTCATGATGCTCCGGCTGGTCGGTGACGCGTCATGGGAAATGTAGTCAGTGTGTGGAGGCAAAAAATTAAAAAGCCTCATGTTTAACTTAACTGGCCACTAAATGCATTTATCTTGGTATTGTTCATGTTATTTATTTTGTTGAAACACTGTGATTTTATTTGTGCATATATAAACAGGAAGCCTTGAACATCCAGCTTAAAGCTGCGTTTGTTTCGTGGGGTGTTACGTTCTGTTTTGTGATTCTGTCATTTGTCCATTTCTCTTTCGTGGGTTATGAAACAAACACTATCAATGCCAAAAGCTAAGTTAGCACAATACACAGAATATACCAGGAACCACCCAACCTTATAAAAACATGCATGTTAGGTTCACTGAAGACTAAATTGTCCAAAGGTGTGAATGTGAATGGTTGTTTGCCTACAAGTGCCACGCGATTGGCTCAAAAGTGAGGAGTGCTACCTTGTCCGCAGTTTGTGGGCCACGCTGTAACACTCCACCAAGTAGCGTCTTCAAGGGACTGTTTTGGGAAGGGGCCCAGGGGGTTTAGATAGTAGTGTATTATAACTTGCTACAAACAACTGCGCAAAGTTAGATGAAGTCGTGGACTTGCGCTTGATATTGTGTGCTGGAAAGCGTGGTAAAGTGTGAATGAGACTGCTATTTGCATTCAGCATTGAGAGTTCAATTCCATCGGGAACAAAAGACAAGCAGCAAATACAAATTCCTCAGTGTGCATTTTTAATGGGTTCTTGCTCGTCACATGTGGGACCGATACACAAAGTTTCCAGGAAATCGGGGTGTCACATTTGTGTGATCCAGCTAACCCAGTGATTCTCAACTGTTGGGTCGGGCAGGTAGCCAAAACAATTATAGGGGTCCTCAGGTTTACGAAGGTAACAACATGGTTCATGGTTAAGAACAATGCACAATGTATCATACAGAGTTCCCATATACAGTAAATTAAGTGACTATCCTAAAAAGAAGAGCTCAATGCCCAGATATATGCCAAATTTGGTGGCCATTTTCTTTGCAGTAGTGATATTTCATTTTTCTCTATTCATCTTTTGTACATGTAGTTGTCATGTTTAGAATGGTTTCTTATTCGTGTTATAAAAGGCACTTTTAACATGTAAGCATGTGTGGTTAAAAATATGATACACATAAGTTTTGAAAGGCTATTTTTCATTGTTCTTAACCTCCATAAAAGTGGGTCACGATTTAGCAACAAAATGAAAATGCGATTCCCGGGGGGACAACAGTTGAGAACCACTGAGCTAACCAAAAACCTACAGCCATAGAAACGCCAATAACATAACTAACAAAGCCAGTAAGGTGATGTAAAGCGTCACAATTCTAGCTCAAATGATATCTGTTGGGCCATTACATCGTATGTGCAAATATACACACTGTTAATGGATGTATTCTTTTGACATGCCAAATGTGAAAACTATTATTGCAGTTTGAAGCAAAGGTGAACATGACTTGAGGAAACGCTCACTGTTGACACAACACTAGCACACTACCGTACTAAACACAGTCAATTCATAGTTCTCCCACATTTTTTCCCCCACAGTTCACTGTAACCTGAGCTTTGTTTGAGATTATCCCCATGTATCTCACACACACACACACACACTTATTCAAACACACGCACGTAAAACACACACACAAGCACACGGGGGTTCAGTCCCTACAAAACCCTGTTCTGGATCCTAAAACAAATAAGAACACTTATCAAGCATATTTATATGAATAACTTATATTTTACTCACTTGTTGAAGCAACTTCTGGATGATTCATTTAGTTTTAAAGTACAAAAATGTAATTTTCTTCAAAATAAATTACAAAAAAGACAACCATTTTGCATCCTCACTAAAATGTCTTTGTCCAAACCAATTGGAATATTTGCCATAATGTGATTAGAATAATCATAATTTTCTTCGGGTGAATTATTGGGGACCACAATTATTGTTGAGTTAGGTCTGACAGCTGTTTTTACCAAATTGTTAGGTGCGGGATCCAAAATTGATCTTAGTTTTTCTCAATCACGTCAAGTTTTTGAACAAAGTAAGAACAAAGTGGAACAAAGGAAATATATACCCATGTAAATAAAACACTAAGATTGAATAATTACAAGCTTTGAAAACAAAACAAAAAACAGCATCAAACGAAATAGAACTTACAACGGTCTGCCCATGGTTACAAGTTTAAGAGAAAAGCCAGCACAAATCCTCTTAATATTACTACTATGCTAGCTTTCTGTTTACAGATATTGATAGAAGTGACCTATTGGGAGCTGCACAGTTTGTTTTAAAATCTTTTTTTTTTTTTTTTTTTTTGTAAAAAGCTGTGCTGGAATAGCAGTTCATCAGGTGCCAGAAATTGGTCAACTCCATCCAACACAGATGTGAAGCGGTTCTCGGAAACAGTAGTTATACTGTACATTTAAACATCATCGTAGTACAGTCATAGAGGAAATGTTTGATATTATAAAGAAACACAAAGATTTTTCTTTTTTTTTTTTTTTTTTTTTTTTCTAGTATGTGCAGTGTTCCCGATGTGAAAATAAGAGCTATTATGTTATGATTTTGATCTTTACTCACTTTTATAACACTTTATGACTCTGAACACAGCTGAACTTCAACACTTGAATGCCACTTTGCTGACTTCTACCTTGTAGTATTTTTTTTTTTTTTCCCCCCAACTCCATTTCTCCAAACAGGCTGGCCCGGTTCTGTGACCTCAGAGTGTTTTGTCCCGAAATGCCTCCTTGACATCACACAGGACCCAAGTACCAACCTCTTCCTCATGCATGCTCATGTATGGAAAGAAGCTCAGTCGTGTTTCCACAATAAACACACAAGACACAAGTGTCACCCAGTCTCATCCACAAGTCTTCGACTTGAGCTTGCTGACCTGTGCAAGGGTCAATCTCAACTCCAAATGATGCCGGCAGAGGGTGCAAAAGAACTCATACTTGAGTGTCAAATACAGATACTTGTGATAAAAGACTGGTAATATTAGAATTTAATTCCTTTATGTAACAGTAAAAAAGTACTCAAATGTATAAAAGTACTTTTTTTTTTTTTTTTTTTTTTTTACTGTCAATTATTTACAATACCCGTTTTGTGCAGGGCGGAAACTAAAGTCAGCAGACAAATAAATACTCATGTACAGATAACTGAAAAATCTACTTAAGTACAGTGGGAGGACAAAATGTGACCCTTTGAATTTTTGGAATTTCTGGATAAATTGGTCATAAAATGTGTTCTGATCTCCATCTCAAGAATAAATAGTCTGCTTATACCACACACACACAAAACATTCCTATTTATGTAGAAAATAACGTAAACATTTAGAGGTGAGGGAGGAAAAGGACCTTTAATGAGTTACCTAATACCTAACCCTTTAATTTAATAGCTTGAGCCTCCTTTGGCACCAATAACCTCAACCAAACATTTTCTGTAGTTGCAGATCAGACATGCACAATCATCAGTCACCAATCCTCTTTACAAAACTGTTGCAGTCCAGCAAAGAATCCTGGGATGTCTGATGTGAATGGCTCTCTTGAGGTCTATGCAGCAAAGTTGGAAAATCAGTTTAGCGCAAACGACTCAAAATCAGTCTGGCATGCATTCCAATCGCTGACTAATTACAAGCGACGATCCCCCCAAGCTGAGAACAATAGCACACTAGCCAACGACTTGAATACCTTCTACTGCAGATTTGAAAAGGACACTTTCACACCCCACACCCACCCGGCCGCACCCGCGACCACAACCACACCTCTGACTTCTGCGTTAACCATCCATGAACAGGATGTGAGACGCATCTTCAAACAACAAAAGATTAACAAAGCGGCAGGCCCGGACCATGTGTCCGCATCCTGCCTCAAAGTCTGCGCGGACCAGCTCGCTCCAGTCTTCACTCAGATCTTTAACAGATCTTTGGAAATGTGCGAAGTTCCATCCTGCTTCAAACGCTCCACCATCATTCCAGTCCCCAAGAAACCTGCAATCTCTGGTCTGAATGACTACAGGCCTGTCGCTTTGACATCTGTGGTCATGAAGTCCTTTGAACGTCTCGTGCTGGACCACCTCAAGAGTGTCACATGTCCCCTGCTGGACCCCCTGCAGTTTGCCTACCAAGCGAACAGGTCTGCGGATGATGCAGTCAACATGGGACTGCACTTCATCCGAGAACACCTCGACAGTGCAGGGACCTACGCGAGGATCCTGTTCGTGGACTTCAGCTCAGCGTTCAACACCATCATCCCTGAACTCCTTTCATCCAAGCTTCTCCAGCTCAGCGTCTCACCTGCCATCTGCCAGTGGATTTACAGCTTTCTGACGGGCAGGACACAGCAGGTCAGGCTGGGGGAGGCCACCTCATCCACACGCAGCATCAGCACTGGGGCGCCCCAAGGTTGTGTCCTCTCTCCGCTGCTCTTCTCTCTCTACACGAACGACTGCACCTCAGCGAACCCGACTGTCAAGCTCCTGAAGTTTGCAGATGACACCACTGTCATCGGCCTCATCAAGGACGGTGACGAGTCTGCATATCGACAGGAAGCGGAGCGGCTGGAGCTGTGGTGCGGCCGACACAACCTGGAGCGGAACACGCTCAAGACGGTAGAGATGATCGTGGACTTCAGGAGGCATCCTTCGCCACAGCTGCCCCTCACGTTGTCCAGCTGCCTTGTGTCAACCGTCGAGACCTTCAAGTTCCTGGGAATTACAATCTCTCAGGACCTGAAGTGGGCGACCAACATCAACTCCGTCCTCAAAAAGGCCCAGCAGAGGATGTACTTCCTGCGGCTTCTGAGAAAGCACGGCCTGCCACCGGAGCTGCTGAGACAGTTCTACACAGCGGTCATCGAATCGGTCCTGTGTTCTTCCATCACAGTCTGGTTTGGTGCTGCTACAAAAAAGGACAAACTCCGACTGCAACGGACAATCAAAACTGCTGAAAGGATTGTCGGTACCCCCCTACCCACCATTGAGGACTTGCACGCTGCCATAACTAAGACAAGGGCGTGCAAAATCCTCTCAGACCCTCCGCACCCCGGTCACCAGCTCCTTCCCTCAGGTAGGCACTACCAATCAATGCAAACTAGAACTGGTAGACATTCCAACAGCTTCTTCCCTCTTGCGATCAACTTCTTAAACAGCTAACCTACAATTCCATTACAACATGCTGGCAATTTTTTTGACTTGAGTTCGTTGTCACATTTCTGTGGTTCCAATTATGTATTACTCATGCACTCACTGAAGTTGTCTCGCCATGCTGCACTATATGCATATACTGGCCACTCGTGCCATAGCAGGATCTGCTCCATTTGCACACTGATTGAGGAGCATCTGTAACATTTGCACAACCAACATTGTCCCAGATGATCGCACTACTCGTCACTTTAAACCGCAATTACTCCTTGAAGTCTCAGCGCCCTTTGCACAATCATTGCACCGGACTATTGCAATATTAGTCGTTCGAACTGCTCTAAGTGCTAGAGGACTCTGCATCTTTTTGCACAATTGTTTTCTGTCAATGTCTTTATGTCTCCAAAGTGTTCTGTAAATTGACTGTCTGTTGTACTAGAGCGGCTCCAACTACCGGAGACAAATTCCTTGTGTGTTTTGGACATACTTGGCAAATAAAGATGATTCTGATTCTGATTACACAACAACTCAATCCGGTTTTGGTTTGCTTGAGGTTTTTGCTGCCAAAGGAGGCTCAACCAGTTACACACGTGGTCAAAATATCTGTGGTTCAACAGAATTATTTTTAAAAACACTTCCGAAACATGCCGGGACAACAATTTTGTCAATGAATGTATTTTACATTTAGCCCTTTTACTTGTGTTACCCAATTTCCCGCAAAAAGGTTTTCACCCCTACTTTTGTCAAAAGTTAAGATGTCATGAGATTTCTTGTTCTACTGTCAGAAAACACCCTCAAACATTTCAGAAGTAGCGTTTGTGGGGGGGAAAGAAAAAAAGCTAACCTGTGACACCCGTTTTGATTCACTTGACTTATTTGAGGCTGAGAAAACGAATGAATGAGAAGGTTTAAAAAAAAAAAATGAAGACAATCAGAAGACAATCAGCACCCGGATGTTGCAGTAATTCAGGAGCAACTTTATTGGGCACAACATTCGTCAACATTGTGTGAAAAAAAAAAACAAGAACACATCTTGCGAGTCCACAAAGCCCAAATAGCTCGACAACTGGAGAACATTTTATATACAACACATACTCCATACAAAAAAAAATACCAAGAGACGATACAAACTAGCAATTGTTTTTTCTCCAAACATTCCATCATTACTATCTTAAGATATACATTTTTGTACATACATTTATTTTGGAGAAATGTTCCAAAACAAAGCTACCCTTCAAACCAAAATTCAGCTGCTTCTTTCACATCAGGGCGGCACAATAAAATGCTCTCCTCAGCAGAACTGAAAGGCAAATAAAATAATAATTTTAGTTTTTTAATCATTATGAATTCATTATCATTTAGTTTGCCTTTTTTTTTTTTTTTTTTTTTTTTTCATGGATTGGGGAAAAGAAATGTGAGCGTCAATAGTTGGCTATATCAGTGGTGTCCATACTAAAGCCCAGGGGCCATTTGTGGCCCATTGTCCATTTTTTAGTGGCCTGAGGCATATGCTAAAATTTCCGATAGACAGCACTCGTGTCATTGGCCTGCATTGCACTGCTAATTGTCTACACAGGCGGATGGCAGGAGAAGATGAAGAAATCAGTTCTCACTTCAACATTTTCCACCAATCACGCACCATTTGGCAAGACGGGCCTTTTTTGAGGAGCGCGCAAAATGACACCTTTCATTGGGTGTAACGCCCATGACTACTTTTACTATAACTACTACTACTACTAATAATATAATGTATACAAAACTATATCGTTGCTTTGCATATCTTTACCTCCACTGATGGGATAGGCTCCAGTTCACCCGTGACCCTAATGCGCACAAGCGCCATAGAAAATTGGTGAATGGATGGAATTATGGTGGTGAAGGGTGAGATTTCAATAACAAAAGGAGGGGTTCAGAAAAAAAAAATACTCCAAAGGAGGAACAATAGGTTGGGCTCTGCTGCCACCTATTGGGGAATTTGGTATTTGAAATATTCTGATTTATGTATTCATAATACAGTGGAACGTTGGTTCATGAATTTAACTCATTCCGAGTCAAAGACCCGGCAAGGAGCAGATGGCGGGGCCCACGCACTCAGGCGAGTATGCGGCATCGAGAAGGCCAGCTCAGTGCCTCCCGCACGCAACCGCCACTTTCCAAGGCTCCCCGATAGCACGGTCATTTGCACGTTCTAGGGAGCCATACTCAGGGCTACTTTGCAGCACACACACACAAAAAAAAAGACACTTGAAAAAGTCTACACGTCCCTGTTCAAATACTTTGCTGTCTTGGTGACATGAAATAATGAGACCACGATAACTCACTTCAAAATTAACTGACCCCCTTTTTAGCGAAAGTGAAAAGAAACTGAGAATGTGGTTGCACAAATATGCACACCCTGTTGTAACTTGGAAGTTGGTTGTGTTCAGAATTACCCAATTACATTCAAACTCATGTTAAATGAGAGCCATTACACAACCGCCACCATTTAAAGTGCCTCTGATTAGCCCTAAATAAAGTTCAGATGTTCTGGATTTAAAACTATTATTATTTTTTTTAAACTTAGTTGTACAGGTTAAACAGTAGGTCAAATTAATGGTGGAAAACATTTTTCAATAATTTCACTTGGACTCCTTTGTTTTCCCACTAAGCACTGGTATTTGAACAGGGGTGTAGACTTTCTATAGCCACTGTATGTGACGCACAGAGTGAATAATATTTCTTGCTAAATGAGAAAGCACAACTGAGCATTCCGCTCGGATGATGGGACTCTTTGCAAACGGAAGCAATGTTCATGAACCCAAGCGATATTTGTTCGATAAACTCGTCAGTAAACCGATTTGTTCATGAAGAGCCGTTCGCGAACTGAGGTTCCACTGTACTGGTAAATTTATGCAAACATAAAACATTTGTAATTATACTATATTTAACATATTTGAAAGTCTTGTTTTTAAAGCTTACAATTTATATAAATAAGATTTCTGTCTGTAATAAATGCCTTGTATTCTCTACCGTCAAGGAAATAAACTGTCACTGTCTGCCATGTGAAGAAAGATGGTCGTGAACGCGAGGTGTTTACCTTCCATCGGTTGCCACAGCCATTACACAACACGAAGGTGGTCATTGGCTCATCCGCACTGCGAGTTTGCACCTAATTAAAAAGCACACACATGTGCACAGCAGTGATTGGAACACAACAGTCAGGTGCGCACATTTACTGTGTGTGTGTGTGTGTGTGTGTGTGTGTGTGTGTGCGTATACTTGTACCTGCGTGTACGTGCAGTTCTTCCCCTGACACTTACTGCACACAAACATGTCAGTCTCGCTCCCACCCACTTTGGACAGCTGATGCTCCCGAATGGACTCCTTGGTCAGAGCCTCTCTGATCTTCTTCAGCTCTGCGCTCGCCATCTCCTGCGCCCGCAAACACACACGCACGCACAAATGAGCACACCGTGCTGACTTCTAAAATGGGAGCGTACTTGTAAGCAGACCTCAGAAGTCATGGAGGCGATGCGGTGAGCGGAGATGTTTCCACACAGGACGTTCCGCCGCAGGTCTGGGTTCTTCTGGTCCTTCAGGTTGGAGACGCGACTCCGCAGACGCGCTTTGTACTTTATGTCTGTCGCCTTGAAATCTTCGAAGATCTGTGAGCACGACCAGCTGTCAAGAACGTCAAGTGCCTCACATTTGGGGTTCACGACGGTAGCGACGATTCGAGGTTACTGACGGTGACAGTGAGTGGCTAAAAAAATGTGTTATAAAGGCCGAGCTGAGTCGGGGAGCACGACTCCATTAACTTTGCTGATTAGATTTTTAGCTAATTAGGTACAATGCTAATGTGACTTGTTGTCCTTATAGCGCACCTACAACAGCCAAACCTAAACTGACCAGTACATCTCCTGTTCCTATTCAACTACATTGTCATTGTATTTGTTACTGTACTGTATATTTTATGTGACTAACATGGCCAGTTCACAAGGGTCACGACAGACTGTTTGATTAGGTGGAATCCTGTTGTCCATGTAATGCCATCAAATGGATCCATGTATTTTTTTGTGTATGTTTAATGTATAAAGTGTATACATTTACAGGGCAGGTGATCCATTTCTTATACGACAGACCCTTTCCAAAACATTAGAATATCATGGAAATAAACTGGAAAGTTCCATTCAAAAAGTTAAAATTTCATGGATTATCGAATCAGGGCCAACAATTTAAATAATTTATATTATTTATGTTGTTATTTTTTTACATAATCTGGACTTCCAGCTCATAAACCCCATGAAATCAATACGATTCTTTTGCAGGCCATAAATGTTTTAAATGGAGTGTCACACACTAATTATCTCCTCAAGTCAAAGCAGCTGCAATATCCACAGTCACTCATGATTTGGGTGCAATGTCCAGTGCTGGTGTTGGTAAACTCTGCTTTCTTAAATCCAAGGTCACCGCAACAGTCTAACAGAATGTTTTCGGGGACTTGATGATTCCTTCTGTATGGAGATCCAGAGTTCATCTTCCAGCAGGACCTGGCCCCTGCCCATACCGCCAGAAGCACCAAAACCTGAATTGAAAAATCACATTTTTGGAATTCCTGATTTTGTGGGTTTTATGAGCTGGAAGCCCAAATTATGTAAAAATAAACAAATACTTCAAATTGTTTCAATTATGGGCCCTGAATCTATAATTGATGACTCGATTAACTTTTTGAATGGAATTATGGAAATAAATAAACTTTTCCATCCTATTCAAATGTTTTGAAAAGAGTGTACATTAAAAACGACTCGCCCTTATCACTTAAGTTTTAGCAGTTCAGGAGACAATTTAATTGTGACTTATGTACATGTAGAAAATAGTTAAAATAATTCCTAAAACTTGCTCCATTGATTTAATCTTAAAGTGCAATATTTCCCCCCCCCCCCCCCCGTTTCAAATAACCGATTTCAAGTTTTAGTTTTGTTTTTTTATATATACAATCACTATGATTAGTTATGTGCGCCCGTAAGATAAACTAAATTAAACCCACATTTTTCTTAAGCGTGTGGTTGTTGTAAAAGGTTCGTATAACAATTTTCCTCATCTACTTAAATTTGCACTATAACAAAAGGGGAAAACACTATTTTGTTATTTATGTCAATTATTCTATGATTATCCTGATCTAGCCTTAGTTGACATCAATTTAAGCTCTATGCGGCCCCATCCTGTTTTTACCCTCGACTATAAAGAGTGGTTAAATTCACTTTACGATTGTAGGACAATTCAGAAGATTACAATGAATGGTGTTCGACCTTAACAGTGCCACTGTACCTTGCCTTTTAATGTCTAAATAATGAAATCAAATCGGTGCTGTTAAATTCTTTTGTTTGTGGTTATATAATCAAGTCCATGGATTAAAAAAAAAAAAAAAAAAAAAAAGGATATGTTCTTCAATTTGCGCCGCAAGGAGGCTGCAGTCGACTCCAAAGTTCTTGTAGTCATCTGGAACATAAACAAGGATTTTCTATATTTAGACATTTATTTATGACGAGTGAAGCTAATTTACATAATGCTTTGGCCCTATTAAGATCGTGACTGTGAGACAATGTACAAGACTATCTAAGGGTTTCAGGGCTAACTATAGTTTGTATACTTTGAGTTTCCCATGAACTTAACATACAGTGCAGTGGAAAACTATTTGCACCCTCCCTGATTTCAATATCTTCTGCATTTTTATCACTCTCGAATGTGTCCGATCATCAAACCAATTTTAAAATCTCAAAGAGACAAACCATGTAAATATGAAATGTAGTTCCGAAATAAATATTTGATCAATTAAGGGGAACAAAAAAAACACGTATCTGGTCAGTATCAGTAATTATAGTACATGATATCTGAAATATATATATATATATATATATATATATATATACACACACATACACGCACACACACAGTCGTGCTCCTCATTATAGGCACCCCTTCATTTTTTGCATAACCTGTATAATATCTTCAGAAATTATTGGAAATGTACCACACTTGTATCATCAGGGTCTTTTAATTGGTGGTCCAAAATAATTTAACAAAGAATATTGTTTGTGTTTTTCAACTTTGATGTTGTAATTTCATCTGTGCATAAAATATTGTTTATCATTTACTCTTTTGTATAAAACGTAAGTTGTCGATAGAAAAATGTTTGACTTGATTCAAATTCTTCAGGAGATATTCCACATTTAGTACTTAGCGTAATTTCTCTCGTGTGTAACGCGCACCCTCAAAGTTGACCTCAAAATTCTGGAAAACCCTTCTACCCATGTGTAATGTGTTTTTACAATGCATGACTTTCCTTCTACCCATATGATCAAAACGAAGTATTATCGGTATTTTGTTATTATTCTGAAGTTAAGCACTTTATTTGTACATGTAATACTTTCTATTTACTTGCTCTTATTTTGAAATTCACAGCCCTAATTTTATTTAGTAAATGAGAAAACACACAGTTGTGCTCATGTTTTATTACCAGGGCAGAATCTGTAAGATGGGTACAATTCTTTAAAGAAAACATGTAGGACCAGCCGTAACATTTAATTTGATTTTAATGGGATTCAAATTAAACTCAAGCATTTCAGAAAAGCATTTTCATTAAACAAAACCATGAAGAAATTAATGATGGTTGTTGTTCAGTAATGAGTCGTATTAAAACATATATATATATATATATTTCAAATTCTGCCAGGGTATGTGTAAACTTATGAGCACAACTGTACTTATATGCAGCCATACGTACCCGTCATATTAGAATGAAAGTCTACAGCACTCTTAACCTCTAGGTGGCGGTGGCATATTAGAATGAAAGTGTACAGCTTTTTCATAACCTCTAGATGGCACCATACATTTATAAAATGTGGACGTTTTTTTCCATTTCCCCCTATACCCGTGTAAAAGCTCACTATTGACGTTTGACAGTTTTATGGGGACAATTTTTTTTTATTATACACGAGACATTATGGTAAACTTCATGGGTGCCAATAATGGTGAGCAGAACTGTATAGTTCTCCCTTGTTTGTCTATTTCAATGTGCAGTGTTTAACAAACTTTCACTTCCACCGGTTCCCCTAATAAAATTAATATTAAGTTTTATCAAAAGAGTGAAAGTGGAAGCCTGGGCTTCCCTGCTAAAGCTGCTGCCCCGCGACCCGACCTCGGCTTGGCGGAAGAAAAAGGATGGATGGATGGATGCATGGATATCAAAGAGTGAAATATTTGTAAATAACATACAGTGGGTCCTTACCATCAGTTTGCAGTGCCACCACCAACAGCTCTCTACATTTATTCCGAACATTGTCTGTGGTGAGGGGAATGGCCGGGAAGGACGTGACCAAGGAGGGTATGTCAATGGGGGACTCAGCTCTAGCGTTGCTGCTGTCAACAAATTAAACCAAAAAAAACAAAAAACAAAAAAAAGTGTGTCACAGCTTCACATTGTCTCTCAAGAAATACCAGTAAGGCACAATTCATATGTTTTGCTCTCCAGTGGCACAATTGGGATTTGCGTCATGACAGCATAAATAGAAAATAACATCAGCTCTCTTCAGATCGGAATCAGCAGTCTTCCAAATTTGGATAAAAATACGATAGAAGGGTTGGGCAATATGGCCTTAAAATAAAATTGCTGTTCCCCCCCCCCCCCCCACAAAAATCTGCATTCCTACACTGAACAAAAATATAAACAACACTTTTGTTTTTGCTCCCATTTCTCGTGAGCCGGACTCCAAGATCTAAAACTTTTTCTACTTACACAAAAGGCCTTTTCCCTCAAATATTGTTCACAAATCTGTCTAAATCTGTGTTAGTGAGCATTTCTCCTTTGTCAAGATAATCCATCCCACCTCACAGGTGTATATCAAGATGCTGATTAGACAGCATGATTATTGCACAGGTGTGCCTTAGGCTGGCCACAATAAAAGGCCACTCTGAAATGTGCAGTTTTATCACACAGCACAATGCCACAGATATCGCAAGTTCTGACGGAGAGTGCAATAGGCATGCTGACTGCAGGAATGTCCACCAGAGCTGTTGCCCATGAATTGAGTGTTCATTTCTCTACCGTAAGCAGTCTCCGGCCTCACAACCGCAGACCACGTGTAACCACACTAGCCCAGGCCCTCCACATCCGGCATGCTCACCTCCAAGATCGTCTGAGACCAGCCACCCGGACAGCTGCTGCAACAATCGCATTGCATAACCAAAGAATTTCTGCACAAACCGTCAGAAACTGTCTCAGGGAAGCTCATCTGCATGCTCGTCGTCCTCATCGGGGTCTCGGTGTAGTTACACGTGGTCGGCGGTTGTTCAAACTACTCTGACAAGTTCAATGAATCCAAAATGAGCAAATGTAACACATTACTACTTACCTCTTTGCCTGTGGTCTGAAACTTAAATCGAATGGCTTGGCCATAATGAGCATTGTGACATTTAGAGGGAAAACAGGGAAGCTTACAAACCTGAGAAAACCATCCCAAATTTATAATACGGGGTGGCAGTTGTGGGGTTGTTTGTTACAAGAGGGACTGGTGCACTTTACAAAATAGATGGCATCATGAGGAAAGAACATTATGTGGAAATACTGAAGCAACATTTCAAGACATCAGCCAGGAAGTTAGAGCGAGGGTGCAAATTGATCTGCCAAATGGACAAAGCACACTGCCAAACTGGTTACAAAGTGGTTTAAAGATCAAGTCAATCTTTTGGAGTTGCCATCACAAAGCACGGATCCCAATCCTATTGAACATTTATGGACAGAGCTGAAAAAGCATGTGCGAGTAAGTTGGCCTACAAACTTGACTCAGTTATGTCAGTTCTGTCTCAAGTAATGGACCGAAATTTCTGCCAACTATTGTTTGAGCAAAATCATACAGTTTAAGGGCAATGGTACCAAATACTAATTCAATTTATGGACTGTAACTTCTGACTTTGAAGAAATTAACAAAAAATTGTTTAAAAAAAAAAAAAAAAGACCTAATTGACCTAAAATGGTAAAAGTCTTGTCTGATTTCATGTCAGACACAGAAAAAGAAAAAACATGTTTTTATATTAAGGATGTAAACTTCTGGATTCAACTGTACACCATCAATGCGAACCTGACATAATTGAAATACAAGGATTGTTGAGGTATATACAACCAAGCCTGTCCCATCCACACTAATGAACACAAAAAAAGCAACTTAAAGCTTAACGACAGTGAATGCAGACAGTTAAATATGGTTTAAATATGCCACATTAGTGGTTTATTGATCATTAAATAAGGAAAACAATTGCCGATGGAGGCCAGTGGAGGAATGCTGAGGTTACCATCTTTTAAATCAATGGGGACAAGACTCGGCCCAGTTCCAATTAAACCCTGGAGCATTTAATATTTGCATGTATGCATGTATTATTGTTTACATCAGTGTTTTCACAGCCTGGTGATGATGCGTGTGGAGTTACTGATGTGCAATTTGAGCGTCCTAGCATTCAGGATCTTTCATGTTTGTAAACACAACCATATTAGATGTGTCACTTGAAATCTAATTGGAAATAGACTGTAAAACAAGAACGAACACAGGTCTTACACTGAAATTGGACGATGGGACCTGCAATACAAATCCAGTCTAAGTGACAACAGAGGACGGAAGAACACCCTGCAATGAACAAATCCTGACGAGGATCAAAAGCGGGGTTGACTTTAGGTATGCAAAAGTTATAAACAGCAACTTTGGCATTGACAAACACTCACTATGAGTACCACCCTTGGCTAACGCTAAGGAAGTTACCATTTCCATCCAACATCTAGTATTATGCACAATGATGGCGAGACTCACAGCGTGACTATATGACACACCTTTTCTCACTGCTGCACGAGTCCTTGGAGGTGGATGTCATCCTCACAGGAGAGCCGTCATTCTTCTCCTTTTTCTCGGACTTATCCTTCGAGCCGTCTGATATAAACAGAAATAAAATTACGACAAATGATGCTCTTATAAGTATGGAAGAGATGTAGTCTTTATAGGGAACCTGTAAAATTGAATGCAATGGGGGGGGTCACATAAATCAGAATTTGAACAAAATGTTGGGGAAGAATATGCCTCTCAATCATGGGTGGGTTTTTTTTTTTTTATTATTGCTTTCGTTTTGGCTCAGAGGCTGCATTTAATTTCTAAAACATACAGATTAGCCAGGTCATTTGTAGATAAGATAAAAAATTAAATTCAAAGCATAGTTCAAATGTATATGTAAAATCTATGATTCTTTAAATTATTCAATAAATTAAACTCAAGGGTTTTGTATATAAAATAATTTTACTAATATTTTATTTAAAATAAATTGTTTTGCAATAACTAACGCCCTTATTATTACATTAATTGTCGCCGTTTCTGTCTATGTTGCCAGTACTTCATGGAATGTGTTCCTTATGTAACTGCCACATTTATTGTTGAGTTATGTTGTTAAATAAAACCATTACTTTAGGTCGTGTCCGAAAGAATGACCTCCTGGTTAATTCTTCTACTGGAAAAGGAAAAGAAATAAGCTCTAATTAAGCATTAGTATAAGTGAGACTATTCTACCCGAGTGATATCTATTGAGAGCATCAACTGTATTGTTACATCTTTCTGAAATTCCGATAATAAAATTAAGATTGGCATGTTGAGCTGTTTACAGAGAGCTGCTGAGTGGGCTTGAGTCTGAGTGAAGTCACAAGTCGTCGTCGTTGTTCAAGTCCAAGTCGACTTGCAAGTCCTGTGACATTTTTCCAAATTGAGTCTTTTGTCAAATTCATGACTCGAGTCTGATTCGAGTCCAAGTCATGTGACTCGAGTCACAGATGCATTCCGTCCTCAGTAGAAGTCGCACTTGTTTGTGTAATGTGTGGTCGGATGACTCAGATCGGATTTAACAAAAAATCCATAGTTAAAAACATCGACTTGCAGACAAAATAATTTCCACCTTCCCATAAAAAGGTTGAAACCCTGCTTGAGCCTGTGACATCAGCGTAAGTATCAGATGTGATTTCCCATTACTAGTATTACACGGCTCACAAGCAAGCCTGGGGTGTAATTGTTCCCTATTGTCAAAGTCTGGATGTTTCTTTAGACAATACGAGTGAAAATAGTAAGGTTAGATACATTTTTGTTGCCTTGTTTTGTTGAAATCGATCGCTGTAACGCTTCCTTGCAGAGAGCAACCATTTGTTTCCGCCTTTATCCACGGGTTTAGTGAGCGCTCCTTGTTGGATTGATTGCATCACTCACATTTGAAAAACAGTTTTGGGAGATGACATGACACAGGCTTTTCTTTTACAACGCTTTTGTATGATTGGTGCTGTCATGTAACCACTGACTTTGATGGCCATGGGTGGCTGTTAACGCAGCAAAAAACAAACACCTGCCAGCACATCTTCGTGTTCCTACTATTTTATCAGGCTTGCATGCTTGAAAAAAGGGTTTTGGACAATGACATTACACATCCGTTTGAGTTTGTGACATATTAAAGGCTTTTTGGACGGTCACGGGCTCGGCTGACCGGGACTTTGATGTCCACGGCTTGCAGACTTTGCATGCATGGATGGTCATCGCGAAATGCCATTTTAATTAATGAACGTGTAATAAATTAGCATTTTATTTAGCAATTGAACATAATTTTTGGGTGCTATAGCCGTTGTGTTCATGTGAGAGAGTGTAACTGTATACGATCGCTTGGCTTGAGCAAACGACGAGGATGTGTTGTGGCTTCAGCCGTGTTTACCATTTTAATCAATGACACCCAAATAAATTAACAATTTAACATAATTTTGGGGTGCTATAGCTGTTGTTATCATGCGGGGGTGCAAGTACATGATTGGTTGGGTCTAGGCTTGTAATGAGGATGGCTCCCGTCGCTGTGTTTTTGCCATTTTAAAATGATGACAACCTAATAAATTTGAAATTTAACAATTCTGCGGTGTCCATTCCCCATATTTGAGGATTAATGCCATTATCACTAAAGCAAGAAACACAGTTACCGTTATCTTCCAATAAATCACCTCCAAACAACTCCAAACCTCTGCAGTGATTGTATTGTCTAAACTACTAGCAGTTCACAATCAATATTTATCTAACAATGTGACAAAAATATCAAAACTATAAATAAAATACATCGTACTCACCGGAGATGCTGATGGAGATGCAGCAGACCTCCTTTCTTTTCTCCTGCCTGTCTGTGTAAGCTAGCTCCTATATGCGGCTCTGAAAGTGCCCCAAAATCCTTTTCCGGGTTGAAAACAAGCCTGACAGTAATATGCTGGTTGACCTAGCCACACAAAGTCAAGTTTTCGTTTGCTTTTTTAAAGTGGCCTTGAAAATGAATTTTTAATCACGTCCAAAATTGTCCTCTTCAGTCAATCAATTGTCATGCACAAAGTCAGGTCAACCAATCAGAGGACTATTTAGCTGAAACATTAAAAGGACGGGAAAAATACAAACATGACCCAGCCTGCGTGAAGGCGCAGAGTGGTGAATCTAAAACCTGATTGGTTAGACCATTTCAATGGCACGTGTGTGTTTGACTTGGTTGACGCCAGCACTTGGACAGATTACATTTACATGGCAGCACAAGGAACGTGAAATCTGATTAGACCAAAAATAATTGTAGATATACAGCACTGTACACAACTGGAAGCTGAGCAAAGCAGATGCCCACAGCACCCCCTATGAAATGAAGACAAAAGACTGTTGGAAATAGATTAATGTATATTTTAATGTGTATGCCATCTCGATATCATCGCTATCTGGATGGACTTCCGGGTCAAGCAAGGAGTGTGACGCCATTGCAACGCCACCCCCAATCTAGTTTTTCATTATAGTATACATCTAGTAAATTAGCGCTTACTTTCCACCGGTCTCCAGTTGACTACCTTTAAGATGTTTCACTCGGAACTCATTCCTCCTCCTTCTTCTTCTTCTTGGATCACTACTCTGCGTTGCTAATTAAGCAAGCTAACTCCTGCCACGAGCTCTCGCGGCATGCTCATGTAGCTACCTGCTACCATCTCTAGACTTGCAGCAAAACAACAGCCGTTGAAAAAAAAACAACGCCCGGTGGACTATACACACACTATGAACCAACGACTTGATTCATCCAACACGGTGGACTCTGAGGTGAGGAATCAACGACTTTGTACCTGACCAGTCATCGCAAGACACAGCCGACAAGGCACCCAGTCGCAAGATATCCGGTAAGACTAATATACTATTTTTTAAAACATTTTAAGAATTACATCAGCGCATGCACACCGAGCCGAATATTTCTTTGAAAACCCCAATAAAATATGGGTAATACTTCATGTTTTCAGCATGGATAACAGCAGCAAATCGATGGTGCGCATTATACATTGGTAGAAGGGTTTTCCTTACTTTTTGGGGGGCGTATTACGGTTGAGAGCGTATTATGCATGAGAAATTACGGTAATAAAGAGTCCAGAGTCACGGAAAGAATTGCCAGTCAGTTTGATTCTCGAGTTTCCACAGCATACACAAAAAACACACACCTATTAATTTCTTCCAGGACTTGATGAGCACTTTGGCCAGATTCTGTACTTCCTGGTCTGAACTTTGTTTCCTCACAGCATTCACCGACATTCCAACTCTGGTGGACTGGACAAATGACATTACATAAAGTTTAACATTTTTCTACGTACCGTATTTTCACAACCATAAGGCGCACCGTAATAAAAGGCGCAGTCTATGTTACGGGGTCTATTTCTGTATTTAACACATACATAAGGCGCACCGTATTATTGGGCGCAGGCATGGTAAAGCATACGCTATCTTAAAACATACGGTAGCATGCATGCACGCTAAAATGCATGCTAGCGTATGTTTCTAAAAAGGCAAAACTGAGTTCGGTTGTACTTTATTGAAGTACTTAACAATGTACTCACGTTATTTTTTGATCAATCCTCATCCACAAATCCATCAAAGTCCTCATCTTCTGTATCCGAAATGAACAGCTGGGCAAGTTCTCCATCAAACATGCGGGGTTCCCCATCGTCATTGTCAGAGTCAGTCTCGTTGCCGGGGGGCTGTTCAATGATGCCGGCTTTTGTGAAAGCTCGGACAACAGTCAAAGCAGATACCTTAGCCCAGGCATCCACAATCCATTCACATATGGTGGCGTAACTCCCCCAGCGATAGATGGCTAGATGGCGCCGTTTCATAAAACAAAAGCACCAAGACGGACTTCCTTGAAAATGTTCGCTTTTAATTTCTTCTGCAAGCGTTATTGCCCTCAGTCGAATGGTGACTGTAGAGACGCTTCTCCCGGCTGTTCTTTGATAATTAATCCATTGCTCGAGTTGGTCTTCCAACTCGGGCCACCTCGCCTTGTTTCCGCGGAAACTCAGCTTCGTCTTCTTGACTTGGCGAAAGCTCGTTTTCCTGCTTCTTCCACTTGCGAACCATGGATTCGTTGATCTTGAATTCTCTCGCGGCTGCTCGATTCCCATGTTCTTCCGCGTAACTGATAGTGTGTCTTTTCGTAGGTGCCATTTTCGGGGGTCCTTAGCCAAACCAATGTTGTTTTGCACAATGCACATACTGCCACTATATACCTACTGGGGGCATGCCTTTAGCGTCCTCTTTCACGCGCACCTTCCCCCTTCAACGTCCACATGCTGTCCTAGGTCACGTCCGCCTTTCCTCTATTTAAGCAGCATGTTGGCAAGAAATGCTCCCAGTCAGTCAAGCGGAGCGCTCATCAAAGTCACACAATAACATTTA